>NC_142484.1:15665000-15968030 GCF_049115385.1 Moschus berezovskii | reverse complement strand
ACTAAATGAGGTGGCTACCAGCATTGGCCACACTTTACACGGCAGACAACTGGGACCCGGAGGGGTGAAGTTAGCTCCCCCTGTGATTACCCCCCTCCATAGGGAGCAGAGCCAGCATTTGGAGCCAAGGGCTCAGATGCTCGTGCCTGTGATGTTGACTGCCCTGTCATGACCTGGTGTGTGTGTGTGACAACAGTGTTAGATCTCTTTGTGGCTAAGACAGAAAATGAAGCTCAGTTTCTGCCACGAGGTGCTCACAGTCTAATTGGGCACATGAAATATTTAGAGAATGAGAGAGTGGGCAATAAAGGCTCAATGGGAGGTGTAGATCACTGGAGAACAGGAAAGCAGATCACAGGTACCTTACTTTCATAGAACACGTTATGCCTTCCTGAGTGTGTTCACATCGATCATCTCATTTGCTCCCCATTAAAGCTATCATTATTTATTGAGGGTTTACTATGTGCCAGACACTGGGCTAAGTGCTTCGCTTATATTATCCAACCAAGTCTCACAACAAACCTATTACACAGGCACCAATTCTGTTTTAGTATCACAAACCCAATACAGTCCGTTCATGTAACAAAAAGCAGTGGAGTGAGGGCTGGCTTCGAGCACAGCTGACTCCAGGGACATGAACAATGCCTCTGGGATGTGGTCACGCTCTCCTCCTCCACCCTCCCCTCTGACCCCATTGGCTGTGGTCTGATGAGTTCTTCCCTCAACGGGCCTCAGGCAACCTCGGGCTGAGGTCATCTTCACTGCAAATGAGCCCAGCAGAGAGAGGCCTCCCTTCTCAACATGTCCAATAAAATGTCCTGAAATTGAGCTTGGTGCACGTGGCTGTCCCCAAACTGGACACTGTGGCCAGAGGGATGGAACATGTTGATGGATCAGACCAGGGTCATAAGACCAGTCCTGTAAGTTTCAGAAGGAATGGACCCTGCAAGGAAGGCGAAGGTACTGTTTCTAGAATAAGGGAGAAAGTATGCTGGGCAGATACAAAGTGAGAATGTAAACAGTGGTTGTTTTCTGTGTTTTATGGGGAAGCAGGGTCTGAGAATGGAGTGCTTCGACCAGAGCAGCACGCCTGGAGGAGAGCGGGGTTTGTGTGGCCTGTCTGCTGCTTCCCACCCGTCTGTGATGGGAGAAGTGGGGCACAGACTGGTTGAATGCCTCCTGGCTCTGTCTGGATGGAGAGACCTTCTAGGATTCAGGGGACAGCTCTCTGCAGAGTGGCAGCCGACAAAAGTCCCTAGACAGCTGTCTTCCACTGTCTGAGGGAGGCTCTTCAGGGTACAAAATCTGGACAGTTGGCATTGTATCTTCTTTCAAAACCTTCAACTCAGGCTTTTGAACCACAGCTTCTAGTTGAAAAACCCACACGGTCCCTAAATTTGGAGGAGAGACATGAGTGGTTTTCTGTTGGGTGGCTTCTTTCAAAGTAGGTTTTCAAAACGTGGCAGTGGGTGGTGGCTCTGGGCTGTGAGTTAGCCAAGTGGTGGACACCACCAATGCCACTGTACCTGCCAGTCTTGTGGACTGTGCGTGGCACTTCCTTTGCTCTGATTTGAGAGGAAGCTGACTTGGTCAGGGGACTGTGGTCAAGAGTGGTCTCAGGGAGAAATCTGCAGGTATTGCTGTGTGGTGGGGTAGCATGGCTGCAGGCGTAACTGTCCACCAGCTGAAAGTTAGCAGTGGAGTTCAGTGAAGCTGTCCGTAGATGGGACCCTTAGGGTAGGAGTCAGGTGTCCTCGACTGAGGTCAGACCACTGACCCCTCCCCAAAGCCAAGGTTCCCTGGCCCAGGAGGAGATGGACCATGCCCAGGTCTCAGCAGTGTTTCCTGGAGGAAGCGCATGCAGAGGGCTGGCTTCTGTGTCTCCCTTCTGTGATCTCACCCTCCTTCTCAACTCGTGAGACCACCTGTCCTCTACCTGGTTCCCAGGTCGGCCTGCACCCCTTGCCTTTCGCCCCAAGTCCTGAGCTCCAACCACAGGGGCAGGGCGGGCGTCCCAACAGGGCTGTCTGGGTTCAGATCCTGGCCCCTCCACCAAGGGAGCAAACTTCATGGGGTCTAAGCCTCCATTCCAGAATGTTGTTCGATGGAATAAACTAGAGAAGGCTTTCAGGGCTTGCTGGTGGTTTTGGCCCATTACTCAGAGACTGATAACGTGACCTCCCTGTTGCTGTCCCACAACAGGTCCCAGAGAACCCCTCTGTGTGTCCTGGGTGGGGGACGCCCCCCACCCGTGCTCACCTGGTGGGTCCCATGTGGGCGCACTTACTCTGCTCCTTACATGCCCCTGGCCTGCCCTCTTGCACCTGCCTCCATCATCTGTGGTCTAGCGAGGTCCTCAGGCCTCCGAGCATCTCTCTCCATCGCTTCCCGCTGCCATCCGGCTGGTCCTCAGGCTGCCTGTAGCCCATCAATCAGTAAAGGAGCTCCCAGTTCCAACCACAGGAGAGACGGGAGATTCCTGCTCCTCCAACATCCACCACTCCATGGGCGCCAGGCCCCGTGTGTACCCGCAGAAGGTGAGTCTCTGTGTCATCACCTTTGTTCTCACTTTTGTCAGGCAAGCTGCTCCCTCCTGTCCCCAGGCTCCCTTGCTCGCCCACAGCACAGCACGGCCACCCTGGGGCTCCATGGTCACCGTGGTCATCATGGGCATCATGCAGGTGGCTGGGCGGCCTCAGCATGAGCCCTGGGCGGGGCGGAACCTCAGCTCCCTCATCTGACCAGGGGTTGGAGCTGGCTGAAGGGGGCGAGGAGGTGCCCTGCAGGGCGGCACAGGGTAGTATAAAGACGGTAGGGGTGTTTATTGTGGAAAAACACACAAAGCAGAGCATTTTAATCATATTCAAGTGGTCAGTTCAGTGGCACTAAATGCATTCGCAATGTTGTGCAGCCATTCTCTCCATCTAGTTCCAGAACATTCCTTCACCCCAAACACACCCACACCCCACCCATCAGCAATTGCTCCCCCATTCCCTGCTCCCCCAGCCCCTGGCGGTCACTAATCTGTTAATACCTCCTGCCTCTATGGATTTGCCTGTTCTAGACATTGCATTTAAATGGAATCATACAATCTGTGGCCTTTGTGTCAGGCTTATGTCACTTAGTATAATATTTTCAAGGTTCATCCACATTGTAGCATGGATCATTGCTTCATTCCTTTTTACGGCTATGGTAAAGAATCTGCCTGCAATGTAGGAGACCTGGGTTCAATCCCTGGGTCAGGAAATTACCCTGAAGGATGGAATGACAACCCACTTCAGTATTCTTCCCTGCAGAATCCCATGGAAAGAGTAGCCTGGTGGGCTACAGTCCATGGGGTCACAAAGAGTCAGACAGAACTGAGTGACTGACACTTTCAGCACTTTACTTTGGGCTGTGCAATAGTTTGCTTATGAAACTGGCAGTTTCCATTTGAAATCTCTTTCAGAGGCTGCTAATTGTGGAGAAGGGACAATTTGAAATTTGGAGAAGAGGAGGCCTGGGGTGGGGGTCAGGAGACTGGGAGCTCTCATGTGGAGTTGGACCTGTTCTTTGCTTCCTGCTACAAAGACCAGAGCCACCAGGGTGTAATCTCTGACTCCCTCCTGGTGGGCTTGAGAAAACCTGTAGGACCCCTCCCCATGGCCTGGCGCTGAGCAGTGGTGCTCTAGGGCATCCAGCAGCCATTGAGGATAGTGACCTAACAGGGGAGAGAAGCTGTCCAGCCTGACAGAGGAGCAGCTGTCAGCTTGTGATCGGTGGGTGGGCTGGGGAGTGTGAGGGTGCAGCCAGAGCAAAGCCTGGGATCTGGGCAGCAGTGGGCAGGCCTCAGGACCCAGGTAGGCCAGGAACCAAACCAGGGGTCTGGACCAAGGGCTCAAATGCATCATCCTCTCCACCCCTGTCACCACCCTCATCTCTCAGAGGCCACCTCTCACAGCTTACAGTTTCCCCAAAAGACTCTTGTGTGGACCCCTTCCCACCCCATTCCTACCACCATTTGACTTGCTAACTGTTTGATCAATTCTGGTTGAGATGTCTCTCCTAGAAAGCCTTTCTTGACCTGCAGCCCTGTAACCCACAAAAACATCCCAGTGGAATCTCTCCTATGTGTCCCCACCGATGCCTGCATATCCAGCCAGGATCTGAAATGTGTAGGCTGTTTGCTGGTTTGTGTCTCTGAAGGACCATATACTGTGTGAGGACAGGACACACTGTCTTGTTCCTCACGGCACCCTTGGCATTGTGGACCAGTGCCTGGTGGTGATGTTCAGTCGCTGAGTTGCGTCCGACTCTTTGAGACCCCAAGGACTGCATGCAGCATGACAGGCTCCACTGTCTTCCAGAGTTTGCTCAGATTCAGGTCCATCCATTGAGTTTGTGATGCTGACTAACTATCTCTTCCTCTGCTGCCTCCTTCTTTTGCCTTCAATCTTTCCTAGTATCAGGGTCTTTTCTCATGAGTCAGCTCTTCGTATCAAGTGGCCTAAGTATTGGGGCTTCAGCTTCAGCATCAGTCCTTCCAATGAATATTCAGGGTTGATTTCCTTTAGGGTTGACTGGTTTGATCTTCTTGCAGTCCAAGGGACTCTCAAGAGTCTTCTCCAGCACCACGATTAGAAAGCGTTGAAGAATCTGCCATTAGATCCCTGGGACAGGAAGATCCTCTGGAGAAGGAAATGGCTACCCACTCCAGTCTTCTTGGCTGGAGAAGTACTTAGTGATGCTAAGTGTCTTTTCATGTGCCTGTTGGCCATCTGTATGTCTTCTTTTCTTTTTTGGCTTCCCTGGTGGCTCAGACAGTGCCTGGTGATCTGCACATAATTGCTGAATGAATGAATGAATTGGGCTGAATAGAGGTTAAAGTGATGCAGTCTTGAGCTTATATTTCTAACAAATTGCAACCACAGAGTAGAGAACCCCAGGAAAAACGAGGTTGCCCACATTGGAGCAGCTCCCGGAGGTGTCTGGGTGACTGCTGATGTGATGTGTTGCAGAGGGATTTGAGCCAGGTAGGGGGATGGCCAGATGACTGCTCAAATCTTCTGGGTTTTGATGACTCAGCTGCTCCTTGCCCCAGCCCTGGTCTGTTTCTCATGCCAGTTGAATCCTGCAGGGGCCCCGTTGTGACCCAGATGCTGGTCAGGAGCCTTCAGTCTGGCAGGTGCTGCTCGGTATTGAATTTAATCTAGTAATGCATTGCCCACGTGGTCTCTTCATTAGTTTCCCCTTCCGACCAGGAAGCCAGAGTCAGAGGTTGGGGAGGTGAGGGTGAGGAGCATCTGACAGCTTAGCAAGTTCTGTCAGAACCAGAGGAAGGTAGGGGCTGTAGGGACAATGCTGGCCCAGGGGTGGACGGGGTCGAGGAACAGAACTGTGGACAGTTGCTGGGCAGGGGAGTCTGCAGAGTTCCCTTCCTGGTGGAAGCTATACCCATTCAGAACCTCCGATTCCGGATGCTTTATCTCCAAACCTCCACGAGCCCCTTTCCCTGGCTCATCCTGAAGGTGATGGGATCTGCCCTATCTTTGCTTGCTCCATCCAGGGAGCTCACAGCTAAAGACCCTCCCTGTAGACAGGGTGTTACCAGAGCACCCCCTTTTTCAAAGGGAAAACCGAGGCCCCAGGAATTATGTGGCTTGCCTGAAACTGGTCCCTTGGGTCAGTTATTCAAGCTCCTCTCTCTGTGGTGAAGGGAGAAGAGAGAAAGTTGGAGCCCGTAGAAGTTGGGGTAGATGAGCAGCAGGCGCACCAGGGAATTCTGAGGGTCTTCTGGGAGGAGGTGGCAAGAACAGAAAGGACCCAAAGCATCCTCAAAGTTTCCTGTGCGCCTGCCCCTGAGGCTCTGTGCTGGGTGCTGGGAGAGAGCGAATAAGGTGCATCCTGTCCCCTCGAGCTGCCCAGAGGGAGAAGGCAGACTGCCGCCCCAGCAGGGCCGTGCGGCCCAGGGCACCAGGAGTACAGCAGGCCTGCTTGGTCAGGGCTGGGAAGGGTGGGGAGGCCTTTATACCAGAACCGCGTCTTCTCATTTGCTGACGCGGGCGGCTGCGTCCCAGCAGGCAGAGGGTCTGGTGTTCAGGTAGTGTCTGCATCTGGGAGCTGAGGCAGAGGCTCTGAGAGGGCACGGACTTCCGTGCAGACTCTCACTGTGGACTGGTACCGGGAGACTCAGCCCAGGTGTACCGTCCTAAACGCTCATTCAGGTCTGGTCTGGCAGGCTGCTTCACCCGGCTTCGTGCCCAGCTCTGCGCCTTGGCAGATGTCTTCCCCTCTGGGCTGCCTGCATTTTCTCCAGCTTTCTTTCCCTTCAGAGCAGAGCCCAAAGCTCCTCCAGGAAACCTCAGCCCTCTCTGAACCCGAACGACTCTATTTAGTGCTTGTTCTGTTCCATCATCATCTTTGGCTAATTGTCTAATGTGAGTTAGTTTTCTCAGCACATTTAATTTATAAATTCTGTGGCGGGGTCACTTCACACGCAAGTCTTTGATGGTGGTACCCAGCTCAGCACAGAGTTGAAAACTTACCGCTGGAAGCCTGTGTGAAGAATGCCGATGACGCAAATCTTCCCAAGGGAATTCGCAGTGACCCATCCTGCCTGTCTGCGTGTGTCGTTTCTCCGTCTTATTAGTGTAGAGACAGAAGCTCTCTGACTCAGAAAAGCATCCAGCTGTTCGGAACAGCTGGAAGCCAAGTATGGGGTATTTGGGGATGAGTTATTTCTTGCTTCTTAAGCCCTTTCACATGATATTGTTTGGGCTGGTGCTGACTGATGGAGAGGTCTCTCCCGATTCCCATGAAACTGAGACAGAAAAACGACTCCAGAGCAAGACTGAGGACAGGCCAGGAGGAGCAGGAGGCCACGGGGCTGCCTCCATGGCTTCAGGGGCACTGGCTTGGCCCTGTTGCTGTTTTTGTGTGGCCGACACCTGCTCCTGGGGCAGGGGGACAGTGGATGACTCCAGATGGCATGGTGGCCCCACACTTGCTGTCACTTAGCCCTTCCTGCGTCTGGGGGCCTGGTGTCTGCTTATTTCCCATTCTGTCTCTGCCTTCAGGGGTGTTGCAGGTTCGGTGGGAATGCAGATAGAGGATGTGATTGTAGTTAATAAGTGCTCGAGGGAAATGACCCGAGTGCTGGGAACAGTGGATGGGAGACGGTATTTGGGTGGGCGTGAGCTTCCTGAGTCACATGGGCAGGGTGGCCAGAGAAGGTTCTCTGGGGAGATTCAAGTAGGACCCAAGGGGAGAAAAGTTAGCCAGGCAAAGAGCTGGGAAAAGCATTTGGGGAGAAGGTGTGCAGGCCCATGACAGGTGCTTGAGAAAGAGGTGGGGACGGATAGAAGCCAAGAGACAAGAGTTGATGGGGGCCATGGTGGTGGTGGGGGGGATGTAGGAGATGCCAAGAGACCAGCCTCACATGGTTCATGCCCTCACAGGGCAGTGGTGGCAGAGGTGTGGGGTGAGGACGAGGGAGGGGTGGGCTCAGGACCTGGGCTGGGGTGGGAGTGGAGTGGGTGTGGGGCCACAGGGAAGGGAGGGAGGCATCAAGGGTGAATCCCACGTTTCCAGCTCTGGTTGGGGAATACTGGGCAATAAACTAGGGTGTGTGTGTGCGTATGTGTCTAGAGGTGGTGGAAGCCACGTGCTCTAGTCTGGATGTACTGATACACAGTGGCCACCAGTTATTCATTCAGCCGCTGCTGTGTGCACCCACTGTGTGTCAGGCACTGTTGTAGGCACTGGGGCTGTAGTAGGAAATACGAGCACAGTGTGGATATAGGTGGCTCAGTGGTTAAGAATCCGCCTGCCAATGCAGGAGACCCGGGTTCGATCCTTGGGTCGGGAAGGTTCTCTGGAGGAGGGCATGGTAACCCACTCCAGTATTCTTGCCTGGAGAATCCCATGGACAGAGAAGCCTGGGGGGCTACAGTCCCTCGGGTCGCACAGAGTTGGAAATGACTGAAGTGACTTAGCACACACGTGAAGACGATAAGCGAGGTGGGTAAATAAAGAATAGTGTGCCAGAAAGGAGCAGTGTCTGGGAGGTGGTGAGCAGAGGAGGGAACCAGGGAAGAGGGTGGGTGTTCTGGTGGGACATCCGAGGAGTCCTCGGTGGTGGTGGGATTCGGGCAAAGGCTTCCTGGATCTGAGCAGCCTTTGGAGCAAGACCTTCCAGGAGGCACATTCCTTGTCTGCAGACAGGAGAATGCACGGGTGGCCCAGGAGCAGGGAGGTAGCCACGTGGCTGGAGCGGGGTGAAAGGCTGGGAACAGTAGCGTTCACAGAGGAAGGGTGGCTTGGGGTGGTGGGAGCAAGGCCTGGCGGGTCAGCTGAACTGCACTGGGAGCTCAGTGGAGGGTTTCAAGAGGACTGAAAGAATCTGGCCACTGGGTGTCACTCTGATGTCCATGCTGAGGACAGACTGGAGTGACCAGGGCAGAGAAAGTGGTAGGACCTGAGGGGTGGGTGGGTCACGGGGACGTGCATGGGGAAGGGAGCGGGTTCTCTCTGTATGTTTAAAGGATGTGACCGTGTCTGCTAACGGACTGGATGTGGTGTCAGGAGATGGGAAAAGTCAAGGGTGACTCCAGTGTTTTTAGCTTTTCAGTTGACAGGACAACATTGCATCAAGTGATCTTGGGGGAAAAGTGGAACGAACAGCTTTGGGAAGATCAGGAGCACAGTTTTGAGCGCAGGGGTCTCAGACATTGACTAGACGTCTGTGTGGGGGTGCCTGCCAGACAGTGAGATGTGTGAGTTGAGTTTGGAGCTGGGGCCCGAACTGCCAGTACAAATCTGGGTGACCTTCACACATTGATGGTGTTGAAACCAGAGGCTGGGTGACCGCACAGAAGAGAGGTCTAGAATCTGAGCCCGGGCCTGGAGCCTAGAGGTGAGACAAGAGGGACCCCGAGAAGGGGGTGGGTGGTCACGATGTGGCTGGAAACCATGTGTGGTCCAGGGAGCTCTGCTGAGCCAGTGTTTTCAGGAGGAGACGGTGACCAACAGTGTAACATGCTGGTGATAATTAAGAGGCTAAGGCTGAAAACCGACGTTGGCTTTTGTGCCATGGGTGACACGGGTGGCCTGAATTAGAGCAGCGCTGGTGAGAAGGTGGGGGTGGCCCCGACGCGGAACGGTTTCAAGGCAGGATGGAGGAGATGCATTTGCATAGATGTAGACACACCACAGGTCCAGATATGCTGCTCGAGGAGCTCCGCTCCAGGGAAGAAGGAAAGAGGCAGCTAAAGAAGGGAGCACAGTCGGGAGAGTTTTACATCAAGAAAAGCCACAGTATGCTTGTACGTTGGTGGAAAAGATGCAGCAGGGTGAAGAAACACTGATGCTGCTGCAGGAGAGAAGGGGCCAGTTGCTGGGGCTCCATCCTTGAGCAGATGAAGAGGGATGAGATCAGATGGGTGGGGGTGGGGGGGCAGCCTTAAAGCGCAGCCATCACTGTGATGTGGGAAGTGCCGGAAGGCAGATGAGCAGTGGGAGCTGTGGTTGTTCTTTCCCCCACTATTTCTGTTTTATTGGTGGAATAGAATCAAGGCCGTCAGCTGAGATGAGGACTGGTGAGGCGCTATCCCACATTAGAGATGTGCCTGCTCGGCGTGGTCTTCTGGTGGTTGGACCGCTGGGCACCAGAGCTGTGGATGCTGATGGTACCCAGGTCCGTGGCACTTAACTGATCACAAATTGAAGTAAGCAGCACAGTTGTGTGCTTCCCTTAGACTTGTTCTACTGTGCAAGTGGGTCCAAGTCTGGCTGGCCCCAGGGGCTGCAGGGGAGGGGCACACTGTGACCAATACAGAATCAAGGTGGGGACCTGGGGGAGGCAAGGGGCAGGCCCTGGTTGGAGACTCACGTACCAGAAATGAGGGGCCGAGTAGAAGGATCGCCACTGACCACGGATGTCCCTGCTTCCGCCCGTTCCAAGTCCTCTGGGCCAACGTTCCAGGGTTGGAGGAGATGGTGACACTTCACTGCCTGGGCTGTACCCAATGCAGAAGGCCTGGGGCCCACCCGTCCTGGTTGTTTCTCCCACGAGTGACTCGTAATGGTGGTTGTAAGGAGCCCAAGTTCAGCAGGCCAGGCTCTCATCTTCCCACCTTATGGCAGAGGCTGCAGCCGGGCAGGAGGGCAGCACGGGTCAGCTGCAGCAGAGCAGGGAGCCTGGAGCTGGGAGCTTTTCAAGGCCTTGCTCTCCCTGCAGGCCCGTTTGGAAGCACTGGCTTTTCACTCCTCCCCGGAGCTCCAGCAGGTCTGCTTCCTCTGCATGCAGCATGCATACTAATTGGAGCCTCTCCCTGAGAAGAAGCCTCCTTTCTGACAGATTCTTTAAGAATAGACATAGGTTTTGAAAAACTCAAGATGGCATTGCCTGTAATTATAAAGTAATTGGTGTAATTGAGAGTGCAGGGTCTTATGCAAATCACCCTCCTGTTTTAAACTTTACATCAAGACCATTTTTATTTTTAAATGCAAAAAAAAAAAAAAAATAAGCCCACCCCACAACCCACACGTGCATCTGGGTATGGCGTGTGTGCTTTCGGCCTGCACCCCACGTATGCGGAGCATGACAGTAGCTGCGCGGGAGGAGCAGGCCCTGATTGACGTCAGACGGCTGTGGCCCTCGTGCATCTTGGAGGAAGTTGCTGCTCAGTCTTTGTCGTTTTCACCTGTCGAGCAGGGGTGGCCAGAGGGCCTCCCGTGTTGTGAGAGCTAAATGGTGGGGTATAGGAGAGTTATAGACTGGAAGGTGCTCTCACAGGCTGCCCCCCCCCCCAACCTTGTCATTTCCCTTCCTGTGGAGGTGGGTCTACACAGTGGCAGGAACAGGAAAGAAAGAAGAAAAATGAGGTTGCTCAGTCGTGTTCGACTCTTTGCGACCCCATGGACTGTAGCCTCCCAGGCTCCTCCGTCCATGGGATTCTTCAGGCAAGAGTCCTGCAATGGGTTTCCATTTCCTTCTCCAGGGGATCTGCCCGACCCAGGGATCAAACCCGGGTCTCCTGCACTGTAGGCACACGCTTTACTGTCTGAGCCACCAGGGAAGTCCGGTGGAAGCAGGGTCCTCGAGCAAAAGCCTCGAGTCCATGTCTTGGCTTGTATGTCTGTAAACTGACAATGGACCTTATTTTTTTCTCTTGTGTACAGAGGAGACCAGGTCGGGGTCAGCTGGTCAGTGGGTGAGATCGGAGGGAAAGCACTTTGGAGAGTGCTGGAGCCCCTGAATTATTCCTTTATCTGTGATCCAATGGGCTCAGCGTTTTCTCATCACTGAGGGCCTCCTGTGAGCATTTTCAGCCAAGGGTGTTCCAGTAGGAGACAGCACCTGGTTAAAGCAAGAGTACTTTCTCGGGGCTGCTGTAACAAATAACTGCTTTTCACGTTGAGAAAGCAAATCCTTTTAGCTTGACTCTGTGCAGAAGAAGGAAATGAGTGACGCTTGGCATGTGTTACATCATGTCATGGCTTAGGAATTCCCATTTCTCTGTAAGTGACCTGTTACATTGACCCCTTGCTGCCCACAACCAACCACCACTGAAGGACAGGTATTGCAGTAATTTTACTTATGATACAAATATGACAAAGAACTGATTAATTCAGTTTTCACCCATGAAAAATATAAGCCTGCCAATCAGTTTGTTGTCAAACTGATTTGATATACTTTTATCAAAACCTAAAAACACTTGCTATTTTGGGCATTCCAGTTAGCTTTTAAAGTAAGTAAAAGAAAGTAAAGTGTTAGTTGCTTAGTTGTGTCTGACTCTGTGACTCCATGGACTATACGGCCCATGGAATTCTCCAGGCCAGAATACTGGAGTGGGTAGCCATTCCCTTCTCCAGGGGATCTTCCCAACCCAGGGACTGAACCCAGATCTCCCGAATTACAGATAGATTTTTTACCGGCTGAGTAACAAGGGAAGCCCAAGAATACTGGAGTGGGTAGCCTATCCCTTTTCCAGTGGATCTTCCTGACCCAGGAATCAAAGTGGGGTCTCCTGCATTGCAGGCAGATTTCTAAATCTTCCAACATGATATAGGACATATATGAAAAACCTGTAGTTAGTATTATACTCAAAGGTGAAAGACAAAAAAATTTTGAAGTGAAAAAGACTGAAAACTATATGAAAAATATCTGTTTTTACCACTTCTGTTCAACGTTGTATTAGAAGTTCTGTCCAGAACAGTTAGGCAAGAAAAAGAAACAAAGCGCATCGAAATTGGAAAGGAAGAAGAAGAATTATCTCCACAAATAGCATGATCTTTTTGTATGTAGAAAACCCCTAAAAAGTTCCCAAATGACTGTTAGAACTAATATATGAATTCGGTAAAGTTACAGGATGCATAATCAACACAGAAAATTAGTTACATGACTCTACACTGACAATAAATAATCTAAAAAATTAAAGAAACATATCCATTTACAAAAGTATCAAAAAGAATAAAAGACTTAAGAATAAACTTAACCAAGGAGGTAAGAGAGTTCTACACTGAAAACCCCAAAACAATGCTGAAAGAAATGAATGAGGACATTAAAAAAGGGAAAGACGTTTGATGTTCATAGTTTGGAAGACTAATAATTGTTAAGATGTCAGTACTACCCATAGCAATTTATAGATTCAATGCAATCCCTTTCAAAATGCTAGTTTGTTTGCAGAAATAAAAGAAAAACCTACCTAAAAATTCATATGAAATCTCAAGGGACCCTCAGTAGTCAAAAACAATCTTGAAAAAAAAAAAAAAAGAAACCTGGAGGACTTACACTTCTGGATTTTAAAACTTACTACAGAACTACAATAATCAAAACAATATGGCGCTAGCATAGAGACAGACATATACCTCAGTGGAACAGAAGAGAGAGCCTGGAAGTAAACCTTCACCTATATGGTCAATTGATTTCCAACAAGGAGGCCAAGACTGAATGGGAAAAGAACAGTCTTTCAACTGGTGCTGGGAAAACTGGACCCTTACTTTATACTATATACAAAAATTACTCAAGATGAATCAAAGCCCAAATGTAAGTGTGAAAACTATAAAATTCTGAGAAGAACACATAAGGGAAATCTTCATGATATTGAATTTGACAGTGATTTCTTGGATATGATACCAAAAGCATAGGCAAAAAAGAAAAAGATAGATAAACTGGACTTCATCAAAGTTTAAAAAAAACCTTTTGCAAATCAAAGGACACTAACAACAAAGTGAAAAGACAACCCGGCGAATGGGAGAAAATATTTGCTAATCATATATCTGATCAGAGATTAATATCCAGAATATAAAAAGAACTCCTGCAGTCCAGCAACAGAAAATCAAACAACCCAGTTAAAATATGGGCAGAGGAGTTGAGCAGACCCCTGCCCACAGAAGACAAACAAATGGCCAGCAAACAAAATCAACTGTGCTCAACATCACTAGTCATTCAGTTCAGTTCAGTCGCTCAGTCGTGTCCGACTCTCCGCGACCCCATGAATCACAGCACGCCAGGCCTCCCTGTCCATCACCAGCTCCCGGAGTTCACTCAAACTCATGTCCACAGAGTCGGTGATGCCATCCAGCCATCTCATTCTCTGTCGTCCCCTTCTCCTCCCGCCCCCAACCTTTCCCAGCATCAGAGTGGCCAAAGTATTAGGGAGCTTCAAATTAAAATCACTGTGAGATATCACTTCATCATGCCCCATAGGATGACTACTATCAGAAAAACAGAAAATAGCAAAAGTTGGCCAGGATCTGGAGAAACTGGAATTCTGAATTTCTGGTGAGAAGGTCAAATGGGGCAGCCCCTGTGGAAAGGAGTACGATGGCTTCTCACAAAATTAAATATAGCTTTGATGCCAGTGTACAGCCTGGCCCCTGGGAATCAGCTCCCATGTTAGCCTGGGATCCTCGCAAAGAACTTTTCAGTCCCTTATTAGTTCATCAGAAATTTAATGAGAAGCAGGAAGGAGAATGTCTGTCTCGTAGAAGGAGGTGCGGGATATTTACAGTCTCCAAGTGGTGCGTTAACAGCAAGGATGTGGCCTCGCAGTAATGAACTCGGCGTGTTCAGTAGTCATCAGGGATCGCCCTGTGGGGAAACGGGAAATGACTGAGACTTAATTTTGTAAGCAGGGAAAATAAACCAATATTATCTTATAGGCTTTGTGTGGTGAGTTTTACATCCGTGTCTCGGAAACTGTGGGTGTTTATATCATGATTCTCTTAAATTATCTTATTTTTCTAACTCAGATCTGTTTAGGTAATTAATTAATCTGTGTAGTAAATGTCACAGCTGAATGCTAGTCTTATTTCAATTTTCTCAATGAAAACAGATTTACCTGCTCAGTGAGACAAAGAACTTGATTACCATTCAGAATTTTTTTCTTTTTCCTAATGTCCCTTTCTAGATGCAGTTCTGCGATGGTACAGTTCTGGTCCAGAGAGAGGTCAAAGGTGCTTCCTCAGCCTCCTGCTTGGATCAGATTCAGATAATCTTGGCCTTGAGGCCTCTGTGTCATGGAGGGCAATGATGACATGTCTCCAGCCCTGTCCTGCACCCTTTAAGGCTGCTTCCTCCCTGTCTCTTCATCTCGGTTTCTCTCACCTGCTTTCAAACCCCCTGGCCACCCTCTTCCTTCCCACCGTGTGTCTCCAGCCCTTCAGGAACCCCTGTGGCCACACTGCGTCCTGCTGGCTGGCAGTGGGGACTGTGGAGGAGCTGGTACCCAAGGGTGTAGGCACCCAGGTCCTGGCATCTGCTTGTGTCCCCTGGCCATCATTCCTGGGTCTTCTCCACTCCCTGTTGCAGCCTGGGCTGCACCTGCTGTAGTCAGAGAAATTCGTCACTCAGCAGATACGTACGGAATGCCTGCTTTGTGTCAGAGGCGTGCTCACTGCACAGGGAGGTGGCACCTGACAAAACAGGCTCCCGTCCTCCTGGAGCCCACCTTCCGTTGAGAGAGTGACTGATAGACAGGTGTGCTCATGGGTTCTGAGGTGGCTTTCAGAAGAGTCAGTCTGTTCATCTGTACCAAGGGTGACAGGCTGGTTTGGTGAGATTGGCCGCTGAGTGGAGGTGTGGATGAGACGAGGGAGCCAGACTCAAGGGAACTGGGGGACGTGTTGTAGGCAGAGGAGCAGGGCTAGGAAGGCCTGAGACCAGCAGCAGCCTTGTTGTCTGAGGGGCAGAGCACGTCGGAGGGTGGGGGCGGGAGTGACCAGCAGCAGCTCCTCCAGGGCTGAGGGCCTCTGTCATCCTCTTCAAGTGATGTATTTCCATCAGCATTTCGACCTTGTTCTGGGTGTGGGCTTCTGTGCTTCGGCTTCCTGACACTACTTTCTGCTCTTTGAGAGCTTGTCCTGCTTCCCTCTTCCGGGGACCGGCTCAGGAGTTCACCTGAGCTCTGTACCCCACTGGCAGGTGAGGACTTGATCTGGGTCTCCACTGTTAAGCACGTTACAGCTTTGTGGCCATTGGATCACGAGGCCAACGAGACAGTGAAGTGTGAGCTGTGAATGATGGAGAAGGGTCTGCTGTTTTCATTAGTTTAATGCAAGGCCTGTGTGCTGCACAGGTTGACCATAGACCTCCCTGACTGCCCGCTGGAGCCTGTCTGAGACCCGAACCCTACAGGGTGTGCTGCCGAGACAGATACAGACTGAGTCCGTGACGTAATTTCAGGCCTTGAGTCAATCCATTCCTGAACCAGGAATATGCCTAGAATTTTCTGTAAGTCACTGGTTTTCAGTACCACTGGAGCCGGCTTGTGCGGGGTTCAGCAACAACGATTTTTTTTTTTGTCACTTGCACCAAAATGAGCTCTACCAAACTGATACAGGATTGATGTGAGATGCTCTGGGGAGCTGACTGGAGCTAAACCCCACTCTGGCCAGGGGGCCAGGCCTTCCGTTACTTAGGCACCGCCTCCTCCCCTGTGAGAGACAGCACGTACCTTGGGGCTGCTGTGAAAATGAACTGAAAAGGGATGCCTTTGGAAGCATGTAGTAAGTGCTATTAAAGTGTCTGCTGCTGTTACTATATTTTCTCCCCCACTTTGTGAAGTAAGGTGTCTGAAGCTCGACTTTGTTAAGTGACTTCCCTTGAGATCAGACACCAGGGTTTTAAGGGGCAGTGTTAGCGGTTACTCACCCATCGGAAAAGGCGTTTCTGAGTGCCTGCTATGCCCCCAGCCCTCCACCCAGGCTGCAGCGTGGACAGAGATCTCGAGCCCTGCAAGAAGAGAAGCTGCTGTTTGAATTCGATTATTTTCCTTGTTCTGTGACAGGGTCCTATGCCCAGTGGGTGGTTAATCAGTGGTGCCGACTAACCTTCCCTGACATCACTCAGCCCCCCAGGGAGGAAGGGCATTTTCTGAAGAGTATTTACTTGGGGAATCGGTGACTGGCATAGATGGAATCTGGGCTTCCTGGGCCGGTGCTCTCCGGCTGGTCTGGCGGCCCCTCTGCCCGGCGGGGCGGCCGACCCCGCAGCCGAGGCCTAGAGCCGCCCGCTATGCAGCTTCCCCGGGCGTCTGCCTCAGCAGCTTGCTGTTGGTCTCATGATAAATTCATTACCAGAAAATGAAGCTGGAGTTTCCTAGTGACATAAAATATTGATGAGAGAAATAAGGACGGAGATAAACGAGCCAAGGCTGCTCACAGGCCCCGTGTGCCCTGTTCTGCTGGGTCTACAGACACTTGTTCTTGCTCCTTTTGGATTTGCTCGGGGGGGTTTTGTCCTCTTCGTGGGATCCATGTCGCAACACGAGAGGAGCGCGCCAGCCCGTGCGTCACAGCAGAGTGGGAAAAATAGACATGTCTCCTGGTTACTGTCAAAACTACGAAGCTCGATGCTGCCACTTCACAACCTCCGTGGCAGGTTCTTGGCACCCTCGGGGCGGCGTGTGGAAACACATTGGCCCTGCTCAGAAGCTGCTAATGGCTTCCAAGTGCCGCAGACTAAAGCCTGAGCTCCTCGGGGTGCTGCTCAAGGCCCACCTCTGGCCTGGGTCCTCCTCCGGGTTATCTGGACCCTGCCCTTCAGCGCATCTGCTCTGTCTGAGCCGCTGTGCTCTTTCCTGCCATGAAATGCCCTCCCTGGCTGCTCAGGGATCAACTCCAACGCCACTTCATTCACAGGATGTCTTCCTTGCTGTTTTCCTGCTCAAACTGATGCAAAGGAAAAACAAAAGCAACAAGCGCATTGTTTCTCCTCACAAGGAGAAACGGCTCTGCCCCCGTCCCTCCTGGTGGCGTAAAGAGTAGGGGTAGGTTAAGATCCTTGAGCAGGTTTGCAGCTTTTGACCCAGCAGTTCCGTGTCTAAGATCATTCTAAGTGGCAATCAGGGAGGTGTCAACACTAATGCAAGTAGAAGGCCATTTGTCACAGCGTTCCTTAAAACAGTGCAACATCAGAAGGAGTCTCAGTGCCCTCATTGGGGAAGTCCCTTAGTTAAGGGACTTCCTTAACTAAGTTGTGGTATGCTGTATGATAGTGATGTTCACCAGCTTAAAAGCCATGGGGTAGGGACTTCCCTGGTGGTTCAGTGGTTAAGACTTTGCCTTCCAATGCAGGGGGTGTGAGTTCAATCCCTGGTTGGGGAGCTCAAATCCCACATTTTTGGCTCGTGGCCAAAAAACCAAAACATAAAACAGAAGCAGTCTTGTAACACATTCAATAAGACTAGAAATGGTCCCCATCAGAAAACCTTTTTTTAAAAAAGTTGTTGTGTAGAGAAGTAGTTGATGGTTTAGAGAAATGTTTGTGATGTTTCTGTAAGTGAAAGAAAGTGAAAGAGTTAGTTGCTCAGTCATGTCCTACTACTCTTTGCAACCCCAATGGACTGTAGCCCGCTAGGCTCCTCTGTCCCTGGGGATTCTCCAGGCAGGAATACTAGAGTGGGTAGCCATGCCCTTCTCCAGGGGATCTTCCCAACCCACGAATCAAAGGCAGGACTCCTGCATTTCAGGTGGATTCTTTACCATCTGAGCCACCAGGGAAGCCGAGAGAAATAGAAATAAAACTGGATGAAGTGGGTGATGGGGGGAGACAGAGAGAGAGCTATCTGAGCCTCCAGTAAGCTTCAGAAGGGTAGGTGTCAAAATCCTACCAGGTGGGCACTGTGAGCCCATGTGTAATGTTTATGCGATTTCCCCCTTACAATCCAGTCCACAGGCTGACCTTACGATCCGGTCCTCCTGGTGAATACCACCCGTCTTCACTGTGGTCAGCTTCCCTGGCTGTGCTGCCCTGGTTGCGGAGGGCTCCACACCTGATCCTTCTCATGCTTTCACTCTGTTTTTACTAAACACGCTCACCGCCCCGACCTTCCCCCCAAGGGCTTCCTTCGTATCGTTTTCTCACGTCGGCATCTCTCCTCCGAACCTTCTCCAGCCCAGGCTCAGGCTTCAGTGAAGGTCTGACCACGTGGGTTCTCCGGTATTGTTCTCATATACTTTAACGTCTGACCATGTGAGGCTGTCCTTACCGTTTTAGTGCCTGTGAGGGTGTGGCAGCAGGAAGTGTTCTCCAGCGGAGGTTTTCTGCCATCTTCTCTGACATGTATACGTCCAGGGTGCTCCGGGAGGTCGTCTTAGACACGGTTCAAAACCAGGACATGTACCCCTGTCTTCGGGAACTGGCTTCCACAGTTTCAGAGGCTAAAAGCTCCAGGACCCGTGATCGGCAAGCTGGAGGCCCAGGCAGGGTCCAGGTGTCAGCCCGAGCCTGAGGCAGGATGAGACCGTGGCCCGGCCCACAGTCAGGCTGGGTGGGAGCTTGGGGGTTGGATCCCTCTTTGTCAGCCTTCTTGATCTGCTCTGGCCTTCAGTTGACTGGCTGAGACCCACCCACGTGAAGGAGGGTGGCCTCCTTGACTCAACACACCACTCCAGTGACCATCCATGGGGAACACACTCACAGTTGCGGCCAGAAGCACATTTGACCAGGGCCCTGTCAGGTTGGTACACAGAATTAAGCATCGCAGAGGTCCAGTTGCTCACAGATGCTCTTCTGGCCATAGGCCATGTACATGTGCCGAGGTTTCCGTTCTCCCCAGTGTGTTCAGAGCCCCAGACTGGATCAGCTGCTCACGGAAGCTGGACCCACAGGAAGAGGGCTGTGGGGTCTGCACACATGTGAGGACCCGTCCGAGGCCATGTGTGTCTTAAGTGGAGAGCCAGGACGAGCCCCAGGGCCCAACGTCACACTGCCCTGGCCTTGGTCCTGGAGGAGGGCGGAGGTGAGGAGACCCTGGTCGTCCTGTGCCTTGGTGGAGGGGTGCACCCTGAATCCTTCCCGTGGACTTCCGTGTCCCTGTCCCCTCCGTCCCCTGGTTCCTGACTGTGGGCCGTGTGCTCCGCTGGCTTCCTGGCCCGTCGGTGCTCTGACCTGTGAGTGCAGCCCCACTGTGGTGTTGGCCAGTGTGGAGCTCAGCTGAAGATTACATCTGTGAGAGTTTGCAGAAGGCGGAAGAGGAGTGCTTCCTGCCCTATGACGCCCACGGCCCAGGGAGCCACTGGCCTGTTGCCGACTTGGGGACTGTGGGCCCGTCCAGTCCTGAGGAGGGAGGGCCCTCTGAGTCCTCCAGTCCGTCTGTTCCATCTTGCAGTCATTTGTTTCCTGTTTCGCAGGCGTTCCTTGTCACGACAGGCTCTCCTTTGGAGTCCGTGCCTGGCCTGCACCGAGATCACTCTCCTAATAGCTATGCAGGTCTGTCCCCTGTTCACACGGCGGCCTTCTGTTCCAGTGCCAGGTCCCCACGTCTGAGCAGGAAGCGAGTGTCGCAGACTGAGGAGGCTGCCTCTGAGGCCAGGAGCACAGTGGCTGCCCAGGGCCCCTAAGGTCCACTGGTACTAAAGAATCAGACAAAGAGGGCAAAGATGTTTGGTTTCAGTTACCTGGAAACAAGCAGGTACAGCTCCGGATTATGTGTTTTGGGGTGTTTGCAGTATTCTTGGTTGTTGCTTTTGAACTTCCGTAGGTATTTTATTTGGTAATTTTGTAGGTGTTGTCTTACTCCAGAGCATCATGTGAAAATGTGTTCCTTCCTCCCCTTATTTCTTCCAGTTAGAAGCAGAGGCCCTTCCACCTGCGGCTGGCCAAAACCTTGGCGTTCTCTGCCCACTGAAGCCGAATAAAAAAATACGGAGAAAGAGTTTGGAGGAAGTAGTAAGGTGGCTTGAATTCTCAGCTGGCAGAGAGGGAAACCCAGTAGGCTCTTGCCTCAAGAACTGTGCCCTCCACTTTAGGAGGAGTCTAGGGGCTAATGTAAGCTGAGGGCTTGTAGTCAGGAGTTGGTGCTGAGGAACAAGACTGATAGGACCTTGATTTCTTCCTCTTGCACTGTTTCAAAGAGAGTCATACACTGGCATCAGTAACCCACTCATTGAATCTGGCAGTTCGGTGGCTCTGCAGCCTTCTTTCTGATACTAACTACAAGGGGAACAGTGTTGTAAGGGTAAACACCAGATACAGGATGTATTTAGCATAAAGTCAAAGGAAGATAGGTTTGAAGTGTAGCTCCTGCAGAGTTAGGGGCACAAATTAAAAGACGCTTACTCCTTGGAAGGAAAGTTATGACCAACCTGGATAGTATATTAAAAAACAGAGACATTACTTTGCCAACAAAGGTCCATCTAGTAAGGCTATGGTTTTTCCATTGGTCGTGTATGGATGTGAGAGTTGGACTGTGAAGAAAGCTGATCGCCGAAGAATTGATGCTTTTGAACCGTGGTGTTGGTGAAGACTCTTGAGAGTCCCTTGGACCGCAAGGAGATCCAACCAGTCCATTCTAAAGGAGATCAATCCTGGGTGTTCATTGGAAGGACTGATGCTAAAGCTAAAACTGCAATACTTTGGCCACCTCATGCGACGAGTTGACTCACTGGAAAAGACTCTGATGCTGGGAAAGGTTGGGGGCGGGAGGAGAAGAAGACGACAGAGAATGAGATGGCTGGATGGCATCACCGACTCTGTGGACATGAGTTTGAGTGAACTCCGGGAGTTGGTGATGGACAGGGAGGCCTGGCGTGCTGTGATTCATGGGGTCGCGGAGAGTCGGACACGACTGAGCGACTGAACTGAACTGAACTGAAGCAAACTTAGTTACAGACATTCAGAGTTAGAAGCAGTTAAAGTGCAAAAACGAGGAATGTTCAGGCTTGCTCCCTGTTTTCTTTATCTTCTTTGTTCTCAGGAAAGGGAAAGGAAAAAAAATTCATTCCTCTTTTTTTCCTTTTCACTGCAAAATGCCTTAGGGGGCCTATGCTTATGGGGGGGGGCGGTCAGAGAGCTCTGCACAGGCTCCATGTCCCCTGTCTTTCCTGTCCAGGTGGGAGAGTGACATTGGGGTCACCAGATGGGATGGTATATACAGAAAGACAGGATGGAGCAGACTGAAGCATCTTGGAACTTTGGAGCAGGCAGGCCTGGAATCAGATCCATGCTCTGAGGTGCACAGAGGTCACCCTGGCGGAGGGCCCTGCGTGGCACCTGGGGCACAGGTGTGCAGTAAAGATCAGTCTCCAGCAGTGGTGGAGAACTTCTTAGGGCTCTGGAGAGCCCTGGTTGTGGGTGGTTGGCCCAGGAAAGAGTGGCTGAGTGGGGAGGAGAGGTCGAAAGGAGGATCAGGCCCTCAGGATTGCAGCCTGTCTCCTGACCAGGTGTCTGTGGGCTGCCCGTTGGTGTTCTGGTCCGTGCAGTGGTGCTGTGTCTAGTCCCACTGGAGAGCGAGGCCTGGCCTCCCCAGACACGCCCCCCGCCACCGCCTTGGCCCCAGTGAAGGGGAGGCTGGTGCATGGCCTATGGGGGCAACTGTGGTGGGAGTCCTGGGAACCGGGGAGGCCAGTCCCATTTTGAGTTTCTCAGAGAATCTCTGCAGGGTTAGACTACAGGCTCTGATTTAAAAACCTCTCAATGCTGCCTTTAAAAGGCCACTAGTATTTTCAAAGGAGGGCAGTTGTATTTGAAAGATGCATTTGAACCACAGTCTTTAAAGGCCTGAGGCGGTCAAAAATAGATGGTGGCCGGGTTCCTCCAGGCTGTCCTGCCTCAGGATGTTCTTAAAATTCCCAAGTTGAAAGCCTTGGCCATCCTCTGCCTCTGGGGCATTACTGTGCCCCCTCCTTCCCATCATCCCTTGCTCCCCTCCCCCGTTGCTGGTTCTAATTCCTACCCAAAGTCCCTGGTGGCTCTTGGCCTCCGAAGAGAGGTCCTGATGCTCCACTGAGCCTAAAACTGAGCCCTAGGGCTGCTGTGCTTCCAGAAGTGGGTAGTGAGCCCGGCATCTGTGGTATCCGTGAAGACGAAGGAGGAAGACTTCACCCTAATCCCCGGAGACGGGGGGCTGTGTGCCCCCCGGGAAGGCAGAGGAGGCTGGGCTGCTGAGGACGGCGTGGCAGGACCCCCCAGCCCTTTGTCCACATGTCGTGGAGGACGGAGCCCCAGGCCCGGCTGAGGGCCTCCTGTCAAGTGTCTCCAGCTTTCACCGCATCCCGTGAGTCGTACTATGATCATCCCGATTCTATTATTATCTCAGTTCACAGATGAGGGAGGTGATGCCCCCACGTGGTTATGTGGCTCTCCTCCAGTCTCCATCATACAGCCAAGTGGAGACACTGGTCCGTGGAGCCCTGGCAGTCGGGCCCCAAGCCCCCTTGCCCTGTTGAGGCAGGCTGAGGGTCGGTAGATGTTTTCTGTGATGGAGCAGATGGTGAGTGTTTCAGGCCAGGCAGAATATGTCTAGAGAGTCCATACAAGCACTGCTCTCCGCCTCTACAGTGTGAATGCTGCGTAGACCACACAGGAATGCGTGGGCAGGGCTCGTTTCGACTGCAGGCGGTACCCTGGTCCCTGCTCCGTGGGGCAGATGGAGAGAAGGGGGCCAAGGCCTGAACTACATGCTTACCTGCCCATTGAGCCATTCTGGGCTCACGCTCGTCTTCTGCAGAACGGGGGTGATAGCGTTTCTCCGAGCACCGCTGTAAGAGGATTTAATGAGATAATGCGTGTGTAAGCTCCACCCAGCATCTGGCACATAAATATCTCTCAATAAAGGGAGTATTTTTCTCCCTACCTAATGGCCATCCCCCAGGAGAGAGTCACTGGTTGTGAAGTCCAGGGCAGGAATAATAACCAGCACTAGGACAGTGGTCTGCAGTGTGCAGAAGGCCTGCACAGCTCTGTCACCTCTGGGAGCCTCCTGAAGTTAGCCTGCTGGTCACAAGGCTGCCTCTGTCCTGCTGAGGTGAGGATGGAGAGATGGCCCAGACTGCCCGCCTGGCCGGGGTCTCACCTGCATCCCACGTCTCATAACTCCGGCCCCAGTCTTCAGCTGCCTCTGGAGCTCTGTGCGAGCCCGTGTCCATTTCTCTGTAAAGTAGGGATAATAAAGACATCTCCTTCCTAAGCTGGGAATTCCAGTGATTTGATGTGAAGACATCTCAACTGTCAGCCCCAGGGGAAAACTGGTTAACTGCCCTTCCGGGGACCCTCTGTTCTGTGGAATGGATCCCTGCTGTCCCTCTGGGCGGTCAGGCAGCTCTGTCCCTCCTTGGGATATAGCCGTGAGCACTAGGGTGGTGGTGGCAGTCAAGGGAAAGTGGCCAAGGTGCCTCTGTCACACGGGGTGCTAACTATACCCACAGGGTGGGCCCAGGCCCCCCCACTACCTGTAGTAACCCCACTGAGTGATCTGTGCTGTGTATTGATGCCTGGGGAACCAGACTTGGGTCTGAACATGCCCCCGAAGCACTTGCCCCGTTGTTTTGGGGAATGCTGGCAGCAGGGAGGATAGAATTGAGTGAAGAGCTGGAAGGTGGCCCAAATCTTTTCCTTGAAGGCCATGGAGGAAAGGGGTTTAATTTACAAAGCTGTTGATCTATAGCATGACGAGACTCTTCCTGCCTTTTGTGGTCTATTTTCTGTGGTGTCGGTTTAGAGGCTCCACTTTGCTGTTTCTGCTGCTGCTGCTGCTAAGTCACTTCACCCGTGCCCGATTCTGTGTGACCCCATAGACGTCAGTCCACCAGGCTCCCCTGCCCCTGGGATTCTCCAGGCAAGAACACTGGAGTGGGTTGCGGTTTCCTTCTCCAATGCATGAAAGTGAAAAGTGAAAGTGAAGTCGCTCAGTCGTGTCCTACTCTTTGCGACCCCATGGACTGCAGCATGCCAGGCCTCCCTGTCCATCACCAACTCCCGGAGTTCACTCAAACTCATGTCCATCGAGTCAGTGATGCCATCCAGCCATCTCACCCTCTGTTGTCCCGTTGTCCCTTTCTTCTCCCACCTTCAGTCTTTCCCAGCATCGGGGTCTTTTCAAATGAGTCAACTCTTCACATCAGGTGGCCAAAGTATTAGAGTTCCAGCTTCAGCATCAGTCCTTCCAATGAATATTCAGGACTGATTTCCTTTAGGTGAGTCTGTTAATCTTGATGCCCAGGTCTCCACACATTTGGATGTTGGAGCTGCTTTGGAAATCAATAAGTTAATGAAGGAAAGTCTCCTGTGAACTGTAGGATTGGGGTCTTGTGTGTGTGTCAACCCATGCGTGTTGAACTGTGCCTACAGAGTCACCCCTGTGGAGGTGCAGCTGGGAAGTGCAGCAGGTGGCCCCCAGTCCTCCCAGGGGCATGCACACCTTGGATTTCCCATTTTAAAAATTGCTGTTGGGTCGTCGTTTCCCTGCTCTTGGGGGAACTTTTCCATCTCCCCTCATCTCCACCAGTCCTGAGTGCTGAGACGCTACAGCTCCAGTTCGGTGGACAAGGTCAAGTGACCCAGTGTCTCTGTGCTGCTGTCACGGTGTGTGTGTTTGTGCATGTGTGTGTGTGTCTGCGCCTGAGGTGTGATGCACACAACATAAAAATGAATAACTTCGTGATTTTTCAGCACATTCACAACATACGGTACAATCATCACACCCCTCTAATTGCACAGCATTTTCATCACCCAAAAAACAAACTCCATCGTCATCATTAACAGGCCTACCCTGTTCTCCCAACTCCTGCTCTCTGCCTCTACGGACTTGGCTGTCCTGGGCATTCATGTGCGTGGCGTCACACAGCATGTGGCTTTTGTGACTTACTTCCTCCACTCAGCATACTGCTTTCAAGGTTGTGGCAGCATCTGTCAGAGCTCCATTCCTTTTCATGGCCGAATATTATTCCACGGCATGGATGGACTACATTTTGTTTATCCGTTTTTCTGGACATTTGGGTCATTTCCGTGTTTTACTAGAATGAATAATGCTGCTGTGAGCATTTTTGTACAGATTTTTGTTTGGACGTATAATTTCAGTTCTCTTGGTACATAAATAGAAGGAGAATGGCTGAGTCCTGTGGTTATCCTATGCTTGTCTATACTTACCTTTTTGAAATCCTGGCAAATTGTCTTCCAAGGTGGCTGCACAATTTATAGCACCATTAACAGTGGATGTGGTTCCCACCAACTCCTGTTATTGTCTGACCTTTTGATTCTAACCGTTCCGTTGTTGTCCAGCTCTTTTCGACCCCATGGACTGCGTGGGGCTGATTCCAAGCTTCCTTGTCTTTCACGGTCTCCTGAAGCTTACTCAAACTCATGCCCATGGAGTCAGTGATGGCATCCAAACATCTCATCCTCTGTCGTCCCCTTCTCCTCCCGCCCTCAGTCTTTGCCAGCATCAGGGTCTTTTCCACTGAGTCTGCTCTTTACATCAGGTGGCCAAAGTATTGGAGCTTCAGCTTCAGTTATAGTGTTATTCAAATCTGTTTCTTTGTTGATCTTTTGTCTAGTTTTTCTATACATTATTGAAAGTGGAGAATTCAAAGCTTCAACTTTTATTGTTTCTCCCTTTAATTGTCAGTTTTTGTCTCATGCGTTTTGGGGCTTTGTGATTGGGTTCTCTGTCATATTACTCAGAGCTGCCCCTCAGAGCATCCCTTTTTGAGCCTGAGCAATCTGTTTGTGATCCTGTACTTGTTTCCTTGATCAGCTTTCTCTAGACTCAGTGCAGTCAGCTTGTGTCTGAGCGTCCACCCAACGCTGTGCGACTTGTTCATTTCTAGAATCTGCTTGTGATTGATTCAGTCTTTCCATTAAGTAGGGCTTGTAAATGATGCTGGGCAAGAGGTCATAGATTATTGGAAATTGAATAGCCTTTGGATATTATTTAGTCTGTTCTCTCTCTTTAGTTTTTTCAGATCAACGTGGGGCCTGGCTCAGAGGACTGACATGATCGGGCCCAGGTCACCGCAAGTTAGCGGCAGGGACTGCACTGGACCTGAAGGTACTTGGCTGTTCATTCACTCCTCTTCTGTTGAGGTGCCCACATCTGCACGTTGTTTTTCTGTGGGTTCTTGGTGCATGTCTACAGGCTTGTGCTTGACTGGAGTCTCCCCTGGGACTCTCGTCTCTGGGCATGAATATGTATACGTGTCTGCCCCCACCCCCCACCCCCCTCAGCCTGCCCGCTTCCCTCTCAGGGACTCTGTTCAGTGGGGCTGGGCTGGGAGCACAAATGTGCTTGTCAGGACGTCTCTAAGTGATGCTGATGCACTCACTGCCAGCTTTGGACATGAGCACACCGGGCACTTCCTTACTTGTCCTGCGGTTTTATGACAGGCCTTCTTTGAGTAAAATTTTTCTTAAGAATAGCTTTTTGTAATCTTTTAAGTCAGTTTGTCATTAGTTCCATTTATGCCTGATAGTCACAGTTCTGGGGATGCTTCTCTACCTTCTCTTTCATGCGGCGAGCGAAGCGTGGAGGGTAGCGAGTGTTGCCCAGTCCCTCTAGAAAGGTGTCAGAGGGGATTCTGGTGACAGCAGGAGGGGAACCCAGCCGGTTTGTACTCCCTTCATGCCTTGTCATGCATGACTTTTCCTTTTTGTGCTCACTGCAGGCGATGCAAGGTTTCAGGAGTCCTAGAGAGGTTGGGAGATCCTGTCATCCCTCTGTAGGCGGCCTCTGTAAGTCAGGGCTTTATTCCTCGGATCTGTGGCTGCCTGGAAATGCGAGGAGGGCTTCACAGTGTCTGTGAACCTCTAAATGGTTAGCCTGCATTTTGTATACACATCCTCATGTTACTTCTGAGCAGGAGTTTTACTGGTTTTGTCAGGCTCGCGAAGTCCCAGGACACTCAGGAATGAGGTGTGTTGCTGAGGCTGGCAGGGTGCTGGCAGGACGGGCCCAGGTGCCAAGTCACCACCTGCTGTATGCACAGGGGAGCCCTGGGTTCATCACTCAGGACCACTGTCCCTAAGATGTGGAGAATTGAGGAAGAGCAGAACCCATAGTGACCAGTCATGATTCCTGCCAGCAGACAGCTCCTTTCTCTGGTCAAGAGAGGGCAGACACATGGAAGAGGATGTGATGAGAAGGAAATGTGACCACTGAGGCACGCTGACCGTATCTGTAAATTATCAGCAGCTATGTAACTCACCAACACCTACAGTGGGGAGCTCACGTGGATGGTATGTGTTTAGGCCAAGCTTGATGGAATCCAGAAAGGAAGATGCTAAGCCAGGAAGGTGACCTGGACAGGGGAGCAGCAGACTTTTTCTGCAAAGAGGCAAACGATAAATAGTCTAAGCTTTGTGCGCTGTGCGGCGATGTAACTACCCCACTTCGGTGTTGTCACACTAAAGCAACTGGAGATGTTCCATGAGTGGGTCAATATGGCTGAGTTCCAATTAAACTTTGTTTATGGACATGAAAATTGGAATTTTATATGCTTTGCACTTGTCACAGAGTTTTTTCTGCTTTTAATTTTGATTCAACCATTTAAAAAGGTAAAAGCCATTCTGAACCTGCGGGTTATACAAAAACAGTTGGTGACTTGCATTTGGCAGGAGGCTCTAGTTTCTTGAGCCCTGATTAGGGTAACTGAGAAGCTCTGGATCTTAGAATTCAAGCTGAATAGCACCGTTCTTGAGTTTTCTGCTCTGACCAAAGCTGCAGAACCCAGAAATAAATTAGGCAGGATATTGTAATAATTGAGTCTTAATGTCAGAAGGTACTTATAACTTGATTAAATCTTTTTCTCTGTTATATCTTCCCTTAATTATGCCTAGCTATTGTATGGTATTTTGCAGCTCACAAAGGGCTTGCACATAATCATCTCATTTAATTTTTGTTAAAAATTACTTAAAAATTTATTTTATTCACCAAAGAAGAACATGAAAATACTCCTTTTGTTAAAAAAAATCAAACAGAAAAAGTGAAAGTTTCTGTTGGTTCCCTTCTCTGTCTTACCATTCTCAGCAAAGCAACTTTTTTGACTTTGCTGTGAATTCTTCCAGAACTTTCCTTGTATGTTTATGTAGGATCCGTGCAGGCAGTTGTGTGGCTGGGCTTTTCTTTCCCTTTGCTCACTCATGTGGTGATATGTGTTTGGTCCATAACTTGCTTCCTGTTGTTCAGTCGCTCAGCCGTGTCCAGCTCTTTGTGACCCCGTAGACTGCAGCACTCCAGACCTCCCTGTCCCTCACTATGCTGTTACTTTGCAATAATATATCATGAAGACAATTCCATGTCCACGTAAGGAAAATACCCATTTTATTGTAACTCATGCAGATGAGCCCATAGTTTGCTTGTATTGTAGATTGTTTACTTTTTTCTTTGTTAATGATCATTTTAATTGTTTTTCATTTTTCCTGTTATAGACAGTGATGCAATATCCAATAACACACATGTGTGGGATGTCTGTGTGGACAGTGTTTCCACATTAAATGTTAACAGATATCATCTAATTGCCCTCCAGAAAGAATAAACTAGCAGTAAGTTATGACCAAACTAGATAGCATATGAAAAAGCAGAGACATTACTTTGCCAACAAAGGTCTGTCTAGTCAAGGCTATGGTTTTTCCAGTGGTCATGTATGGATGTGAGAGTTGGACTGTGAAGAAAGCTGATCGCCGAAGAATTGATGCTTTTGAACTGTGGTGCTGGAGAAGACTCTTGAGAGTCCCTTGGACTGCAAGGAGATCCAACCAGTCCATTCTAAAGGAGATCAATCCTGGTTGTTCATTGGAAAGACTGATGCTAAAGCTGAAACTCCAATACTTTGGCCACCTCATGCGAAGAGTTGACTCACTGGAAAAGACTCTGATGCTGGGAAAGGTTGGGGGTGGGAGGAGAAGGGGACGACAGAGAATGAGATGGCCGAATGGCATCGCCGACTCAATGGAGGTGAGTTTGAGTGAACTCCGGGAGTTGGTGATGGACAGGGAGGCCTGGCATGCTGTGATTCATGGGGTTGCAAAGAGTTGGACACGACTGAGCGACTGAACTGAACTGAATGTACAAGCATCCATATTTCCCTATTGCTTGGCCCTTTTTTTTTTTGCCAGTCATGTGAGCACAATTTGTATCTTTTCACTTGTTTATTGGATGTACTTATATTCCTGTCTGCAACTTAGTATTGCCTTTGGTTGCAGAAGCATTTGTTTTCAGCTAAATTGGTCATCTTTCCTTTTTGGCCACTTCTTTTTGTATCTAGTGTGAGAAACTAGAGTTTTGATCATAAAAAATAACGATTTCTGCTCAATGAGGGAAACTATAAAAGATGGATGAAATATTGATAGAGGATATTTACAAAAGAAAAGAATTGATAAGAGAGTTTTATATAGTACACACAAGTCAACCAGAAAAAATAGTGGGGAAGGTAATAGAAAAAATGGTGGCTCAGATAGTAAAGAATCTGCTTGTAATGCAGGAGACCTAGATTCAATCCCTGGATCAGGAAGATCTCCTGGAGAAGAGAATGGTAACCCACTCCAGTATTCTTGCCTGGAGAAGTCCATGGACAGAGGAGCCTGGTGGGCTACAGTCCACGGAGTCACAAAGAATCAGACACAGTTGAGTGACCAACATTTTCACTTTCACTAGAAAATTGAGCAAAGGCTGTGGATAGCAATTCACAGAAGGGGAAAAAACACTGCCATCAATCTCAGTAAAAAGTTTCTCAGTCTTCTGAGGAGTTCGAGAAACGCAAGTAAAAACAACAGTTAGCTGCAAAGGTATATCTATTAGATTGGCAAAAATGTAACAGTTAAATAATACTAACTCATGTCAAGGCTGTGGGGAACTGGCAGACTCTTGCATTTTCATCAGGACTAGTCTAGTCTTTCAGTGTGCTGCAGCCATCCTAGGAGTTGTATGGCACCCAGTGGTCCTTCTTGGTGAATGCCCTGGAGAAAAGCATGCCTGAGTCTGCACAGGTGCAAGTCCTAGAGTGCTCACTACAGCCTCCTAGTGGTGGCTGAGCAGCCCTGCAGTGTCACCGCCCGGTGAGTGGAAGGGTCGTGTGACTGAGCAGCGCAGAGTGGAGGCAGCATGGGAGGCAGACAAGTTCCTTAGCTCACATTGACTGTGCACATTTGTGCTATTCGTGTAAACGCCGCGTGGAAGTTCATCACAGTGGGCCCCCGGGTGGAGCGGGTGATGGGAGGGATGAGCAGGCGGTATACTTGGGGGAAAAGGAGAAGCAAACTTGTGTAGATCAGTGATGATGAAAGGCCATCCCCAGGGAGTTTGATTAACTTAATTTTGAATATCTGGCTCTCATGGGGAAGAGGGGGTCTTGTTGCATGATTACAAACATGGGGTACAAACATACCCCAGAATAATTTTCAGCGTTCATATGATGTGCTTGCTAGCGGTAACTTTTGATCTGTTAGAGGTTATCTTTTCTGTGTGTTTTTAATCAGAGATATGACAAGTACCTTCACATCAATAGTCAATGGTTTTAACACTGTTGAAGAATCTATTCCTGCCTCACTAACTTGATATGTAACTTTTATTGTATACTAACTGCCCACATAGATGTGGGTTCCATGATTTATTTGGGTATTTTTGTGGCATTTCTGTACTATTTTAGTTATGATCAATCTATAAAATGTCTGTATGTCCCCTCAGACAAATTTTCATTCACTGTTTTTCATTTCAACCTTTTGTCAGCTTGTTTTTTTAGACTTTTACTATGCAGATAGATTTTTTTTTTTACCAGCTTATTCATTTCATTGAAAGTTTACAAGGACCTGTGAGACAGTTGAATTTATTAAGTTTGTGCACTGATTTACTCTCCATGAGCCTAGTTCTATGTTTGCATCAGCAAAGCCATAGAGTTTGGCTCAGTCAGGTCAGACACACTTCATATAAAGCTTAGTCATACTTATTCTTAATATGAATGTTTCTATTACAGTTTTCTAATTTGATATTGCTTCAGATACTTTCAATGTTAATCTTAGCATCTCAGTGAACTGATGTCAATTGATTCTAATAGTTTTAAAATTTATTCTTGTGGGCTTTTTTAAGGCAGATAATTGTGAATTTAATAAATAAGAACAGTTTTCTTCTTTTCAGTGTTTTTCTTATTGGAAATGTAGAGCCCCCGTTACAATGCTGTTTGAAAATATTGAAAATGAGTTTCCTTAACAAGAAGTCTTCTGACATATCAATGTTTGGTATTAGACTGCCTTGCATTTTCTGGCAAATATTTCTTACTGAGCTAAGGGTAAAGACATCTGCTTTTATTCCTGATTTTATAATAGGTTTTTCTTTTTTAAGGTCGAGAATGGGTGTCGAGTTTGTCAGGTTTTCTTTCATCTGTTACAGTGACAGTGGTCATGTGTATTTTGCTCGTATATTTTAATTTTTCCAAAAACTCAGTGTGGTGTGTATTAGTGTTTCCGTTTATGAGAAGGAGACTAAATAGCCTAAGAGTTAAGGAAGGTTCTCGGGGTTGAGCTGCTGGTGTGGAGCCTTGTACACTTATACCTGAACCTTTCCTGAGTGCTGGCGTTCTGTGTGCAGAGCCAAGGCTCGCTTCAGTGTGTGGACAGAGAGGGAGATTAGAAGTTCTAACATTCCATGTTAAGGATTCTGCTTCGGAGGATGCATCCCAGGAAAATAAGGTGTGTGCAGAATTTATGAACAAGGCTGCTTGTCACATTGTCAAGTGGAAAGAGTGAAAAATAGAAAAAGTTCAGCAGAAAGTGAGCTGTCATCCATAACACAGACAATACGTGAGATATTATGTTCTTATTAGAATATTTCTGGAAATGATTAGTGACAAAACATAGTCTCATGATAACACAGTGTAAACAGGAAGTGCATTACGTTCTTGAAAATCTCCAGAGCAAAGTCTGGTGAGAGGAAAGGAAAGGAGGAGCCAATTGCATTAGCAATAACAGGACAGCCCCTCGGTGGAAGGGTTTTGGAAATAAGCCAAGCATACTTGGTCAGGCTTCCCTGGAGAGTCATTTGCTCAAATGTGCAGCCAGTCAAGGTTGTTTAAGGGTTGGACCAGAGCACTTTTCATTCCTGCCGTGAAAGGCTTGGTGTGTGCGGTGCTCGAGTCTGACCTCCTCTTGAGCCCGGTCAGGAAGAATCCTGCAGCCTTAGCCCACCCCCCCCCCCCCACCGTGTCTCTGTCTCTCTGTCCACCCCTGTCTCTTTCTCAGGAACCCTCTGCCTCTTCCTCCTTCCCGACCCTCCTACCGCAGGGCCCTTCTACCTCCTTGACAGCCGGCAGCTGTCAAGCTGTTACCACCGGCTCTGTGCAAAGAGCCCAACATGCTTCATTTTAGTAATCGTCTGGACAGGCGAGTGAGACAGCCCTCTGGGCACGGAGGTGACATTTGTACCTGAATCAGCCTGACTCCAGAACTGTTAGCCATCACACTCAGTGTCAGCAAATATTTACTTAGCAGCAGTTACTTCACAGGTACCATGCTGGGTTCTTGGAATCCGGGATTGAATAAGGCGGTGCCATCAAAGAATGCATAGTGTATTCATAGAAACAGACACAGATAGACATTCTGACATAAGGGAGCAGCACAGATGGGCATTGAAATCACAAAAGACTTCCTGAGGGAGATGATTTTTGATGTAAATCTTTTTATTTTTTAATTGAAGTATAGTTGATTTGTGATGTGTTAGTTTCAGGTGTATAGCACAATGATTCAGTTATATATAGTCTTTCCAGATTCTTTTCCCTCATAGGTTATTACAGAATATTGAGTATAGTTTCCTGTGCTATACAGTAGGCCCTTGTTTATCTATTTTATACATAGTAGTGTGTATATGTTAATCCCAAACTTGTAATTTATCCCTCTCCCCTTGGCCAAGTTTGTTTTGTCTGTGTATCTGTTTCTGTTTTGTATACACGTTCATTTGTATTAGAATGCACAGTATTTGTCTTTCTCCAATCCTGAAAGGTGAACTGGAATTACTTGGATACATGGTCCTAGGGGATGAAGCAGGGGTCTAGCGGGTGCTGGGGGTGGGGGGAGGCGTGACAGCACCGTGCAGGGGGCAGGTGGAAAGGCCTGAGGTCCGCGTGGCTGATGTAAGCAGGGAAATCATGGAAGACACACGGTACCATGAGAAGGACTTTGGAATTTAGCTTGGAGATCACCAACCATTAATGGGATTTTCAAGTCTGGAGAGTGATACACTCTGAGTGGAGGGATGAGAGACAAGGACTTGTGAGGCGGCCTCTGCAGCTGCCCGGACTAGAGAAGACGAAGGCATGGCCAGGGTCTGCGCTGGCTGGCTGGTTTCCCCACCCTGCCTGTGGTCCAGGAAGCTGAGCCTCCCATGGTGGGCAGCCTGTGCTTCAGGAAGCTGAGCCTCCCATGGGGGCTGGGGCAGGGGTCTCGAGTGGGCAACTCGCTCTCCCCTTGCCTGAGGCTTGCGTGACCAAGGAACAAAGCTGCGTTTGTCTCCTCCGGGACGATGTTGACAGATTTTGAGTTTGCAGCTTCACGGTTTGGTTGCAGTAAGGTTAGTTTGTAAGATCCCTGAGCTGCTGGGGGAATTGGCAGTTGCTGTGGGTCAGCGCCTAGAGTGGTGGGACCACCAGCCTCAGGAAGCACAGCTGCTCTGAGGTCTCCGTGCTCTCCGACTGGAGACTAACTTTTTCCAGGACCGGTTGGCATTGCAAGCCCCAACCCAGCTAAATGTTTCATTCTGGATCCCTTAATTGAGTTGGGAAGGGAGTTCCTGGCCACAGCAGGGTGCTTCATGGAGCACAGTGCCCTTGGCCGTGGGGAGGGATACAGGCCGCTCCCAGTGGATTTGGAGGGTTTGCCTGGAGGGAGTGTTTTCAAATCAGCTCTGTGTGACCGTATCCTCTTGGGTAAGAAAGCTTAGAAACACATGAAGCGGTTTCTTATCAAAAGATTTTGATTGTAATTGTAGCTCTAGGAAGCAGGGTGACCCTGGAAAGGTGTGTGTTTACCCTGAATCAGTTCCTCATCTGACATTGAGAACCAGGGACTAACCGGTTGATCCCCGAAGGACCCCACCAGAGAGCCTTAGGAAGGGGGAGGGTCCAGAGTGAGAGCCATGTGAAAGGTGCAGGAGGGGTGGTAGGCATTCTCTGCAAAGGAACACATTCCTCAGCCTTGGACCCGGAACTGAGAACTAGGGGCTTAGCTATAGGTGTGAGAACTGCTCTGGGACTTAGCTGTTGGTGTGAGAACTGCCATTTAAAGGGAGGCTTTTATGTTTTGCAAGTCATATATGAGCATGGAACACACTTTTAAATGGGTCAGAGGATATGTAGCGTGCAGAACACATCTTCCTCCCTCTCTCAGCTCCCAGTATCTTGTTCCCCTCCATGGAGGCAGGAGCTGCTACGCGTTTCCTGTTCCCTTCAGAGGCAGTCCAGGCATTTACTGTGTGTGTGTGTGTGTGTGTGTATGTGTGTGTTTGTGTAGCGTTTCAGACACAACATGGGATGCTCGATGTATTATTTCAAACCTTGCATGTCAGTGGTGCCATTTTGAAATACCATCCGCTGCGGAGACAGTCCTTTGATCCAGTTTGTTTTCAGACTATTTGCAAAGTTCCTTTGCACCATGGAATACTTATGAGCTCTGAGCTTGAAATGGTGTTAGCAAATTCTGACCCTTCAGCTTCAATTTTTCCAGACGGATGTCTTCCCTCCTAGCAACCAAAATTGATTGTTTGGTTTCATAGCTGAGGATTTTTCACTTGTTGATAAACTGAGGAAGACCACACAGAAGAAAGCAAGAAGGGGAGCCTGTGCTAATCGCTGCCAAGGAACAGGACGGGGGAACAGCTCAAGGTGCGAGAGGGACAAGGGTGTGGTCTGGGAAATCCTAAATCAGCTTACGCCACAGAGAGCCAATGATGAGGGCACTTTATGCCTTCTTTGAGATTCAGAAGGAAAATCCAGTTGTTTATTAATCTCATTCAATATACTGGGTGAAGTGGCTGCAGGACTCGTGGGCAGCTGTCCTGGCTGCAGGCTGCCTCCCCTGCTTGAGAATCACCAGTCTCCGGAGCGGGCAGCTTGATGGTGCCCTGACTGCCAGGCTCCGAGCCTGGAGCGCTGGGGTCGGGGAGGGTATGACGGAAAGAAGAAGGCCAATTTGGCCTCATGCACATGTGCCACGCAGGCAGGGATAATGTCTTTTGACATGTGTATTTCCTCTAGGATCCCTTTTCTCAGCAGACACCCCGATTTCAGAGAAGTAATTACGAGGATTACAGAGGCTATAGAATATTAAATAATGTTCCCTGTAAGTGGAAATGTTGCTTCTCGTGCTGTTTCTCTCTCTCGGTAGCTGACATATTTCTAGAACTCAATTGTTGTTTGTTGTTTAGTTGCTAAGTCGTGTCCAACTCTTTTGCGACCCCCTGGACTGTAGCTCCCCAGGCGCCTCTGTTCAGGGGATTTTCCAGGCAAGCATATTGGAGTGAGTTGCCATTTCCTTCTCCACTAGAACTCAATAGTTGCTTCCTATTCGTAGTGAATATATTTTCTTGATCCACCTTGGTAACTTTCTGCTTCCTAAGATTGGATGGCCTCCAAAATTTCAAGTGTTTTATGCAAACTTTTGGGTTTTCAAATATCAGCTTCTCCTAAGTCAAGTTGCAAATTTCCATTCATTGCTGAGGTGTTTGCAATCACTAGTATTAATTCTGATTAGCTTTCTGGGCTGCTGGCCACAGCTGTTCTGGGACGCTGTAGGGACTGGCCTACCGTGTGCTGGCGGGAACTGCAGCTATATGGGGAAAGTGGCTGTCCCTGGTTTGCTCTGAGGACCCTGGACAGTTACATGGCTAAACATATAAAATGAAGGGTCTTCACAAGTCACTGAGTCATTTTTCCAGATTAGATTTCCAAATGTCAAAAGCAACAGTAGCTCATTAAAACTGCAGCTGTAAAACCCACCAACGCCACATGTAGGAAAGTGATTACAGAGCAAGCTTGATTAATTAGGTGTGAAAATTCAGGACCAGCGTGGTAATAAATGACGGGGCTCACCCAGCAGTCTGCTCCCCGTCCACTGTGTTTCGCTGAATGGCCGATTTTCCACTCGTCTGTTGTACGGAGATCACGTTTCAGAGCTGGTAAGGTTTACATCTAAATCACAGCACTGACCGAAGACCATGCAGAGTTTCAGACACTTCCAACTCTGGCTTCCTTTATCTTCTTTCTCTGTAGCCTGTCATTTATTACTAAATCTTCCTGAGTCTCATTTTCTGCATTTATAGAAGGTGAATTTCTATTCCTACTTATATACCAAGCCTTTGAATAGAAGCAATTTCATTAAAAAACAAACAAAAATAAACTCTGCATAATCCTGTATGTGGCTTTGAATCTTTGAGTCTGAGAGATCCTGTGATATGTAAATATGATGTTCTTTGTCTAATATCATTTAGAAATCTGAGGATCTGGTTTATCAGATTGATGTTTTGAATTGAAGTAGAATAGCATTTGTGAAGGTGTCTAGTGTAGGCCTGCATATGTAGAAGGTATTCAGTAGCCACTGGCCGTGTCATGTCATCTGAATGGAGAAGATGGAATTCCAGTTTCAGAGAATGACAGTGGGAAGCAGTAGACTTACTGGGACAGGACCACTTTGGTGAGCCTGACATCATCCTTCTTCAGGGATGCTCAGGGTAGCGTTGTGCAGTGCTTTAGGGTCATAAATATTAATCATCATTGTGAAATCATCCTGATAACCTTTCCTTTCTTCCAAGCCCCAAACTTTCAGTGACTTCCAATTGACTACAAAATAAAGTCTGCTTTCCTTGGCTTTTAACGATTCTGCAGCCAGTTCCAGAGCGGGGGTGATGGTTTCTCCACAGCACCCACTGGGTGTCCTGCGATTCACCTCTGTTCTGATACAATCTCCCCAGAGACATGTCGGATACCAAGGGTAAGTGCCCAGTCTCCCAAGATGACCCCCACATCAGATGCCAGTCTCAGGTCCAGGTGCCACCTGTCTGTGACCGAGTGGCTAAAATCAGCGGTCCTCAACAACCCCTCCTTGGGTTCCATGAACCTGCTGGAGCAGCTCAGAGAACTCGGGGAATCAGCTTACTCAGGGATCAGGGGTTTACTGGATAGGATTTGAAGGTTCGGAGTCAGCAGCCAGATGAAGAGATACGTCTGGCCCTGGGGAATCTGGCCCATCTCAGGGCACAGGGAAGCCTTCTGTTCCCCCAGCTTGGGAGCTCTCCAAACCCGTCCTTTCGGGGCTTACGGAGGCTCAAGACATGGGCATGAGTGATTTGACCTCTATTCCCTCTCCCCTCTCCAGGAATCAGGGTGGAGAGGTCAGGATGGAGTGGGGTAGGGGATGAAGGGTGAGGAAGGGAGTAGAAGTTCCAGCCCTCTGTTTGGGTTTGGTCCCCCTGGCAACCAGCCCCCTCCTTAGATGCCTCCAAAAGTCTCCACATTAACAAGAGAAAACACTGATTCCGAGGGTTTTAGGAGCTCTATGGAAGAAATGGGATGAAGACCAAATACTCATTTCTCACAAATCATGACCTTGCAGCAGCCTGCTGTTCCAGGGTGCCCTTATTTTCAGGGCGTTGGCCCAGTGTCCTTCTCACTCCTTATTCTCATGCCTCTGAACCAGCCGATTCCGCTTCTCCTAGCATCCCCCACTTCCGGGCCTTTGTCACTAGAGGAATGGCTTTGCCAAGCTGTCACTCTGTCTCAGCCATGGTGCTAGGTGCTGGGAATGTGACTTGAATGTATGCAGTCTTTGACCTCTGTTAGCTCTTTGTCTGATAGGGACAGATGCTTAGAGAGACAGTTAAAAACCCCGTGGGATGAATACAGTGATAGATGCCCCGTGTCATCAAACTCAGGGCTCATGGCTTCCTCAGACTCCGGTGCCCTTCACCTCTGTGTCATATGTCTGTGAACCGAAGTCAGCTGTGGCTAGAATCATGTGTTTACCTGGAACAGCTCTGTCTCCGTCTTACCTGGGGAAAGGTGACACCCCTACCCGAGTATAGCCTCCCTTTGCTGAGATCTTCATTCCTCTTACGTCTCATTGAAACTGCCCGTCTTTTATTTCCACTGTTTTCTTCTGACAGCCTGTTTGCCTCTTCCCTTTCACTCCCTCCATCAAGCCTGGACCCCCATGGACCATCGCTTACATTCCAGTACTGCTCTGGATGGTAGCCCACACCCTTTGTTCCTCCACCACGGAAATCCCGGGTCCTCCTGCCGTCTGCCTTCTCTGCGTCTGTACTGACCCCTTCGGCTACTGCCGAGGCATCTTGCCAAGTGAATACTCTATAAAGTCGTGCTCTTTCCATTCCTTTGGGCTATGGGTGCCGCCCAGAAATCCTTCACGTGTTCCTCACTGGCTGTCAAGTGGCAGTTTCAGAACTTCTCTCTCTGTGATGGAAAGATCACGAAGGGGCCTTGTATTTCACATGAAGGAAATTGGATCTTATTCCCAGGAAATGTGTAGCTGGCAGATGTTCCAAGACGTGTGTGTGTGTGTGTGAGATGAAGCTAAGTTCTTTCTGGCAGATGTTCAGAGGTGAGCTTGAGGACACAGGACAACTTTGGGGCCAAGGCTGAGAAGGCACTGAGCCAGGACTTGGCAGGAGGACAGGAAGGAGGGGACAGATTTGAGAGTTATGTAGTGAGTAAAATTGGTGAACTCCAACTGAGGCAGAAAATATAAGAGGGGGTGACGTCTTAGGGAAAAAACTAATGATTTTCATTTCCAACATGTTGACTTTTAGTTGCCGGTGGGATCTGAAGTGGAGCTTTGATATATGAGTCTGAGGCTCAGGGGATGAGGCCAAGCCTGGAAATATAGATTTAGGAGCCACTGGCATATAGATGGTAATTACAATTGTGAGAAGGCTACGGCTACCCAGGGAGCATGTGGAGTGAGAAAAGCAGTGGGTGGAGGACAGAACCCTGGGGAATGGCAGCCTTCACAGAGCAGATGGAGGAAGACGGGCCCACGAAGGGGCCAGAGGAGGAACCGTCCAAGGGACTGGGGGAGCCAGATGATGTGGGACCATGGAAGCCACGGGAAGGAAGAAGCGATTAATTGCATCACACATAGCACAGAGATCTAGTGAGATTCAGATTGCAAAATGCCCATCATGCTCGACATTTAAGAGTTCCTAGTGGCATTTTCTGAGAACATGTTCAGTTGAAGGTGGGAGCAGGAGCCAGACTACTGAGAGCTGAAGAGAGGAAGGAGGGGATTTAAGCATCAGTTCTCTGAAAAATAAGAGCAGGGAAGGGGTAGACCAGATGGCTACTTCCTGGGTGGTTCCTGGGGGGATCTGATGGTGATGGTCCAGGTCAGGCTGTTTCCTTTTGCTGGAAGGCCCTGCCTCCACACCTGCTCCACATTCTTATCTATACGTCCAGGAATAACTAAATGATAGTTCTTCCATGGGAAATCTCTGACGATCTCCTCATAGGGAAGTATTAGCTCCCCTGTCTGGACTCTGGCAACATTAAATCTAAATCTATGGTCCACTTATGGCATTTATTTCTGTTTTTCTTTAAATCCTATATTGTAGTTATTTATCTGCATATTCATTCCTTTATTAGATTGTACATATGTCATGTGTTGTTCAGTCACTAAGTCATGTCTGACTCTTTGCGACCTCATGGACTGCAGCACACCAGGCTTCCCTGTCCTTCACTGTCTCCCCAAGTTTGCTCAAACTCATGTCCATTGAGTCAGTGATACCATCCAGCAATCTCATCCTCTGTTGCCTCCTTCTCCTCCTGCCCTCAATCTTTCCCAGCATCAGGATCCTTTCCAATGAGTCAGTTCTTTGCATCAGGTGGCCTAAGTATTAGAGTTTCAGCTTTGGTCTTTCTAGTCATCATTCAGGGTTGATTTCCTTTAGAATTGACTGGCTTGATCTTGCTGTCCAAGGGACTCTCAAGAGTCTTATTCAGCACCACAGTTTGAAAGCATCAGTTCTTCAGTGCTCAGTCTTCTTTATGGTCCAACTCTCACATCCATATATGACTACTGTAAATGTGTATATTTGTCTAATATTTATTTTTCTATATTCTATATACCCATATTCCAGAATGAAATGGAATGTTGCAAGGTCAGTGGGAACTCAACAAATAATTATTGAAGGAATATATATGTACATATCTAAATATATATATCTGAACATCCATCACAATTACATAGAAATATTTTGGAACTTTGATTAGTGTAGAGTTTTGTTAATAGAATAAGCAGAAGGTAGTATTTCTACTCTAATTGTCCTCAGATCCTTCAGACTGGGCTTCTGTTACACATACTCCTTGGACATGCTGAAGCTGGATTTCTCACAAAGAGGGCAGTTTCTACCACCCCATGGTATGGCGCCTTTAAATCATTGAAAAGAAAGGTCTCTTCTGTCTGATTTTAGCAGACAGCACAAAACCCACTATAGCAGGATTGGTTGAAGTGAGTCCTGGGGTTTCTGGAAGTGTGAGTAAATTCTCCTCTCTTTGTGTCTTTTTGTGTCACGTTCTGGTGGTTTGAATATTTTTATTTATATGAAGAATTTCTTAAGTTTGGATATTCTCATAGTTTTAGAAATGAATGTCTGTGCATTTATTTTTTCCTGGGAAGTAACTGCAGTGAGAAGACGTGGAGAGAGAGGGGTATTGATTCCTGTGTCTTCCCAAAAACCTAAGCATCAGGGTGACGCTCAAACTGTCTTCTGAAAATACAGAGTTTTAGGGAGCCTGGGCAGGTAGGAGCTTAAGTGCATCTATCTCCTTCTCAAAGGTGGTCTTGCCTTGGACTTTGTTTAATGGAACAGGAGGGAACAGTGAGCTGGACTGTTTGCTGGGTCAATGGGGAAAGCTTCGCAGGGTTGGCTGCTCACTGAGGACTCCCTACAGACAGTCGGTCACCCGTTGCGCTTCGCCGGTTCTGAGCAGAGTCCCGTCACCTCTGGGTGTTTCCAGGGGCGAAGCAGCAGGCTGGCTCCCAGGCCTGAGTCTGTGCCCTCGTCACCATCATCTTCACTTTGCCCTCGGCCCTGCAGATGATGATGCATCCTGGTTGTAAATCTCTATCCAAGCGTGCTCAAGGGGGATCCTGAGCTCTGCTTGTTTGCACGACTGGAGGAGGCTCCTTGGGGCTGTTGCAGGTGGGTCTCCAGGGGCAGCGGTGAGAGGGTGGGGAGGACTGGCCGCTCACTCCTTATTCCTCTGGAAGCAGCTCAGCTGGTCATGCGCCAGCAGGAACATCTTCCTGTATGATAAAGTGAACACTGGATGTGCTTAATGAGACCATTGGAGTGTCTCTTCCAATTACCTTTTTGGGGAGAAAGAATGGAACGTACCGGTACGAACGGAAAGCAGCGAGTGTTCATTTAAAAGGTCAAGTGTATTTGGTCTCTACTTGCTATGCCTGTGTCTCCGATCTGATTCCCGGTGCCTTAATCAGACACTGACTTCAGAGTTCTGCGTGCACACCCGGAGTTTGACGGGGCCATGCAGGAGGTGTTCATTTGGGTTAACGTGTCTTTTATTGAGTTTTCAAAGAAGTTTATGCAGAACAGTAGACAATGAAGTTTCTGCTGGGAGGCCGTTGGGGGAAAACCTGTCCTGGATGAAAGGCCTTTTAAGATTGTGAATTCAAACGCGTGAGGCCAAGCCTCGCCGGGGAGTGATTCTCCTAAAGTGGCTGTGACAGAATCTCATATGGATGCAAAGAGGATGTCGGAAGCCTATAACCACCCTTCATCCTGGGTGACCATGACCGTCGAAGACTGCAAATATTTGTGCAGAAGTTACAAGATGCCAATAGCGCCAAGGGACTCGCTGTGGAAGTGTAATTCGAATATAGATGGGGGTGGTGGAGCAGAGCTGCCTGATTAAGTTAATATGTATTGATATTTCTCCTGTTGTTTTGACTTCCTAGGCTGTTTAAATTCAGTCTTGTCACAACAAAATACAAAAGAGGCTGCTATGACATTGATTTTTTTAAAAAAATCCTGCCTCTGAAGGATACTGTGTTTTTTGTTTTGTATATTGTGTATGTGTCTGTGTGTGTGTTTGTACTCCAGAGTTGACAGTCAAGACGGCAGAAATGTTGAAATTGTGGCACAAATAATTATGTTAAATTGTTGAGCATAAATTATCAAGGGAAATACAGTTTGATTGTAAGCATAAATCAATTTTATGCGTCACAAAATTGCCACCATTAGAGTTTGCTGAGACTTATTTCTGGCAGTGGTGAACACAATGATGGTCTGAAAATAGACATGCTGGTGTCTGAGGACGCCGTGAAAATCTGGACTTATTGATTCATTGGGGGGAAGGTGGGCGAGGAGGGGTGTGTGGGTGTAAAGAACCTGAGACAGGTGAGTGTCCACGCCCCTTGAGCGAAGCCTCAGCACACCGGGCCTCTTCCTCTGCTGTCGCCTCCAACACCTCTGCTTCCAAGTCAGAAGCAAATGCAGCTGCAAATGCCCAGTTTGCCCATGTGTGTGCCGTTAGCCACACTCATCCTGAGTTAAAAAGACTTTTGTTTTAGTAGACAGAGCAGAGACGATCACCCAGCCATCACTGTCTTATCTGAGCAGAAACAACTACTTGCATCTATATCCAGAACATCTATCGACCGGAACGTTCCTCTCTGTGTATTTTATATCTGGAGTTTTGGGGAGGTGTTGAGGAGGAGGGGTGTTCACGTTTGAATATAGCTGTGTCTAATTTGGGAATTTTCAATACTCAGAACAAAATGATAGTGCTTCTCTTGCATGTGTGCTAAGTTGCTTCAGTTGTGTTAGACTCTCTGCGACCTCATGGACTGTAGCCCACCAGGCTCCTCTGTCCATGGGATTCTCCAGGCAAGAATACTGGAGTGGGTTGCCGTGCTCTTCTCCAGGGGATCTTCCCAACCCAGGGATCCAACCGGCATCTCTTACCTCTCTTGCATTGGCAGGTGGGTTTTAACAAGAAGCACCATTTCAGTGGTCCCAGGCTTCTCTTAGGAAGCCCTAATCAGAGACGCTAAAAGATGTTTTTCTGGCCCAGCCTGTGACCCTGCCTGCCCTTCTGTTGGGGACAGACCGTATCACTGCTGGGATGGATTGGAAACTGTAGCCTGTAGACACCCGCCCCTCCCCTCTTTGCTTTCTTGTTCTGTGGAGGTGCTTGACTGTCCTGCAGATGCGAAGATTTTGAGATGAAAACTAGTGGGGATAAAACAGCTCCTCAGATGCTTAACAACAGCAAGGTTTTGAAAACTGTTTCCAAATTTTCAGAAAAGCTTTAACTTCATCAAGGGATAAATCAATTTGCAGGTGCTATTGACAGCGGTAAGCTGGAGGACGCAGTCTTGACTGGGAAAAGCAAACTAGAGAGACAGACAATTAATCCTTTTGTATGTATCATTTAATCTGTTTTCACAGAATTTTTAGGATCTTTATTACACTTTTAAGAACTTAATTATTAGGGGTCCCTCTTTTTAAATCAAACTTTATCTATTAAAAAACCTTATACTTACCAAAAAGGACAGCAGGAAACAGAAATGGAATAAATCACTGCCCAGTCTGAGATGAATGAAAACTTTCTGGGAACTAGAATACTCTGTGTGCATTCAGAAACACTGCATGCTTTACCTGTCTTCATGTGCCTAGTGCTGAGTATCAAATAATCATTTATGTGCACTAAAATAAAAGGTTAATTATGCTCAAAAGGTTAATGGACTTTCATATCAGTAAAGTTTTTCTCAAAATTGTTGCCTAGGCAAGTGCTTTGTATTTGTTATTTAAGGGTGTTCATTCATTCTTGAGTCCATTCTTTCCCTCATTAAACAGGTGCTGGCTCCATGTCAGGGACCTGGCTGTGTCCCCTGGAGCCTTTCGCGTCTCCCTCCTTCACCTCCTTGTCTGTAAGGAGGTCCACATCTTAATTCATACCTGTGGCACCAGCACGAGCCGTGGGAGGCAGAAAGAGCACGTGGGGCTGGTGGAAGGACACTGTGGAGGGTCGCCTGGCTCCGCCTCCAGGGCCATCTGAGATATTTTCCTTCTCTCGACGTTCTGGAAAGGTTCTTCCTCACACTCCTGTCCGTGCCTCTGTCCCCCGTTCCAGACTCAGTATGTCCTAGCATGGGCACCAGGGTAGTGTTTCTTACTCCTTTGAGAACACTCAGCTCCCATCATTGCTTCTCAGCCTCTGAGCAAGGATGCTGAGCGGCGGTGTTTGCTCAGTGCTGGGTGCTGTGCTCAGAGTTTTACGTGCGTGTGGCCATCTTGGCCTCCCCACAGTCCGCTAAGGAGGGAAGAATGCCCGCCTCCCATCTTAGATACCAAATGAGTCAAAAACTGCTTCCAGATTTTCAGAAAGTCGTTACCTTCATCCATCACAGGGTAAGTCAAGGTGCTTCTGTTCTTGACAAGTGCGATCCAAGCAGTTATTGTTACCATTTTACAGATGAGAAGGCTGAAGCCTGGAGAGTTGAGGACATGTGTTCAAGGCTGCACAGCTGGCCAGAGAGAAGGCCTGAATCCCCTCGTGGGACATGGCTCCCAAAGCTCTACCAGCGGAGTCTCCATTCCCTTAGGTTTGACCTGGAAGATAGGGGTCTCCTGCCCAAGCAGGGGTCAGGGGCCTGTAGACAGACAAGGCCAGGCCACCTGGGCCTCCCTCCTTGTGGTCTGAAACAGTGCCACTGAAGGGCCCCACTCCTCCGGCCGATGGATGGACCAAAGCAGCGTCCTGATCCAGGTGTGCTGTTCTTTGGTGGCAAGGAGAGGAAGGAGCTGGGCTGAAAAGAGGAATGTGGGATAGATAGAGGATGATGGACCACTGAGACAGAGGAGCTGAAGCTGGGACACAAGTGGGCGGCTGTTCATGAAGGTCACAGGGGAAGGTTAGTGCTCATTGGAACAGGGACGAGCCCCCGGCCCTTTCACTTCTACTTGTCCATCTTCATGGAAGGCCTTCAATCCCTACCTTCCTCTCACACTTACCCATTCAGGGAATTTTATGGAGGACAAAAACACTTCGTTTCATAATCTTCTAAAGATGGTTGATTCTGATTTAAACTCTAACATGTGCCTCACAGAATTGGCAATAGCTTATTTTATTTGGGGGAGGGGGTTTAGAGATAGCAGCTGACAGAGAGTTCTTTCTTATTTTCTTTTTTTAATCCTCTCCCCCCTTTTTCTTAAGCAAAGGGTTTCTTGTATGCAGAATAGCTCTCACAAACTAACATTTTGATGAAATTAGAGGCATACATATTAATGCCATTTGTTTTTTCCAAATTCCCCAGAGAACGGTCTTGAAGCACCATGTTGTAGGTTCCGTCAGACTTGTGTGTCAGATGGGGGCTCCTGAGAGTGAACGTAGGGTCTGAATAGCCCCTCGCCCAGTGGGGAGCCCTGCAGAGCCTGGACGAGCGGCCCTGTCAGGAATCCTGCCCATGCCTTTGGCTCGTGGACGCTGATTGAAGATTGTGGCATATGTCTCCTATATATAGGCACGCACAGATCCATACGCAGCCACGTCGCTGCAGATAGACACACCGACACCCCCACACGTGGGTCTGTGCAGAAAATTTTCTCCACTTTCTCCTTCAGCCCAGAGATTCCTGACAGTCTGTTCCCTTCCGAGCCAGATCCCTTCTCATGGTTCAGTGGTCCCAGCACAGACATTCATTTCAATCAATAGAGCAGTCAGAAGAGAGAATAGCCCTGTTTGTTTTTTCTCTTTTTGTATTTAATTGAAAAATTTCAAGTGATTACCAACTGCTGTCCAGATCTAACTCTCCACTGCTGTGTGGCCTTGAACTTGTCACTTCTGTTCTCTGGGCTCCCGTTTTCTTACCTGTGAAGTGGGAATGGGAATCAGATGCTTCTGCAGCGGAGGTAGAGTCCTTCACCCTCTGCCTGGACTGTCCTCTCCACCCTCTGCTCAGCTACTAGAGTGAATACACCGAGGCTTTTCACACAGTCCTCTGTCTCTGGCCGGCTTGCTCTCTGCCTTCAGGACTCGGGTCAAATAACACCCTCTACTGTGAAGGCACCTCTCTTTGGGGGTATCATGCATCTCCCCATTCTGGTTCCCCTCCAGGTTTTTGGCTGCTGCCTGGTCATGCACTGACCACTGGGAGCAATGGCGTTCCCATGACCAGGCTGCAGTCTCCAGTAAGGCAGAGGCCTGCCTTGTCTTTCCCTCCATGCTCACCTCAGACGGTGTGGATGAGCAAGCATCAGAGCCTGGCTCACAGGGCAGTGTCTGCAGGCTTATCTTTTTCCTGCTAGGAACTTAGATGGGGGGAAATTTTTCTATATAAAGTGACCCTATTTATTGGTTGATGTTGGGTCAGAACTGAAAGCCCTGTTTGATCACTGTGGGCAAGTGATTAAGACAGAAAACCATTCTGGGGAGCAATCTCGTTTGGTTTTGAAATGCTTCCCTTTTCTTTTTTGATGCAGATCATTGTATGTGTATATCCTCCCCCGCCCCCGGCATTTTCTCATGCAGCTTGTCCATGTGTGTGTTCCCTGTAGGACGATCATTTTATGGTAGTACATGTTGTCATTCCTTCACAGTGGGGAATCCATGCCTCAGAGGACTGACTTCTCAACTGTGTTCAATACAAGTATCACTTGGGCGCCCATTGACATTCCCACTGCTTTGACCAGTGGCATCAGGCCTTGGGGCTAAGCCCTGGTCAAGGTGTTTCAGAAACTCCGTGTGGCTCCAAGTTGTGGTCAGGTTAAGCACGTTGCCCTGGCCCTGACAAATTTAGGTTCCACATTCGTGGTGGTTCAAGATGGTGGGATCTGGGCTGGAACCTGAGCCTGTGAGTCCTGAGAGCCCTGCTTCCCCAGCTCCACGTGGTCTCTTCACTCTGACCCACACGGGCATCAAGTTCGCAGCTGCAGCGCTGGCTTCCCTCATGTCACTGGGGTGGGTCCTTTGGTCTGTCTCCCTGTCTGTAGACTAAGATGCTTCCAGAACTTCTATATGAATCCATTTACATGTGACTCTGTAGGAGGGGGACCTTCTAAATCACAGACCACCATACAGATGATAAAGTTCAGAAAGAATAATTCCTGTTCTGAACACAGAGCCTGTGGCGTAGACGACTAGGTGGGAAGCGCGGGGGTTTGGGGTCCCGTGTGCAGCGTTCTCCAGGACAGCAGGGGGACAGGAGTTGAGTGGGGCTTCTCACCTTGGGGGGAGCTGGGCGGCACCTTCTGGAGCAGCCCACACCATCTCAGTATGTTGCTCTGGGCCACTTTCTGCCTCAAAGTGGATGGTAATGTGCCTGCCCCCCAAAGGAGACCCGTGCAGACCGAGTATTCCTCAGGCAGAATCATACTCAGTGTCACAGGTTATCAGAGTAAGTGGCAGTTGTCTGATTATAAAGTGGGAAGACATTATGCAGACAGGAACCTATCTGTAATCAGCAGTGATGGAAAAGGAGGTGAACAGGGAGTGAATGACAATGGCAGGGCGCTCAGGGGGCTTTCTTGCTGGGCGTCTTGTGTCTCCCAGGCCTGGAGGATGACCGTTGCCTTCTCCAAGCCCCTCAGCGCTGCACTCTTTCTGTGGCTTGGAAATGTGGAGACATGTACTCTAATTTTGGAAGGATTCAAACAGCAACATTCTAACAATGCAAGCTTGGTTTCCAATTGGGAAAATTATAGGACAAGGATACGGTCCTGCAACCCAGTGTCTGCCGAGGATATTTCAGCCAAAATGTGCCTGCCCCTGTGGGGGACTTCTTCTGAGAAAGCCATTTGAGTTGGAGAACTGCATTTCCAAGGGAAGGAAGCCAGGTAGCCTGTGGCTGTGGGACCCTTGGGGCTGGAGGGTGGCGACCCCATTCTGTCCTCACCTGGCAGCCGGTTGACTTGTCATGTCACCTTTCCGTAAGGCGATTACGGCTCTCAGCTCCTGAACACATATATTGATAATCAAGTAAGCAGATGTCATCTGAGTCTTTTGAATGTTGATGCTTAAAAATGTAGCACAGAGAAATGACTGACAGTTTATGGAAGCCTCAGCTTTCCTACGCTCAAGCTGGTGCCCCGGTGTCTCTGCAGAGGAGGCCTCTGAGAGTCCGTGGGGTTGTGGCCACAGTCTGAACAACTGATATGTGATCGGGGGGTGAGGGGGGCGGTGGGCAGAAAATGGCCCTAAATGCTCTGGCGATTGGGGACCTCTTGCTTTTGTTCAGTGTGAACCTGACCTCATCACTGAGATTCTGCACAGGCCACCCCCCACCAACTATGATCTAACTTCCTCCCTCTAACTATGATCTAATTTCCTTTTCTCTGGACCAATGCAAAGATGGCCTTGTGTCATATGCGGATCACAGGCGAAGTTCATGCCGTCCCTGTGGCTGTCTGGGACCCAGGCCTGCCACTGTCTGGGTCAGGGTGGGGGGCAGTGGCATTCTTGAGTCTGCTGTGTCCCTTTAAATGACTGTTTAATAAGCCTGTATGGAGAAGGAAATGGCAACCCACTCCAGTATTGTTGCCTGTGAAATCCCATGGACAGAAGAACCTGGCGGTCTCTACTCCACGGGGTTGCAAAGAGTCAGTCGGACACAATTGAGCACGTATAAGCTTGGAAATGGCATTGCCTCCAAGGAAACCAGCACGGGAGAATTCCAGCCTGTTTCCTTAGATGAGTATGAAACTCTGAAATAGTCTAGGAAAACCCCTGCGATCCCCAATAAATGAGATTTGATTTCTCTTTAAGCTATGGTTAGTAGCCGGAGTTACAGAGCATTGCTCTTTACCTGCTGATCGGTTTCTGAACTGGCAGCTTGCTTTGTGCACGGGGAGACACTGTTCACACATGCATTCAGGATGCAGTCCCTCGGGTTCGAGGGGCAGCTCCCAGAGTGCAGCCGCTTCTGTGTGGTGGGATCCTGGTCTCTGCCACTTCTCCTTCTCTGTCTCTGCCTCTTAATTCTCCGATTTGTCTGCTTCTTTCCCTGAAGTAGTTCCACCCAAGTGTTGCTTATAGTTTGGTGTGTTTCGGAGGAAATGAAGGCACCCTGGACGATTTGGACTTTACAAATACTTAAGAGAAACAGAGGCCCAGCCCTTGTGTGTTCACGTCTCCCTTGTGTGTTCTGTTCTGTGTGGTGACCCGGCTCACGGGCCCACATAACAGCTGTAAGGTGCAGGCTGCTGGGAGGTTTGGTCAGATAGGAAGAGGCAATCTGCTCTTTAAACCCCACATGCTGACAACAACTAGTTACGATGAATCACGGGGGCAGTAACTAGTGCTGGTGCTGTTTCTGAGCCCCAGCAACATGGGGCCTGAATTTTTGTGCATCTCGTCACGTGATGTCTCAGCTGCTGTTGGGTGTGAATGTGAATACATCCTCCCCGTCTTCCCACTACCCACCCCAGTCGTGAACCTGAGGGATGTCCTCGCTCAGGCCTCCAGGCAGAGCTGGTCAGTGGCTGAGCAGGATTCAAATGCCTCCTCTGACCTAAATGATATGTTAGCTGCTGCTGCTGCTAAGTTGTTTCAGTTCGTGTCCGACTCTGTGCGACCCCATAGACGGCAGCCCACCAGGCTTCCCCGTCCCTAGGATTCTCCAGGCAAGAACACTGGAGTGGGTTGCCGTTTCCTTCTCCAATGCATGAAAGTGAAAAGTGAAAGTGAAGTTCCTCAGTTGTGTCTGACTCCTGCGACCCGATGGACTGCAGCCTACCAGGCTCCTCCACCCATGGGATTTTCCAGGCAAGAGTACTGGAGTGGGTTGCCATTGCCTTCTTAGATGTTTGTTAGCTAGCTGGCCACAAATGCTGGTTGTTTGCTGGGCACCCGCACCAGTTATATTACCTGATCTCCAGCTCCCTGGGGTGGGGGCCGGGGGGGGGTCTACATTCCGTCCCGTCTCACAGCAGAGGAAACCGAGGCACAGGCATCCTGTCCTTGGTCTGAGCCACATGGCTTGTCCTGGTGGGGAGCAGAGGTCCACGGACTGTGAACCTGGCCGGCCACTCCAGGGCCCATGTCTCCGCATCTCCTGAGTTCTGCAGACATGCCTGCAGCCTCCGAATCAACAGACACATGCTTCAACACCCACAGGATCTCAGTCTCTGTCACCTGCATCTCTGGGCAGAGAAACAGCTAGAAATGCCACACTGAGTTGGGTGAGTGGGGGGAGCAAGAGGGCCACCTACTCGCTTTTAATACACATCTTAAAAATTTAATTTTGAAATTCCTGTCTTTCAATGAAAGCTGCCAAGAGTGAGGTGTCTTTTTAAGTGCGGATATTTTCCCCAAATCTCACCCTATCCAGGCTGGGTTGTCCTGGGCATTGTGACCTTCTGAGGATGACCCCGGTCCCTGTGCTGGAGAGCAGGCCTCCATGGGGGAAAGGAGTGTCTGAGCCAGGGAAAGAGCCCTGATGACCAGCACATGAATCCATCCAACCATCCCTCCACCCCACCACTCCTCCCTCCATCCTTCCGTCCATTACCCATCCCTCCGGTTCTCTTTCCATCCTTCCAGCCCTGCATCTAGCAACAGGAGCTGACTGCTCTGTGCCGCTGTGCGAGGAGGATTGGTGGGGTCAGTGGTTTTCTCAGAAGGACTGGGGTTAGGAACGCCTTCACAGAATCCGCAAGTCTCTTGGCATCTCCTGGAAAGGGGAGCCAGCAATGCAGGCTCATGAATATTTAGAAAGTTTCTGGAGCTGTATCCGTGACGCAGAGCGGTGTCTCTTCTTTTATTCAGCTTACTGGGAGCCCACCCATCGCATCCCTCCAGCTGGCCTCTTTCCTTCCTGTATTCACCTTGTCAGTTTCTCCCTCCTCATTCACGGTGCATTGTGGGAACGTGAGAAATAACACACCGCACACCGCATGAGAGCGGATTAATAAATCATTTTAAAGTATTAAAATTGATATTGGGTTTTTCTGCAATATTTTATCATTTATAATTTATTAAGCATGTTATTTGTCACCTGGTTAAGCAAGAACAACCAATATTTCACCGGGGGATCTGATTGCTTGACGCCCGAGCCAACGTGGAATGGGAGTGACAGGACATTATCTGCAGGGAGTGGATGGACGCCAGCTTGGGGGTCAGCTAGTGGGAGACTCTGGGACGTCTTAATTTGTTTGCAGATTATGGAGGCAGTCCAGAGCCCTCATGCCCAGGACAGGCAGCGTCTCCCTTCAGCGGGGCAGGATAGGAGGTGGGTGTACCAGGCTCCTATCTTAGGCTCTCCTGTGCTTGCCATCATTCATCAAACATTTACAGAGAGCCTACTGTGGGCAGTTGCTGTTGGAGATGATCGGGGCATGTCAGAGAATAAAGCAGTCAGTGATCCCTGCTCCCTTGGGACTTACCGGCTGGCCAAAATAGATGGAATAAAAATAAGCCTGATACAAGGGGACATACGTATACCTATGGCTGATTCATGTCGATGTTTGGCAGAAACCAATGTCATACTGTAAAGCAATCATCCTTTAATTAAAAATATATTTTTAAAAAAAAGCAAAAAAAAAAAAGCATGATAAAGACATATGTGTGATTTGGTTCCAGGTGACAAGTACTCTAGAGTAAGAAGGAGGGAAGAAGAGAAAGGCGAGGCGTGTGAGGTTAGCTGACAAACAGCCTGGTGTGCAGCAGCAATGTGCTTTGCTGTGGACTGAAATCCTGGCATTTCCCTGGCTGGGGTGGCATTTGGATCCCAAAAGGTTGGAGCCATTCGCCAGTCTGGTGAGGTGCCTCAGGGCAGGAAGACCTCACCGGGGAGAGGCTTGCTGTGGGTCATGCTGCCCAGTCCTACGAGATGACTCTGCCGTCCTGTCCCACTTGCTCCCCACATCAGGAGGGGCTGACCATGGGCTGGAAAGGCCAGGCCGACCACCGAGACCGTGGAGAGGCAGAGTTGCCCGCCCCCCGCAGAGGATGTTGGGGAGCCAGGGAGTGGACACAGCATCCGTTGCTGTTGGACCATCTGGGCAGCTCAGCAGCTTAGACAGCAGAGGTCAGCGTCTGGAAAACACAGCACTTGGCGGCATCCTCCTCAATTCATGCTGACCTTGCCTTCTGTCTGACTTTGGGTGATTTCTGGATAAAACCATGGCTTCCTTCCTGGATGCTGTGGGTGAGCTTCTGGAGATAATGAGCATGTGGACGTCTGTCTCCCCGGCCTCCTGGGAGCCACTCTCATCAAGAGCACCTCCTGGGCCTCAAGAGGCAGGCAGCTGTGCTCCATTTCAGTGGTCACAGGGCAGCCCAGACTGGGGGTGAGGGGGACAGGCGGCCTGGGGAAAAGCACCGTCCCTGGCCAGCGGGGCACCTCAGGCAGAGTTCTGGGGACGGGATGCTAAGGATCAGGGGTAGAGGCAGGGAGGAGGCTACACTCAGCCTGCAGGAAACTGGTCATGTAGCTCATCTGCCTGCAGCCGTCTCAGCAAAGACGTCTGACTTCCCGGGTGGAAGGGTGTCAGTCACAGGAACGGCGTGTGCTAGGGATGTGGGGGTGAGGAGAGAGCCAAGATCACGACTCAGGAGGAGGGACACGACGGCCAGGCTGCTGCTTTCAGTGGCCGCTCAGCATTTTTCAGATGTGTTAGATGATAAGAATCCTTGGGGGAACTTGAGAAAGATATTGATTCTTGGGCCCCACAGCCCTGAATGAATCAATCAAGTTCCCTTGGGAAGAAACCCGGGAACTCTTTTTCATTTTTCTATTTAAAAAATGTTTTTGGGGTAATAGTTGATTTATACTGTGTTAATTTATGCTGCACAGCACAGTGGCTCAGTTATAAATATACGCCTTGTTTTTCATAGTCTTTTCCATTCTGTTTCATCACAGGACACTGAGTGTAGTTCCCTGTTTTCTACAATAGGGTCTTCCTGTTTATCCATCCTATATTTGATAGTTTGCATCTGCTAATACCAAACTCTCAGCGTATGTGTTATTTGTCTTTCTCTTTCTGACTTAGTATGGTCATCTCTAGGGCCATTCATGCTGTGAATGGCATTGTTTCATTCCTTTTTATGGCCGAGTAATATTCCATTGTATGTATGTGCCACGTTTTCTTTATCGACTCATCTGTTAATGGACATTTAGGTTGCTTCTGTGTCTTGGCTACTGGGAGTAGTGCTGCTGTGAACATTGGGATGCGTGTAGCTTTTCGAACTACAGTTTTGTCTGGATACATGCCCAGGAGTGGGATGGCTGATTGTACGGTATTTCTATTTTTACTTTTTAAGGAACTTCGATACTGTTCTCTGTTGTGTCTGTGTCAGGTTACATTCCCGCCAGCAGAGGAGGAGGGTTCCTTTTCTCCACACTCTTTCCATCACTTGTTAGCTGTAGACTTTTTAATGACGGCCCTTGGATCCCCTGGAGGAGGGCATGGCAATCCACTCCAGTACTCTTACCTGGAGAATCCCATGGACAAAGGGGCCTGGAAGGCTACTGTCCACGGGGTGGCAAAGAGTCGAACACGACTGAGCACACAAGCATATTCTCACTGGTGGGTGTAGTACCTCATTGTAGTTTCAATTAGCATTTCTGTAATAGTTAGTGATGTTGAGTATCTTCTCGTGTTTGTCGGCCATCTGTATGTATTTTTTTGGGGGGAATGTCTGTTCAGGTCTCCCCATTTTTCTATTGGGTTGTTTGCTTTTTTTTTTATTGAGTTTTATGAGCTGTCTGAATATTTGGGAAATTAAGCCTTTGTCAGTCGCATCATTTACAAATACTTTTTCCATTCCATAGGCTGTCTTTTTGGTGTTACTTTATGGTTTCTTTTGCTGTGCAAAAGTTTAATTAGGTCCTATTTATTTATTTTCACTTTTATTTCTATTGCTTTGGGAGACTGACCTAAGAAATCATTGGTGCAATTTATGTCAGAGAACGTTTTGCCTTTGATTTCTTCTAGGGGTTTTGTGGTGTCCGGTGTTCCACTTCAGAGGGAGTTCTGTCTTTCCCTAGCTCTCCAAGGGGTTAGGATGGAGTATGTGGATCTCAACTGAGCTGAATGTCAATATCAATGGGCAGATGAGGCTACGGCTTCCTGTGAGGGGCTCACTGTGTGCCCTGGGATGAGTGGCTTCTCTGTGCTGAACTGCAGGCTGTCAGGGCATGTGGGGGCTGTGTCCCAGACTTGTCCCCACTGGTAGGATGAGACCCTGGACCCGAAACCCTTTCCGTCTCTGTGGGGCGTCCGGCCCTCTCCAGCTGTCCTCTCCCCTGGCCTGGCCCAGTCCAGGGGAGATGTGCAAAGGGCACGGGGAGCCCCTGGTGACTCAGTGGCCGAGTCGGGCTGCCCCCACCACCACAGTGTGTCCAGAGCCTCTGGTAACGAGGAGGGACGGACAGCTCGGGGAAGGGGATGCGCTCCAGTGCTGCCCTGTCCACCCCCGCATTGTCCTGACTTATTATGTTGTAATAAATTGAACCATTCCACTTCATTATTTCATATTTGAGGAGATTTATAGATTGTCCTGGTGGCTGAAGAGGCAGTGATTAAGGAAGCAGCGGCTAATGAGGACGGCTCTCACAAAGCCTTTTTAATTAGCGTGCTGCCCAGGGGCTGTAAACCGCGTGCTGATAGCAGCCCTACCCCTGGAAGGGATGGACGGCAGTTTCCTGCAGGACGACGGCAGTTTCCTGCAGGACAACGTCTGCGGGTGGCGGAGTCATCTGAGCAGCAATTAGGGCTCCTTAGCGCCAGCTTCAGCTGCCTTCAGTTCCCTGCAGCAGAGCCACCAGCACATACTTAGACTTTCTCAGAAAAGAGAGTTTTTACTTCCCCAGAATCTCTTCTTCTGGCCCATCCCCCTGCATCCCTGTGGCTCTAGACTTGAGCATCATGCTTGAATTTTCTGGAAGGGACATCGGTTCAGGTGTTTGGGCTGGAAGATGCCCTTCATCCTCTACAAGCTCCTGTGGTACAAGACTTCTTCTCACCCTAGGATTCTTCCAGAGCCCTGGAGACTCAGCCAAGTGTAATGTTTTCCTGAAAGGCTTGACTTCTGTTTACCTTTTTGTTCTTCCCTCATTATCTCCCAACACCTGTCAGCAGCTTGGCTTTGAAGGACTCTATGTAACCAGCTCCTCAGCCACTGATCCACCTGGCTCCCCTTCTTGGAGACGCAGTGGGGGGTCTCCAGAGAAAATGTGGGCTTTCCAGTGGCTCAATGGTAAAGAATCCACCTGCATTGCAGGAAATATGGGTTCAATCCATGGGTCGGGAAGATCTTCTGGAGTAGGGAATGGCAACCCACTCCAGTATTCTTGCCTGGAGAATCCTGTGGACAGAGGAGCCTGGTGGCTATGGTCCATGGGGTCTCAAAGAGTTGGACAGGACTTAGTGACTAGACCACCAGCACTGCTCCAGAGAAAGCCCAGCACACTCTATGCTCCTCACACTTCTCTGTAACCAGGTTCCTCAGCAAATGCTGTTTCCTGACAAAGTATGTCCAAAGGGTGATGAGAAATGCGATAACCTTTCTCTACTCCACTAATGGTTTCCTGCCAGGATTTGGTGTTGAGAGACCTGGCAGCAGTGTGAGCCAGTTGGTGACTGAGCCTTCAGCTGGAAGACAGAGCTGCACTGGTGCGGTGACCTGCATACACTAGGGCAGGGGTCCTGGAAACTGAAGGATGCAGCCCTCCCCGCCTCCCCTGTCCAGAAAGAGAGTGCCTTCCTGGTGACGCCAGGATCTGTGGGAAGAACATTGATGATGAAGCGGATTTATTGGATTAGCTACTCCATTTGGTGGACCCATCTGCAGGACCAGGCATGGAAAGTGTGACTCAGGACCCAACTGGATGGACAAACAGATCGGGGACTAGCAAAGGAGAGCCCATTGTGACCCTTGGGCTGGGCTGCTGCTTGTCTCAAGGAAGCCATGTGTCCAGATGGGGTTTCCCAAGCCCATCATAATCAAAGCTATGGTTTTCCCAGTACTCATGTATGGATTGAGAACTGGACCATAAAGAAGGCTGAGCGCCGAAGGATTGATGCTCTCAAGCCGTGCTGCGGGAGGAAACTCTTGAGAGTCCCTTGGACTGCAAGGTTGAACCAGTGTATCCTAAAGGAGATCAATCTTGAATGTTCATTGGAAGGACTGACATTGATACTGAAGCTCCAATCCTTTGGCCACCTGATGTGAAGAGCCGAGTCACTGGAAAAGACCCTGATGCTGGAAAAGATTGAAGGCAGGAGGAGAAAGGGGCGACAGAGGATGAGATGGTTGGATGGCATCACCGACTCGATGGGCATGAGTTTGAGCAAACTCTGGGAGATAGTGAAGGACACAGAAGCCTAGGGTGCTGCAGTCCATGGAGGGGCAGTCGGACATGACTGAGTGACTGAGCAACAACAACAGATGCTTCTGGGACAGGTGATCTCAGCAGTGAGCAATGCCTGCCTGTGGCCTCCACCCTGCAGGGACTCACCCTGCACGGCCAGGGCTCAGGCCCCCAGCTTGGAGGGGCCACCCGGGCAGGTTCACGTGCAGGAGCAGCAGCTGCTGCCACTTTTCTCCTTCTCCCTGCCCTGGTGTGTGTGTCCCCCTGCCCACCGCCTGTCCCCTCCATGCATGGCTGGGTCGGGTGGCGCCGCTGTTTCCCGTTACCCCCGAGTCCACATGCCCGTGCCTCTTCCTGGTCTTGCTCCCGAATTCTCGCTCCTCCTGGGATGAGTCATCATGGCCAGGCTGCACCCCTTACTGAGGTTGTGTCCTCCCACCCCTCCTTTCAGGGCCGAACTTTCTTTTCCTGTAGAGGAGGAAGTTACAATGATTATGTAAAAATGAAAGTTTTAAGAAATTCCAAGGAAAGGTTATGGTGGGACAGAGAATTTGTTTTTTAATGTGATGTATTAAAAATATATTAATCTTAGAAGTATTGTACCGGTAGCAGTGCTCTGCATTTTTAACACCAGCACGATTTCTCCTAAGGGCTTAAAGACTCTTCCTGTATGATTTAAAAGGCTTGCTTCTCATATTATGGCCACTCGACATTTGGAGACACTGAGGCACCTGGGCAGTGTGTGATGAAGCAGAACAACGTAATACTCCGGATGGTGACCTTGGTGAACTTTGCGTTTTTATCTCTGAAGTTGGTTAACAGTTTTGAACTTGTCACTGGGCATCTTCTGACAGGATGGAGTGGGGGCCTAGAGACTCACAGGCTCTGGAGGGGAGAATGGGCAAAATGTCACAATTTTCACTATCCTTGCCTTAGATCCCACTTTTTCCACCAACCCCAGACTGCTGGTGTGTTTTGGAATTAAACTGAGAAAGAGAGTGCACTCGGGAAATAGAACAGAATTCATTTCTAAATGACACATTAGGCTTAAATTTTTGATGCAGGAGAGTAGCTTGTCCGCAAATCTATAAACCTGGAAGATGAGCAGTGGGATTTTAGCCAGTGTGACTGTGATATGTGCATGCTAAGTTGCTTCAGTTGTGTCCGACTCTCTGTGACCCTATGGATTGGAGCCCATCAGGCTCCTCTGTCCATGGGATTCTCCAGGCAAGAATACTGGAGTGGGTTGCCATTTCCTCTTCCAGGGAATCTTTCTGACCCAGGGATCGAACCTGTTCCTCTTACATCTGCAGCCTTGGCAGGCAGATTCTTTACCACTGGTGCCACCTGGGAAGCCCGGCTGTAGCATAAGTCAGTCCAGTTCCATGTAAAAACCAAGAGAAAGTGATCTCAACCCAAGTCTTGCCTCCAGGACTCGTCTCGAGTTTGGGACAATGAAGAGCCTGGCTGGGAGGGGACACACCGAGGAATAGGAAATCTTGTGCAAGGGCCGAGTCAGCCCGGCTCGTTTTGATTTGTCCAGAGTGCTGGCTCCTGAGCAGCCAGGACGCAGGAGGAAGGGAGGGAGGAAGGACTCCTGTGGGTCACACCTGCACAGGAAGAGCAGACCTTCGGCCACTGAGGTTTTCTTTCTAAGAAGACATGGAAATTACTCCCTTGGTCTTAAATTCACACATGCTGACTTGAATCCTGGTGATTTGGGCCACCTCCAGCAGTCTCTGCTTCCTCATATTCTTTTTTTCAATTCTGATTTTACTTGAGTATAGTTGATTTACTGTGTTGGTTTCAGGTATCAGCAGTGATTCAGTTACGTATATACACACATCTGTTCTTTTTTAGATTCTTTTCTCATGCATGTTATCACAGAACATTGAGTGGCATTTCCTGTGCTGTCCTTGTTGGTTATCTATCTTATATGTAGTTGTGTGTGTATGTTCATCCCAAGCTCCTGATTTATCCCCCACCCCCGTGTGTTCTTTTTACAGAGTGAGCTGACATCCTCCTCCCTCCGTTCTTACCCCTTTGACTTGTCAAAGGCACCACCATCTCTGGAGAAGGTGTCTGTGCTAAACGTGCTTTCTTGCACTTTCTTCTATTTCTTGTACCTTGACTCATCAGAAGAATTGAATCGATATGGCATCTGCTTGAAAGATATGGAATCCAGTATTTAGAAAGAGCCATCAAAGATCAGCGGCTAGGTGGGGCCAATTCCAAGGTCCGAGGTGGTGGGCACTGCACACCCGTGTAGGTGGGGGGAACAGCGCCCATGAGGGCTTAGCAGCTCTTAGGACAACCAGTAAGTGTCAGCCATCCAGTGTGAATTGCTGCTTACCGTACATCTATGGGCAGAACCCAATGCCTGCAAAACACTCAGAGTTACATAGCCTGTTCCAAGAGCGGCTCATGTGTGATTCTTTTTTATCTCAAAGAATTGAAACATTCAAAAGATTTATTTGGCTGTGCTGGTTGTGGCATGTGAACTCTTAGTTGCAGCAGGTAGGATCTAGTTCCCTGACCAGGGATGGAACCCAGAACCCCTACACTGGGAGCACAGTCTTAGCCACTGGACCACCAAAGAAGTCCCTAATTGGTGATTCTTGGTGGCTGTGGGCTTCCAAAGCAAATTACCTCCAAGTTGCAGGGATGACCTGTCTTCCTGTCCAAAGAGGAGAGGGTGGCGGGTTTCTGTGGTGACCCTGTCACTTCAGATGGATCTTTCATCCTTTCTCCCCAGGAGACTTCATCTCCTGACACCTGCCTGTACCTTCTTTCTTCTGTTGCCCTCCCTGAAGTTGCCTCTTTTTCCTCTCTTTTCTTCTTTCTTTTCTGTCTTTCTGTCTGCCGGCATGTGAGACACAGGTAGCTATCAGACTCGTTTGCAGAACCTGCTCCACCTGAAGAGGAGGGCCAGAGGCAAGCCCTGTGAGATTTGCGCTTACCAGCTCTTTGCCAATCACTGCCTGCAATGGTTTGAAATCACATTTGGAAAGTCATCATTCTCTAAACCATTTTTGTTTCACTCTAAATAGTTCTCTTTCTTTTTTTCTTTGCTGGATTAAAAAACAACCAATTACATCATCTGTTATTGTAACTAGCCCTTATGCATTTGCTGTTGGAATCAACTGTGTAGGCTATACCTCCTGAGTGTCAAAAGTTGGGTTCCCCGAAAGGTGGGACTTCGAGAGCAGGTGGTTTGTCTGGGACTGAGGAAAACAGGACTGGGTGCCAGGGTGATGGCTCTGGCCTCAGCTGCCCCCTTGGGATGTTCTAGAAGCTGACTGGAGTAAAGGGTCCAGGCCCTTGCACTGCCACATGAGTGCTCAGCAAGGCAGCTCCCTTGGGCTGGGGGAGATTCCTGGGGAGGAGGACTCAGAGGGCGACCTTCCGTCTCGGTTGAGGTGGGGTGAAGGATCTGGTCTGTGTACAGAAAGATGGATGGGTTAGCCTCCCATCCAACTTCTATCTGGTCCAGATATCATTTTGTTTGTGAAGTATCACATGAGATAAGATTAACTTCTGCCTTTGAGCTGGAACATGAAACACCAATATGACTATTATTTATGGATGAAACATCATGCTTTCTTTTTTTTTTTGCGCTCTCCCTTTTCACTCTTTTTTACAAGTTTTCTGTACAATTATGTGACAATATGCATGGTTCTCTCCCCACAAAGCCTCCGCTGGCTTCTTGACAGCATATTTTGTAGCTGTTTAGAAGTGACATATAAAGCCTGTTCCAGGGGAAACAAAAAGATATGCCACTGCATTTTGGGCATTCATGGCGCATTTTCTAAAGGGCTGCTCCAGAGGAGGAAGTTGAAAAATGTTTGTTTGTCGGAGTCACAGATGCACGACCCCTTTGCCACCCGTGTCCTAGTTAGAAAGGCACCTGAGACTGGATTCTGAATCTTTGCTGCCCTTCACTGTGGCCTCCTGGTTGCACCTGTGTCTCTAGACAACTGGTCTCTCCCAGGTACGTCTGGTGAGTTGGCTCGGCAGGAGGGGGGTGGAGATAAGCCACAGTCAGCTTTGAGGATCCCAGGAAGAAGAAAACAGAGTACAAAGGACGGTGCCCGTGGTGTGCAATGTTGATGATGTTTACTGGGTGATGGATGAGCACGGCACACGTAGCGGCGCCGGCTGATCAGGGTGAAATGGCCGAGCAGGAGAGCGGCGAGTGAATCAATCATGGGACCTGCTCCACCAGCTGGCGGGGTTCATCAGTCCTCAGCCTCGCGCAACAGGCTCATAAATTACCCCGGTGGAGGCATGGCGTGCCGGCCAGGTTTCAGCGACTTCTCCAGCCGAGATCAATAGACTGCAGCGAACAGAAACAACTCCAATGAGATGGTTGGCGATGCACTCTGGCTTTATTTCATCAGCCGGGCTTGCTTTTATAAACCCATATATTCTGTGCCCAAACGTAAAGTCTTCTTCCAAAAAACAAATCTGGACTTAGTTTAAGGTCTCTAGTAGTGTACGTCTGCATGTATGTGTGCAAAGGCGTGGCTCCCAGACATGGATGCTGTCCCAGATCACCGGCTGTTTGACCTGGGGGATTCACATTAGTTCTTTGTGCCTGAGTCACCTCACTTTTTAAAAATGGCGATGAAAATAATAAATACGGTCCCTTCCCCATAAAATTCTTTGTAGAACTAAATCAGTTGGTTTTAATAATTTTCAGTTCAGTTCAGTTCAGTCGCTCAGTCGTGTCCGACTCTTTGCGACCCCATGAATCACAGCATGCCAGGCCTCCCTGTCCATCACCAACTCCAGCAGTTATTATTTTGCAATTAGCTCTTGTTGCCTGATCAACCTCAGCCCCACTTAATTTTAGAAGGTGAGCTTCTGTCTTGCTTCCCTGATAAAGCCTATCCTGCACGTCACCCTAAGTTACACACACCCACGTCCATCCTCTGGGTCTTTTTCAGTCGGAGAGGAGGAAGTGTGCCTTCTGTTCTTCAAGGTCAGCCTCTCTACCTGTGAGTCTCACCTGTTCCCTTCCATTTTTCCTGGGTCTGTCTTCAGCCTACATCCCCACTTACTGGTCTCTCTCTCCAAGCTCTTGTTTTCTCTTTCTAATGGTCCTAGATCCCTCCTCTCTATCTAAGTCTCTCCAGTTCAAACAAAATAAGCACATCAAGCATGTCTCATATGATCCTGAATCTTGCTTTAGTTACGTTAGTATTTTTCTCTGTCATTCTCATCTAATCGTGTTCTCAAGTTTATATCTCTACTACTTCTCCCTTCATTCATTTAACATCTACCAACAGCATCTTAATTATCCCATTGAAATATTAAAGGTGTTCTGGCCTATTGAAATCATTCTGGCAGTCACCGGTGACCTGCTTATTTTCACATCGGGTGTATATTTTTCAGTCCTGCCCTAGTAGTGGATTCTTTCACTGGTGCTGTTACTCAGTCTTGCTTTGAAATCCTCAACTCTCTTGGCTTCCATGACACCAAGTTTTTCCGCTTCTTTTAAAATTGCTGTGAGTGTAGTGTTTTCAGTATTGGTGTTTATAATCAGCCTGTAGCATTGTTTTCCATTTCATTTTATGTCCAAAAATTCTCTAGAAAAGTGTTTTCAATTTCAAAAGAACAGGTGTTTGTTTACTCATCTTTCTGCCCTTTTTGTTGTTGATATCAAGCTTTATTATACTGGGGCCAGAAAACAGTCCATATATTTTGACATACACTGAGATTTTCTTTGCAGTCAGACCTTGATCATGTTTTTATCAGTGTTTGATGGGCATTTGAAAAAGTATTCTCTTCTTTATATCTTTATATGTATATGCAGATTATAGTAGATCAGATATATATGGTGGCTCTTCTTCATCCTACTTTTCAGATAGTTTCTATCACTGCTTACTTTGTTTCTTTGATTTGTCCATTTATGAGTTTCATTAAGGTTTCCTGCTCCATTTACGTCAGCTGATTTTTTTTTTTGCTTGCATTTCAGTGCTCTGTCAGCTGATGCATGAACTGCATTACTCTCCCTGGGGGATTGCATCTTATCTTTGTATTGATATAAACCATCCCTGTTGTAAGTTTTCCTCCTATTCTCTGACTTTTCCTCTTTTGCCTCCTTCAGGAGATGTTCCAGAAGGTTCTACCCTCACCCTTTGCTTTCCTGTGTTACCCACATGCCCTGAGACACCGTCTCTGTCTCAACCATCTCACGCACACATGCAGTAATATTCAAGTTTAATCCCACGTGCAGACATTTATCCAGTGTTCTGACGACTCCAACCAGCTTCCGGATGGGCTGCTATACCTGGACGTCGTAAGGCCCCCAGATTACGGATTCAGAGTTTTTTCATCACTTTGTCCATAAACTGTCTCCTCTAGAGGTAGTCTCTGGCTCATTTCATGGCCTCACCTCTCACCATGCCACCCAAAGGAAAATCCTGAGAGTTGACAAACTTAGGTCTGTTGTTTTTCTGGGGTCTGAGAAATCTGTATGCAGGTCAAAAAACAGCAGCTAGAACTGGATATGGAACAACAGACTGGTTCCAAATCGGGAAAGGAGTATGCCAACGCTATATATTGTCACCCTGCTTATTTAACTTATATTCAGAGTACATCATGAAAAATGCTGGACTGGATGAAACACAAACTGGAATCAAGATGGCTGGTAGAAATATCAATAACCTCAGATATACAGATGACACCACACTTATGGCAGAAAGTGAAGAAGAACTAAAGAGCCTCTTGATGAAAATGAAAGAGGAGAGTGAAAATGTTGGCTTAAAACTCAACATTCAGAAAACTAAGATTATGGCATCCAGTTCCATCATTTCATGGTAAATAGATGGGGAAACAGTGGAAACAGTGACAGACTTCATTTTTTGGGGCTCCAAAATCACTGCAGATGGTGATTGCAGCCATGAAATTAAAAGACGCTTGCTCCTTGGAAGAAAAGTTATGACCAACCTAGACAGCATATTAAAAAACAGAGACATTACTTTGCCAACAAAGGTCCGTCTAGTCAAAGCTTTGGTTTTTCCAGTAGTCATGTATGGATGTGAGAGCTGGACTATAAAGAAAGCTGAGCACAGAAGAATTGATGCTTTTGAACTGTGGTGTTGGGGAAGACTCTTGAGAGTCCCTTGGACTGCAAGGAGATCCAACCAAGCTAAAGGAAATCAGTCCTGAATATTCACTGGAAGGACTGATGTTGAAGCTGAAACTCCAATACTTTGGCCACCTGTTATGAAGAACTGACTCATTGGAAAAGACCCTGATGCTGTGAATGAATGAAGTCAGGAGGAGAAGGGGATGACAGAGGATGAGATGGTTGGATGGCATCACTGACTCAATGGACATGAGTTTGAGTAAGCTCCGGAAGTTGGTGATGGACAAGGAAGCCTGGTGTGCTGTAGTGCATGGGGTCGCAAAGAGTCAGACATGACTGAGAGACTGAACTGAACTGAAGAAACAAATGAGAGTCTGGAGGCAACTGTGATTCATGGTTTAGGGAGAAGCTCCTATCTGATTTTTCACAGTTGTCTAAATAAAAGAGTTATAATCACCCTACCCCCAAGTCATGGTCTAGTGCTCTTCTTCCAGAAAAATCTAATCTAAGCATTTGGGTGAAGGGGGTCTGGCTGAAGATAACAGGATATGTGTGTGTGTGTGTGTGTATTAGTTATTCAGTCCTGTCTGACTCTGTGACCTCATGGACTGTAGCCCACCAGGCTCCTCTGTCCATGGGATTTCCCAGCAAGGATACTGGAGTGGGGTGCCATTCCCTTCTCCAGGGTATCTTCCCAACCCAGGAATCGAACCCAGGCCCAGGTCTCTTGCATTGCAGGAGAATTCTTTACTGTCTGAACCACTGGGGAAGCCCAGACCCCAGGATGTGGCATCCTAAATTCTGGACCCAAATTAATAGCTAATGTATCTTGAACAGTTGGCTTCTAAGGACCTCAATCCCTTAATCTCAGATTTATTGTGAAAATTAAATACATTAATATAGATGGAGACAATTTTTTTTCTTGAGCTTACAAAAAAAATTATTTTGATATTCTCATTATCTGGTCTCAATGATTTTGAAAGTTAACAAACATCAAAAAAAGACTGATATGCCTAATACTCAAATGTCATATTAGATTGTCTTTTTTTTAAATGTATCCTTATACCAGGGAGCAATGGCCTCTGGTTTCCTTAAGATAATGTCTACTTTACTTAGAGATATGTAGTCTACCCTAATTTTTCTTTTTCTCTGATAAGTCGCCCACATTAATTTAACCTTTTTCCTGAGTTCCCTCTCTCCACCCCTTTAATCATTTTCACTGCTCTGTCTTGGGCCCTCTCCAAGTTCGCTGTACCTTTTGGAAAATTAGAATTCCCAAACTGAGCATGACACTCTAATAAGGGCCAAGTCGATGCCAAATATAGCTCATGACACTCTTCCTTGTCACTTGAGTGACAGACGACACCGTTAAGACTTCTCAGCAGCTTAACAGATTTAAAAGGCACATGCCTACCTTGCAGACCCCAGGATCAGACTCTAGGGTGTGATCGGCATGCACTGGCAGCAGGAACTTAATGCTATTATTGATCCCCTTGGAGAATGAGGAGATGTGCCCAGAATTTCTAGAGGACGCGGCCTGAAGCGTCTCATGCCAGGATCCAGGGAAGTCAGCACACACTTGGGATTTGGAAGAAAAGCTTGGTGCTTAAACTTAGATTTTTTTTTTTTAAGAAAATAACAACAGAGCCAGTTCTTTTACCATTTAGACCTCAACCATTTTGTGGTCATCTTAATACAGCTGCGGTGACTCTGGTTATCCAGCTTGCATGACTACTCCCAACTTCTTCCACAGAATGCATGTAACTTCCTTTGTTTGAGTGCAGAGGGTTCCCACAGGGACTAGTGAGGAATGGAATCTGGAGCAGAAGGCAGATCAGTGCTGGTAAGAGATCTGACAGGTGTCCTGAAAAGTCTGAAATAGTAGAGGTTCATTCTTGCCTGGGACATCTCATGGACAGGGGAGCCTGGTACGCACAGTCCATGGGGTCACAAAGAGTCGGGCATGACTGAGTGCACGTGCTCACACACGCACACACACCCCAAGAGAATACCATGATTCAGTGAGCTTCGGACAAATGATGTAGAGAGGAAACGAATTTGGGAGTGAGAAGGGTAGAAGGTCTTGCTTCAGAAACTTTTAGCAGGGTTAGATGCAGGGTTAGATGGGGGGCTTCCTAGGTGGTGCTAGTGGTAAAGAACCCTCCTACCAATATAGGAGGCATAAGAGACATGGGTTCGATGCCTGGGTGGGGAAGATCCCCTGGAGGCGGGCATGGCAACCGACTCCTGTATTCTTGCCTGGAGAACCCCATGGACAGAGGAGTCTGGTGGGCTACAGTCCATGGGATCACAGAGAGCTGGACATGACTGAAGTGCCTTAGCGCACACACACAGAAGTTTAGGGGCATCATCGTGGAGTCAGCAAGTGACGACTTGTGGAGATGAGTGGTTCAGGCAGTCAGCAGATCGGCTCATGTTTCAGACTTGCTGCTCACCCTGAGGGTCATCTCTGTGGCCGTGAATGTCACAGCAGGGGCGGTGCAGACTCACAGGCTTGCAGCTGGCATTTGGAGACTAAGGAAGTTGCTGGAAGGATCGCCCAGCACTAGACTCCAGGGCAAAGGGGGCAAAAAGTGAGTTCACCACACTCTGTAGTACTGGTGAGTAGTAATAGTAATAGGGATACTGCTGTACCCCTCCCCCCTCGCCCTGGCTTGTGGCAGGAACCCAAGCCTCACCTCTTCCCTCCATTGGCCTGACCCAGGCAAGCTTGTGCGAAACTGGTTCCGTACTCCGGGTGCAGAGTGATGGAGGGGGATGTTTGGCTGGAACCAGAAGAGGACAGGTGGCAGCGTCGGCTAGAGACGACGTCCTTCCAGCTGGCTCTGGAGCTGCCACGCTTGGTCTTTTTGCAGTTTGGTGGGCTTGGCTGGGAGGTGGTCGATGAGGAGGGAATCTGGAGGGGCTCAGATGTGTCAGTAAATCATGGCAGGTGTCGCCCAGCGTGGCAGGTGCGCTGGCATTGGAGACGGCCGTGAGGAGACGTGGCTGAATTCCTGCTGCTCTGAGAGCCCTGTGGGGTCCTCTTCCTACTGCAGATGCCTGAGACTGTCCTCTGTTCATCAGGGGAGCTGGAGTGTGTGTCATTTTCGAAAGCTGAAGTTTCTTGGGGTCGGGATTCTTGGAGAGGGACCCTACAGCTGCCCACCCTTCCTTTGCTGTTTCCCTGGTGGATGGTCCGTGGCCTGTTGATTCATTCTCAGAACATGTCCATCCAGCAGCAACCTTTGGGTCTTCATGAAGTTCATCCCCAGCAAGCCAGAAAGACTGTGATGTGTCATCTGAAACTGTCTGCATTGGTTTTTGAAGGTGACAGAGTAGACCCTAGCAAGCCCCTCGGTGTCCACAAGCCCATGGCAAGGTTCTCTAGCAGAGCCACAGCGCCTGGGATGACTTGCTGTGCACCATTTCTCTGAGGCTGTTTCTTTACCAGCTTGTGGAAGGGTTGCTCTGCTCAGAAACATCAGGTGGGAAAAGCCGGTGCAGGCGTTGCGGCCACCCCTGGAGGGTGAGGGGGTGTCGAGGTTGGAAGAGCTGACCATACACCCTTGGCAGCTCTTCTGATCATACTCAGATGTTTGCTCAGCTCCTAGGGTCTGTGCCTGGCTTTACAGGATGGCCATGGGCTGCTCCTGCTCAGAACCTGGAGATGCTGTCTTCCTTGTTCTCAGCTGCCTTCCTGCACCACCCCCCAACCCCAACCTATGGATTCACAGGGCACAAGCCAGCCCTTTCCCAAGGAGCTGAGCGCATCTGTCATATGTCCATGTGCAGCAGACACTAGGCCATATCCCTGGCATAAGTTGTCTTTGATGGTCAGGGCATCCCTGTTTCTGTAGTGGCTTGAGCAGTGAGGGAAGTGTGGGGTTGGGATTATTCTGTGGGGTTAGGAGGGCAGAGAATAGCAAGGATACCCCTGGGGCCTGACCTGAATGGGAACCACCAGTTGAGTGGTATGTGGTCTCCAGACTTTAGACGGAGATGCCTTCTGGCCGGAGCAGGAATCCTGGCTTCTGCTTTCTGGATTCTGTTTTCCCAGCTAATTGGACACTTGTTAACAGTATCTCCCCAATCCCAGAACCAGGCAACAGAGAGGCCTGCAGTGTCCATGGGAGGGGGTCAAAGCAAAACAAAGCCTAGAGCAGAACAGTGCTATTAATTCAGATTAATGAGCCTCACCTTCAAATGAAGCTGGCGCCTGACAGATCACTGGCTCTGGGAGGGCAGAGAGAACAGACCAGGGCCCTGCCTGCTGGTGGGTGGTGGATGCCACCTGCCTGTCCTGCTCCCTGCAGTGCCTCTTCCAGGTGCTTCCTGTCTCCTGCAGAGTCCCCTTGGCACTCCGCTACTGCCTGGATGCCTGCTGATTCACAGGTTGGCCCAGGGGTCTCGCCTGCAAAGGAGGGGCCCATTGTCTGCCTTGATGTAACATGATGCAGAGTCGCACCGGTGGGGGTTCTGGGAGCCCTTTCCAGGGGTTTATTTGAAGTGGCTGTGATTTCTGGGAAGCACCAGGGGTGCGTGGTTGCCCAAAGGTACATTTCTCTGATCCGTCTCCACTGACAAAAGGGTGTGTGTGATTATACGGCCTCTTCTTCATGCCTTCAGCAGCTCAGGCCATACAGATACAAAGGGAGTAAGGCAGGGCTCTTGAGAGACAAATTGCTCTTCCAAAAAACCCCTTGAAGTGGGTGAGTTTAATTTTACTTGGAGACTGGTGGCTCTAGGAAGTAAAGCAGTTCTCCAGAGGTTACTTGGCAAGTAGGCGGTGAAGATGGGATCCAAGTCCCCTCATTGCAGAGATGGATTTTAATTTTACATCCATGACGGGCCTGTGCTTTCCCCTGTGTACTCTCTCACATGAAGGTGGACTACTAAAATAGCTGTGTTTCAGCAGGATCACAGAACCCTGGAACTGGCACAGCATCAGCTAACTGAGATGCTGACTCAGGGCTCCCGTGTGTCTGCGAGGGCAGGGGCCTCAGGAGGTCAGACAACTCCTCCTCGGCCCTCTCTTTCCTGGGAAAGATAGGCAGGGGAGAAGGCTGAGGTGTGTGCATGTTCACATGTGCAGCTTCACGCGTGGACATGGATACCGTTTCTGTCGCACACTCGTCTCACCCGCCCCCCGCCGCCTATCTAGTCAATCAGAGCTGTATTAGATCTTGCAACACGTGCCTGCACACCCGAGTCTGTGTCTTCTGTCTGCAAAAAAATGCTTTCTCTTGGGAGTGAAAGGCAATCCAGGGGATCCCCGCCCCCATTCTTGACCCAGCCTGCTAGAATTACTTTTTGCAGTAAATCCAAACTCCTGATTTTCTAGACTGCGGCCTTGGTGGTGAGAGGCATTGCTATTTAAATAACACATTTCCTCTTCTGTGGAGAAGGAATCTCATTCCGACCAGCTTCTCCATACATCTGACTGCAAACACAAGGCCCTGGGAAGCGAGTAGGTCTTGGATTTGTCCCGTGTTTGCTAATTGCCTGAGACCTTTCTCTTTAAACAAGTGCTTCTTTCTTTGTATCCTTTCCACAAACACAGCTTTAGAGAGAGTTTATAATTTTAGGGGAAAGCAAATAGCTCTGAGTTGAGCCACTGTAGATGGTGGAGAAGCCTGGGTACCGGGCACCGTCGACCCTGCTTTGGGAACTGCACCCAGACACTCCTCTCTGTTACCTCGTTTCTCCATGCATTCATCCCTCCACTCACTAACTTATTCATTCATTCAGCAAATTCATATTGAACCACTTCTACGTGCAGTTGACATACTGCTTGCTTTAAATGTAGAGGAAAAAGAATTTCTAAAGTGATCTCTCAAGGCCCTCATGGTCTAGTGAGGGACAAAGGCCATGATAAAGATTATAATGTGGAGAACAAATCACATCACATACACATTATATGCATGATGTATATATTGTATAGATCATATCACATATGCATCACATACACAGAAACAGGCCAGGACTTCTGACCTCAGAGGGAGAAGAAAGGAGTTCCAGGAAGCTTCTTGGAATCGGTCAAGTTTGGGTTAAGACTTGAAGAGCAGGAATTAGCAAAATGGCAAAGTGATGGTGGTTTCAGTTTGTGAAGGCATTCTCAAATGTTCACAAAAGAGAGTGGTGTGTTGCAAATAGTTCTGTTTGATTTCCTGGGGTCTATGTGGCTGAGAGGATCCTCTGGAGAGAGAAATGCCTAGAATGTCTACCCTAGGAGGAGCTTAAAAATTACCCAAAAGGAATGGAGTGCGATGGAAGGGCTCTAAGCAGTCAACATTAATGTGCTTGCATTTTAGAAAAGTCCTGGAGGTTGCCCTGGAAAAGGGCAGGACACACTGTGTTTGATGAGTAGTGGCTGTGAGGGTGGGGAAGAGGAAGCCAATTCCAGACGTGTTAAGCAAGCAGAGTTGATGAGACTGGAAGGGAGGTTGTGTGCAGGATAGTGTCAGAGGGAGCGGGAGTGATTCCCAGGCCTCTGGAGTGGAGGACTCGGGACGAGTAAGAGTTTGGAGGCGGGGGCACAGGTTTCTTGGAGCTCTGGAATCTGAGGGCCCTGGGCATCATCAAGTGGAGATGCCAGGAACCAGTTGTTTGTGTTGATCTGGAGCTCAGAAGAGGGGTGCTCCAGAGCATTAGACTTGGCAAACATGGGCAGCTGGGAGTCCCAGAGCTGCCGAGCTGTTTCAGGGGAGCAGAGAGCACGGGAGTGGGGAGGCCCTGGGGGTCGTGAGTGTGCAGGGGACAGACACATTGATCCCTGGAACCCGGCCACCAGAGAGCCGGGGGACAAGGTCAGGGAAGTCAGGGAGGACAGAATTTTGAAGATGGAGTTGCCCTGGTCACATTGTACAACATAGCTCAGCATCTCCACTAAATTTAACAACTGCAGACCCACAGGTAATCTTTAGGAGGAGGCAATATGGAGAGATGCTTCCAAGAAGTAAGACTGTGAGGGTGAGGGCATGGACTGCCCCCCACCACACAGGGTGAACCCTGCATTGGCTCTGTCAAGTGTTGGGTAAGGAGATGCTGGTAAAAACCTTCTATCACGAACTGGTCAGGCAGTAGGATGATTGAGAAGATCAAGAGAAAATGTCAGGTTTCCTGATTCACACCCAAGGGAGAACTTCTGACTGTGAAACCTACTTCTTACGGTACTGTAGTTAGGAGTGCAGGCCCCGGACTCTGGAGTCCAGTTCCTTGGCTCAGGTTCCGGTTCTGTCACTTACTAACTCTGTGAGCTGTGGAGAGTTTCTTAGCCTTTCTGTGCTTTAGTGTTTTGGCTTGTAAATATACAATCGTGATAGAGTTGTCATTGTAGGATTGCTGTAACAGTGACACATCCATACTTTTAAAACACTTTACAGTTTCTGACAAATGACTATCATTGGGTAAATGTTAGCTATCTTAAAACAACCTAGGCAGCGTATTAAAAAGCAGAGACGTTACTTTGTCAACAAAGGTCCGTCTAGTCAAGGCTATGGTTTTTCCAGTAGTCGTGTATGGATGTGAGAGTTGGACTATAAAGAAAACTGAGCACAGAAGAATTGATGCTTTTGACCTGTGGTGTTGGAGAAGACTCTTGAGAGTCCCTTGGACTGCAAGGAGATCCAACCAGTCCATCCTAAAGGAAATTAGTCCTGGGTGTTCATTGGAAGGACTAATGTTGAAGGTGAAACTCCAATATTTTGCCCACCTGATGCAAAGAGCTGACTCGTTTGAAAAGACCCTGATGTTGGGAAAGATTGAGGGCAGGAGGAGACGGGGACGACAGAGGATGAGATGGTTAGATGGCATCACCGACTCAACAGATATGACTTCGGGTAAACTCCAGCAGTTAATGATGGACAGGGAGACCTGGTGTGCCTGACAGTTCATGGGGTTGCAAAGAGTTGGACGTGACTGAGTGACTGAACTGAACAACATTTTGCATCTATATAGTGCTTGTGATCACACGTGATGTTTAAAGCTCCTGCACACATTTATTCACATTGTGAAACACAGAAAGGGAACTAATTGTGAAAATGGCATGTATTGCATCTGCGTGACTGTTCGAACCAGCTGGGGGACCCAGAGGCCCGGTGACTGGTCTAAGGAGATGTGGCTCATGGGCAGAACTGGAACTAAGCTGGGGCACCAGTTTCTTCCTTCAGTATTCCTCCTGAAGCTGACCATCACAGCACAGCAGACTCACGGGACTTCAGAAGCTGACAGAGGACGGACTTTGAGGTCAGACCGTCATACAATTGCCTCTGATGTAATCTAGGCTTGACCACTGTCCTGCTTCTGTTCTTTCTGTATCCAGTCAGCGTCTTTTCATGAGATTCAGCAGTTCCGGTACTTAAGAAGTTCATACTCTTGATGTTTTTGTCATCTAGTCTATTTCTATATTATTACAGCTACCAAATGTCATTTTTGTTAGTGTTTACCCAGTCAATATTTTGGTGAATGTGTTTTTTCACACTTTAGCTTCCAAATATCAGCATCTGTGTTTTTATCTGTGTTAAGTGCTTTGTGTTGTCGTGTGCAGCACCTGGCGTGTGGCAAGCTCTTCCTTTTCTCCTTTCCCTGCTTGTCCTCTCCTCTCTTCCTCCCCCTCCCCCTCCTCCTCCTTCCCTTCCCCCTGTTTCTCTTCCTCCTCCTCCCTCCCTGAGTCTGGCGGTGGGAACAGGGCTTTTGTTCACCAATCTTTGGATGTGCCCACCAAGTGGTGTTTGTGACAAAAACTCCTATATATCCTGATTTGCCCCTTGCCTCGTTGGAGCAGTCCCTCTGAGCTGTCAGAGAGGGCATGTCCTGGGCTTAAGTCCTCAGTTCTGTTTGCTGAATAAAACATAGCTCTCAACTTCTAGAGTGTGCATTTTGTTGAGCCGGCAGCCGGCTGGAGGTCTGCAGGCTCTGCAGGAGGGAGGGGTGTGCACCTCCTAGGTTCTTCCACTCAGACAGCTCAGAGACCTCTAGTTCTGCATGGTTTAAATGTGTCCCGTCAGTCTGTTTATTCGTCCAGTGGATAAACATTTCTTGAGGCAGACTTTATCATGTGTGAGAAGAATATGACCATGGCTAAGACCTACATCTATTTTCAAGGAAATTGCGGTTCAGTGGAACTGCAATGGGCACAGGGAGCCATATGAAGTGGAAGAGACAGGAGGAAAGAGGTGTAAATGAGAAGTTACGAAGGTGAGGAGGTTTACAGGTCTTTAAAACTCTTTGGGAGGCTTCAGAGGGAAGCCAGCTTCCCAGATGGTGCTAGCAGCAAAGAGCCCTCCTGCCAATGCAGTGAGCCATGAGAGTTGCCAGTTGGGAAGATCCCCTGGAGAAGGGAATGGCAACCCACTCCAGTTTCTTGCCTGGATCTATGGACAGAGGAGTCTGGTGGGTTATATCTAAGGGGGTCACAAAGAGTCAGATATGACTGAAGAGATTTAGTACACCTGGTGACTAAGAACAAGTTCCCCAAAGTGGAGGATAAGCCAGCTATCATGGGTCATGTTAGTGCTAGAAACGTGATTAATGACTGCTCATCATGGGGTTGAGCAGATAATTTAAAGACTCAAGACTAATATTCTTTGAAGGGCCTGTTTGCTGTTTTCAAGCTCACGTGGCGTGTGTGGGGAGTTGCCTTCTTCTCCAGGTGGCACAGTCGCTCATCCTTGGATGAAGTGTCAGGACCTCCCCGGGTGGTCTGTGGTTGGTTCACGTCCTTCCTTTCCGTCCCCTTTCCAGAGCCTCATAATTATCTTCCTCATCGTCTCGTTCAGCCGGTGTTTCCCGAACCTTCCACTTACTGTACTTGTGTGTTGTGGACAGCATCTATCCCCGTTGGTCCCCTTCTAGCTCTGCAAGAACAGCCGCGTCATTGTTCCTGAGAGAGAGTAGAGTGTTGAGCTTCTTTCAAGGTGCTGTCTCTGATAAGGATGTGTGTGGGGGGGAGGTTGCTAAGGGTGAGACCCCAATAGTCTGTCTTGACTGAGGGTATCCAGTTACAGGGTGGTGGTGGTGATGATGGTAATGATGCTGCCAAAAGTCAGGACTTTAGGAACCCCTTGAATGGTAGGGGGATGTTGGGAGCACCCACAGGATGCTGAGTGGCAGATGTGTGAGTGGAGCTTATCTGGAAGCTCTCTGACTTTTAGGAAAGTCAGGGCTTAGAGGGTTGGATGAACCTCCAGCCAAGTCAGCACATAATGGATTCTGCCAGGCAGTGCGGGACTCTCAGGAATTTTGATGTCTGCCCATCGCCTCCTTGCTTTACCTACAGGTTCAGTTTCCTCCCACATCCACAGATCATGTTTCATTTTACCCTCCCTTCCCTCCGGGCACCCATGAGCCCATGGCAACCAGCCTGTGTCTGGAGACTACAGCAGGTCAGACAGAGAAGGTGGTGGACTCCGGCAGAGCCTCCTCTTGGGACCAGCTGCTCAGTGAGGTTGAGCTGTCTAATTTCCCTTCTGAAAAGGCTTCGAGATGCTTCAGACCTGGGCAGGAAGCTGATTTCCCTGGGTTGGGTGGGTGCATCCGAGGAGAGGAGAGAGCGGAAGGTACTATCCATCTCATGTTCCTGCCTTTAGGCGGGACTTCCGCTAAGTCATCCCAGGAAGGTCTGGATTCTTTTCTTTGTTCAAATATCAATTTCTGTGATAGGTTGTGAAAAATGTTTTTTATTACCTAATACAAATAATAGGTAATAAACTAATAACTGTTTTTTGCCTAATAATAATGGTTCCCTTAAGAAAATCATTATCACAATTAACAAATATTTACTGAATCTCAGTTGTCATTTATTGAGTGATTATACGTTCAGAACTGTGGTCAGTGCCTTATATGCAGGAACCTCTTAAAACCAAAGAATGCTTGTCTGAAGTGTTACTAGACTCAGTACTCAGGCAGGACACTGAGGCTCAGGTCAATGATGTCTTCAGGGTCACGTGGTCAGTACATGGAAAGCTCTGACTTCTCTGAGTCTGAAATTCTGTAAACCTGCTCCCAAATTGCTCCTTTCCACAGCACGCAGCAGAAGACACAGGGCATGTTTAAAAGAATAAGACATCAGCCCTATTTTCAGTGCTCACATCCCATGATGAATTCTAAATTCTTCATACTTTATTTAAACCTATTGACTATCTTTAAATCTTTGGAAAGAGGAACAGAAAAATTCTTTGTAAAAATCTTAATCTTTAATAAAGACAGTTATTAAGTCACTTCTTAAGACCTTTTTGATGGTTAAAGAGCCATTCTCTGATCCATATTTCAGTAGATTGTCAATTATCGTTTTCTGTGTGCCTGTGTTCCTACTGGTGTCCCTTATATGATGTGAAGTTCAGGTGACTTCTGTAGAGAAAGTCAGCACATGTCCCAGTGGAGAAATGAGTCAGCCATTCATTTAGATCCACCCTGGTGTTGTACTGGCCTTGTCTCCCCAATTCCCACTCCAACCCGCAACTCTGTCTCTAGGAGGTAATAACTGTGGTCTCTTAAACATTATCCCTGAGAGTCATGGGCGTGTCTTGGCTTTGGCCTCTAACATCCATCCTCGTTCCTTGAAGCCCTGCCTGGGCCTTCTTCCTCGTTGATAACAGCCCATTAGAGCCATTACACAGGGGCTCTGCTATCTTTTCACCAAGTCCAGACGTGACCCAAAGGCCCATGCTGAATCCTCTCTCTTGACTTTGAATCTTAAGTGAGTAGAAAGAAACTTAAACATGCTTGTGTTCCCTCATTAGACAAGCCTGTTTCCATCATATGACCTCTCCTGCTTTCTTGCTTCTTGGACTCCTGGAGCTGCTTCTGGGTGCTTTATGCATGTTTCCAACCTGAGGACCCAGTATTCTCTCCTCGCTTGAGCTGGCTCCATGTGGGTTCCCTTGCTAGCAGCCAAAAAGCTCGACTGAGTCTCTTGTCGGTTACCACCTCTTGCTCGTTCATCTCCTTGGTGAATATTTGTTGAGGCTCTCATGTGTTCCAGGAACTGTGTCCTCTGGGGAAGGCAGTTCTGGCCCGGCAAAGCTGGCTGAAAGCCCTGTCCCCAGCCAGACCCGTGGTGTGTGCACCCTGGGGTGGCGTGCTTGCTGAGAGCTGGGTGGGGGGTGTTTACACTGGGGCACTTCAGCCTGGGGCTGATGGATGGATAATGAATCAGCTTGTTTTTGCACTGGTGGGTTGGATCCAAGGCAGTGCCATCAGGTGCCTTTGTCTCTCTCCCTTCCATCCATCTTTATCGGATCTGCCAGACTCGCCTGTGTGCCTTTTCTTTCTGTCTTTGCACTGAAGGCAGTCTGCAGGAGGGATCCTCCCAGGACGTCCTGGCAGTGGGAATGTCCTCTGTGTGCGTGAGCCTCTTCCAGTGGTTGTGGTCCACCTGGCCCACTCTCTGCATTTATCCATTGCGTCTCCGGTGGAACAAGGGACACGGGTGTTGTGAGTATGACGTGCAGACGTTCCCAGGACGCTTCTTTCAGTATTGGGCTCCGTTGACTTCTCCCTTGTCTTTATCTTCCTTCAAGTGTGTGGCAAAGGAGAAGATACTTTAGCTGCTCTGTCACCTGAAACTCATAAGAAACACTGCTTTACAGCTATTTTTTTCCTCCTCTTCCTGAGAAACCTCACGTTAACCTCTAGACCCAACCACTGAGCTGCCTGCCTGTAGCATCTCACCCTCCGCCTGGTTCCCTTTTGCCCCAGAGGTTCATCAGCTCAAGGCGGAAACCCGAGTCCACCTTACCCTTAGCTGTTCTCCATCTCCTCTGTGTAATCAATGAGCCGTTTCCACCAACCACATCCACTTAATACCCCTCATCACTATTCCTGCATCGCTTCTCATATTATTTCAGACCATGTCATTTTGGGTCAGGTTTTTAATTATAGAATTAGAAACAAACAAAAAAAATCATATGATTGCTATGGAGTTCATATACATTATTATCTTCTGCTTGTATTATTGCGGCAACCCCTGAACAGGAAGCCACACCTATAGTTTAGCCTGATTTCTCTCCCCTCATCCACATTTAGAGGATCTAAACCAAAGCATCATTGTTTTATTTCATTGTTTAAAACTTTCGGTGGATTCTCACTGTTCTCAAGATTGGACAGATTACTTGGCATCTTGTGGACAAAGTTTGACCTTTAGCCAGAGCCTCTATCACTGAAAACATCTTGCCCTCTTCTCCGGACAGTAAACATGTTAGGCTGTAGCCCTGTGCTGCCTTCTTCCCACCTGTATCCCTTGTCTCACTTGGCTAAACTGCGCTGTCCGTTCACTTTAGCCTCTGTGCGATGGCCGCTGGAGACCCGTCCTGCTTGCTGCCGTGGCCAGGGTTGTGCCTTTCCTGTGTGCTCCCATGTGCCATTGTTCACAGCAGCGTGTTGGAGTCACCTCCTTGCAGATGGTTTTGCACTGGATAGGAAGCTGTTTCAGGGCAGGGCCTACGTCTCATTTCCCATCACTGTGTTCTCCATGCCGACGCTGCTGTATTAGGCACTGGGTTATTGGAAGGCCACCGGCAACATTATTTATTGTGTACTCAGTTGCTAGTCGTATCCAACTCTTTTGTGACCCCATGGACTGTAGCCTACCAGGATCTTCTGTCCATGGGATTTCCCAGGCAAGAATACTGGAGTGGGTTGCCATTCCCTCCTCCAGGGAAAAGTCCTGACCCAGGGATAAAATTGCAATCTCCTGTGTCTCCTGCATTCCTGAAGGATTGCCTGCTGAGCTGTCCGGAAAACTTCAACATTTTTATCCCCTGGATTCTCTGCCGGGCACCTGACCTGTAGACTTCTGAAAGCACAGTGAGCATGACTTTGTCCAACCAGTCCATTCTAAGGGAGATCAATCCTGGATGTTCATTGGAGGGACTGATGCTAAAGCTGAAACTGCAACACTTTGGCCACCTCATGCGACGAGTTGACTCACTGGAAAAGACTCTGATGCTGGGAAAGGTTGGGGGCGGGAGGAGAAGGGGACGACAGAGAATGAGATGGCTGGATGGCATCACCGACTCTGTGGACATGAGTTTGAGTGAACTCTGGGAGTTGGTGATGGACAGGGAGGCCTGGCGTGCTGTGATTCATGGGGTCGCGGAGAGTCGGACATGACTGAGCGACTGAACTGACTGACTGACTGACAAATCTCCCAGGTCGTGTGTCTACATGCCCCACTAGGTTGCATATTCCACATCGGCTGGGCCAATACTGTGTCCATCCCTCTGGACTGCATGGGACTTGATACAGTTCTGCACACAGTAAACACCTGTTGTGTGCTGGTTCTTACTGGATATTGGAGGTACTGTGATGACCAAACCTACATGCTCTCAGTCCTTACAGAGTTCACGGCCCTGCGTCAGTGCATGGATGTGTGCAGCCTGAGGAAATAGCATCCTTGTCTGTAAAATGCATCATCCCTAGTTGATCCTGACAGTCTCAAGTCCCCTGTAAGGCTGGCATTCTAGAATTCTGACCTCAATCGAGCATGCATCTGCTCATCTGAGATGGTTATGGAGTCAGAGGTGCCGGAGGCTCTTGTTCTTTTCTTTTTTTTTCTGCTGCAACAGTGATGGAGCAGACCCCACCCCTGACAGAGCAGAAACTGCCAAGGGAGCCGAGAGGAAGTCCCGCCTCATGCCCTGCACAGGCTTTAGAGTCTCCAACACCAACCACATCCCCTATCAAAGTGATAGCAGCCGCAGACCCAGAGGAAAGGCATGGCTGGCCTCCTTATCAAAACCAGCTCTTGTGGACCAAAGACACTGGGCACGCACAGTCCATACAGGAACGTCCCCACATAAAAGATCACAGTAGGTAACTATTTCTCCTAAATTCATAGGGACAGAAAAAGTCAAGTAAAAGAAAAGAAAGGAGAAATAGTCTCAATTTAAAGAGCAAGAGAAGTCCCCTGAAAGAACAAATAATGAAATAGAGCTCACCAATCTACTAGATCCCAAGTTCAAAAAGATGGTGATAAAAACGCTAACTGAATTAAGAAAGAACATCAATATCAATCGGCTCTTGTTCTTTCCCTGGGGCTCCTCTGGGTTGAGTCTCTCAGTTCTCATGCCGTTGAGGCTGGTTGGTGGCGTAGGTGGGCAGTTGGGCCCTGTTGCTCGTATGCAGTCCCTCTTACAAGACCCAAACCCTGCAGCTCTGTGGTCGACCTGGAAATCCCTGGAAATTCCATGGAATGCCTGCCCTCAGCCTCACTCTGCACAAAGAGCCAGGGTTGAGACGGCATTGGACCTTTGTTCAGGCCAAGGGGCTCGCAGCAGGTTTAGGAAGTTTTAGAAAAAGCTGAGACTCTTGCTTCTTTTCACATTTCCTTATGTGGATGCTGAGCTGGGAAGACGGAGCAGCTGCACAGTCTTCCTGGATCCCACCAAGTGGAGATGATGACGTGGAGAAGGATGCTGGGGGGCTCTTGTCATGAGAGGGGCTTTGTGTCTTTCCAGGATCTTGCTGAAGAACTCTGGAGATGGTGGTGGGGGTGGGGGTTGTCTCTCCCTCCTGTTTAGACGCTTATGGTCTGTCCCTTCTGTCTGTTGTGACACCAATGGCTCTGGGAGATCATGGGAAGTCACCCCCCACTTCCCCTGCTCTAGAGGCCAGCAGTGTGTCCTGACCGGGGCTGCCTGTGTCGCTTGCTCTGCACAGCCACTCCTGCCTGAGTGTCAGCTACTCAAAGGTACTTCCTTGGCTCCCTGAGATAACTCTCGTCCCAGCAGCGTGGCTGGGAAGCCAGGTCCTGCAGATCCATTTAGGGAAAGAAAAGCCTTTTAACTTAATTTCTGCCTCAGAATTATTTATGTTCCCCATCAAAAAAGTGCTCTTTTACCCTTGCTGTATCTTCTAGTCAGATGTTACAGCTGCAATGCCCAGCTGTGGGGCTCGCGAGCTGAGGCTGCTTAATGCCCTGAGAGTGATGTAAGGCCGAGCATCGCATGGTGCAGTGGTGGGGAAAGCTCATTTCCAGAGTCAAGCATCCCCAGTTCATCTGGACCCGGCGGGGCGTGAGCTACGGCAGCGCCACAGCTCTAAGACAGAGGGCTCTTTTGGTTCCTGAAGGCCAAGGCCTGGAAGTTCCATTTGCCAAAGTGCCCTCCTGTGGCTTCTTTCCTGGCAGGCTCTGAATGTGTGTAATGGGGATGTCTAGGGAGATCATCTCCATTCTGATTTGGGTTCATGTGGGGCTTTCCAGGTGGCACTAGTGGTAAAGAACCTGCTCACCAATGCAGGAGACATAAGAGATCCCTGGGTTGGGAAGATCCTTTGGAGGAGGGCATGGCAACACACTCCAGTATTTTTGCCCAGAGAATCCCATGGACAGAGGAGCCTGGCAGGCTAGAGTCCATAGAGTTACAAAGAGTCAGACATGACTCAAGTGGCTTAGCACACACACACAGGGCCTTTGTGCTCAGGTGAGTGACCTCTGACAGTTGTGGGCCAGATTTAATGCTGCTTTCCCATGCCTTACTTCCCAAGGTCTCCCCAACCTGACCTGACTGCTGGAGGATGAAGAACAGCTGTGCCCCACAGATTGCAACCTTCCCATCCATGTGATGGAGGAAAGAAGAGCTTGTCTTCATGAGTGTCAATAAGTATCCTAGTAAGTTGAGTGCTGGAACACAACACCGTAGACTGGGTGACTTATAAACAACAGGACTTTGTATTTCTCGGTTCTGGAGGCAGGAAGTCCAAGATCAGGGTCCAGCAGATTCAACATTTGTGAGGACCTGCTTCCTGGCTCAGAGCCATCTTCTCACTGTGTCCTCACAAGGAGTAAAGGGTCAGGGAGCCCTTGGGGTCTCTTTCATGCGGGCAGTAATCCCTCTCATGACCTGTTCACCTCCCAGGGGCCCCACCTCCAAACACCATCCCATTGGGAAATGTGAGTTTCGGGGAGACACAAACATCAGCCCATAACAACACATCAGGGCATCAGCCCATAACAACACATCAGGGCAGCAGCCCATGGCTTATAGCTAACACCTGTCAACATGTAAAGTCTAAAGTCAGGCAGTTCTGGGTTTCCAGGTGCTTCAGAGTAATAGATTGGGTTGTAGTACACCAGCACTGTCTCTGAGAACAAGTAAAAATGTCAAAGTAAAAGACATCTATTTGAAGACATCAGAAATACACCAAGGTGTCCAGGACCGAAGTTCCTAAATACCCCCAAACAGGAAACCTCCGGGATTTGACTCAGTATGCAACAGCTCTTTTTCCCTTGAGGTATTCCCCAATTCTGGGTTTAAAACAAGAGGCTGAGGTTTCAGATGCAGATCTTGGGCAGAGGACCACTGCTAAGATGCACAGAAACTAGAAGAGGTTTTGGCAAGTCTTCTGGGGCTGGAGAGACAACAAATTAGACATTTGAAGGGCTTAGCCAGGTTTTGTTCAACACATTTTGCCAAAGTCTCAGATTGCAGGAGACCATGAAACCTTAGCATAGAGCCTTTGAAAACAGAACACAGCTTTTGATCATCTTATAATATAAAGGAGATGAGAATTAAAGCCGAGGTTGGACCAGTGTGACTAGGACCTGGGTGAAATCCCAGGCTCTCCACGGGGGCCTCTGCAAAGCAAGCAGAGGTGGGTAGAGCCTGAGCAAATCTGGAAGCTCCCCTTAAAGTGATGTGTTAGGGTCCAGGTCTGCTTTCTGCCTGAACAGAGGAAACGGTGAACCCTGTCAGGAAGAGCATGATATCATTTAGAGCTGCTGTAATTTATTACTGGTGGTGTCACACAGTTAGTAAAGTATTGTCAAGCATGCCAAGAAACAGGGCTGAAAGCCAAGAGGAAAAAAATCCAACAACAGATAATAGGAGATTCCAATATCCAAGTTACTTCTAGGTCTTTATCAGATAAGGACTCTAAAATAATTATCACTAAAATGTTCAGAAAAATAGAGGAAAAGAGGGACAAAAATAAAATTTCAAGAGAGAACTTGAAATTTAATTTTAAGCAATCAAATGTTAAAGTGACTACTACTGAAATCTACACATGTGAAAGCATTTCACAGAAACACACAATCTGAATAATTTCTTTATTTATAGTTAATAGTCTTGTAGCAGTATCATTGTCTGTCTGGTTTTGATCATGTATTAGGTAATGTAAGATATTATTATCGGGTATATGGGAACTATGTATAATTCTTGCAACTTCTTGTGAATCTCATAGTATTTTAAAATGAGAATCTATAATATAAATAATAACTTACAAAATCAAATGTGAATTCTAGAACTAAGAAATACAGTTGCTAAAGCTAAGAATTCAGTAGGTAAGTTTAACATTAGATTTAAGCAGGAAAAAAGGATACAGGTCATTAGAAAATATCCAGACTGAACCACAGAGGGAAAAAATGTGAAAATACAAAAAAAAGGGTTAAGGTATATATGCATAGTTCCAGACATGGAGGAGGATTACAGTGGGTTAGAAAAATATTTGAACATTTGATGATTTTTCCAAACTGGTGAAAGGCAGCAAACCACAAATTCAAGAATCTCTGTGAACCCAAGCCAGATAAATATAAAGAAATCTAGGCTTAACACAGTAAGTTTGTAGAAAATCAAAGACAAGATGAAAATCTTAAGTGGAAAAGGAAAAATGCACCTTACTTTTAAAGAAGATAAACATCTGAATTTTCAATAGAAAGCAGGGGAGACAGGCAACAATAGAACATCATTAATATTGTGAAATAACAAACCAACCCCCAGATAACCCTCTCAACCTAGAATGATGTATCTAGCAAAATTATTCTTCAAAAATTAAATGAAACATTAACAAACGGAGGGAATTTGTAGCCAGCAAAGTTTCACTTAAAAAATTACTAAAAGGAGTTCTTTAACCAGATGAGAGATAATCTCAGATATAAGGAAGCAAATAAAAAAATAAAGAGCAATAATATAAAAAACATTAATATGTGGATAAACATAAATAAATGTTACCTATTCAAGACAATAATGATAATGTTCTGCCTTGTGGGGCTTAGAATAAATGTAGAATTAAAATACATGTCAATTAAAACAAAAGTTGGGAGGGGGGATAGTAGATTTAAGATATTCTAGGCATTCATGGGAAATAGATGGAAAAACAGTGGAAACAGTGTCAGACTTTATTTTTTGGGGCTCCAAAAATCACTGCAGATGCTGATTGCAGCCATGAAATTAAAAGACGCTTACTCCTTGGAAGGAAAGTTATGACCAACCTTGATAGTATATTAAAAAGCAGAGACATTACTTTGCCAACCAAGGTCCGTCTAGTCAAGGCTATGGTTTTTCCCGTGGTCATGTATGGATGTGAGAGTTGGACTGTGAAGAAAGCTGATCGCCGAAGAATCGATGCTTTTGAACTGTGGTGCTGGAGGAGACTCCTGAGAGTCCCTTGTACTGCAAGGAGATCCAACCAGTCCATTCTAAAGGAGATCAATCCTGGATGTTCATTGGAGGGACTGATGCTAAAGCTGAAACTCCAATACTTTGGCCACCTCATGCGACGAGTTGACTTACTGGAAAAGACTCTGATGCTGGGAAAGGTTGGGGGCGGGAGGAGAAGGGGAAGACCGAGAATGAGATGGCTGGATGGCATCACCGACTCTGTGGACATGAGTTTGAGTGAACTCCGGGAGTTGGTGATGGACAGGGAGGCCTGGCGTGCTGTGATTCATGGGGTCGCGGAGAGTCGGACACGACTGAGCGACTGAATTGAACTGAACTGAACCGAGGCTTCCAGCATTGAAGGAAAGTGCTAGAGCTAGTACTTTCCACCCCAATGTCGTTAAAGATATGTTTTGTAATCTCTAGGATAACTTCCCGAAGAAGGATAACTAATAAGGTAATAGAGTGGGAAGGGGAAATAATATTAATAATAAAATTAACCAAATAATCAAATATTAATTAAAAAGAAAAAGACATGAAAGGGGAGAAAAGAACATAAACGGATGTGACAAAGAGAAATACATGGTAATCTATGAGACCCTACTGTATAGAACAGGGAACTATATTCAATAACTTATAATGGAAAAAATCTGAAAAAATGTAATACTTTGCTGAATTGAAACTAGCACAATATTGTAAATCAACTATACTTCAAAAAGAGAGACATAAATCTAGTAGATAGTAATTACATCTTTCAGTAGTTACATTTAGTATTAACGTACTAAATATTTCAAGTGAAATACTAAAATTGCCAGACTGGATATATGCTGCTGCTGCTAAGTCGCATCAGTCGTGTCCGACTCTGTGCGACCCCATAGACGGCAGCCCACCAGGGATCCCGTCCCTGGGATTCTCCAGGCAAGAACACTGGAGTGGGTTGCCATTTCCTTCTCCAATGTGTGAAAGTGAAAAGCGAAAAGTGAAGTCTATACTCAAATATAAGATCACAGAAAGTTTGAAAATAAAAGAATATAAAAAGAAAGAACATAAAGAAAGAAGAGATGGAGAAATTGGAAAACATATAGTAAATGAAGTGGGATTCCTTCTCAAACCTTTATCAAGCACAGTAGAAAAGCTTTTGTATACGTATATATATAAATAATATGTACTATATCTATATATTAGAAAACTTAAGAATTTTTGCGTAATTAAAAAATTTATGACATTTTTATTCCACTTGTTTGACTTAGTATGAACAGAATGCTAGATTTCTAATTTTAAAAAATACAGATATGCAACAAGTAACAAAGGCTTACTGTATAGCACAGGGAACTATAGTCAATATCTTATAATAATCTATGATGGAAAATAATCTCAAAAATAATATATATGTGTATATGTATAACTGAATCACCTTGCTGTGTACCTGAAAAATTGTAAGTCAACCATGCTTCAGTAAAATGTCAACTATGCTTCAATAAAAAGAAAAAAAATGCATAAAGGTGAAACATATGAAGGGTATTAAAATATTTATTGGCTTATATGTTACACTCAGCAGATAGTTGTCGGTTAGATATATGTTATTCTTATTCAAATACTGATGGTAGTGAATAACCCCAAATCTTTGATATGGGTTTATGGAAAAGCATGTTTGAATTTAAGATTCATGTTTGGTGACTGTGTTGGTGGTCAGAGATGAACACCGCTAAGATAAGAATCTTAATGGTGATATTCTGTAAAGTTTATAATGAAAGGAAGTCTTTTTTGATATTCATATTACTGTACTGTTTATCTTTGCAGTTGTTGCTGTGCTGTGCTAAGTTGTGTCTGACTCCTTGCAACACTATGGACTGTAGCCCGCCAGGCTCCTCTGTCCACAGGATTCTCCAGGCAAGAATGCTGGAGTGGGTTGCCATGCCCTTCTTCAGGGAATCTTCCCAACCCAGGGATCGAACCCATGTCTCTTATGTCTCCTGAGATGGCAGGCAGATTCTTTACCACTAGCGCCACTTGGGAAGCCCACATTCAACTGTTAAAGCAGTTCATTTATTTCTTTAGTATCATTTCTGGTCCATCTGCTATTTCTGGTTGATTACAAGCTGTGAAAGTTAAGAATAGGTTCAAAATGACTTCCAGGAGCCTTCAATTGCTAGTCTAGGACCTACGTCCATGGGTTTTGATGAGGATGGTCCATAGAGAGTCAGGATGAAGGAGGTACCTCTGAAGAAGTGACTGGGTATAGAAGACAGCCTCGATGGGTGAATGTTTCTGGGCTTCTGCAAATATGCATAAGACTCAACTAAAGCCTGTCTACCTTTATTGCCATACAAATATTTCATAGTAGTAAAACTACACACCCACATTTAGTGACTTGTTGGATGAACTGAGTTTAAAAATTACTTTCTTAAAAGGCAGTAAATTATACGATGATTATCACTACAGAGTAATTTATCCAGTGAAATTCATCTAGTAACTTATCCAGAATATTTGTCAGGTAGTATATCCCTCTTTGAGTTTCCCAGGTAAAGAGTCTGCCTGCCAATGCAGAAGATGCAGGAGACTCGGGTTAGATCCCTGGGTCAGGAAGATCACCTGGAGAAGGAAATAGCAACCCACTTCAGTATTCTTGCCTGGGAAATCCCATGGACAGAGGAGCCTGGAAGGCTACGGTCCATGAGGCCATAGAAAATCGGACAAAACTGAGTGACTGAATGTGCACGCACGTATCCCCCTTTATGAGAATTTCTTCTTATCCCTGCTCTTCATCCCTGATCTAGTCACACCCTTATTTATTCAGAATAACCACTGGGGTCATGGAAATGCTCAGTGAACACTGAGGATTATGACCTCAAAGTCTGAGAGATTAGGATTCAGAGTTTCACGTTCAGGAAAGTGAAATATGGTTTTCTTCCTCCCCCATTACTTCCATTTTCTTCCACTCTCTTCTCTAGACCTTTCTCTGTTTTCATTTTTTCTTTTTCCAGTATTAATACAACCCAGCTACCATCTTCTTTATTAAGGGCTATTTGGATGTTTTAAGCCGAATGCTGTGTAGACCAGCTGCAGTGGATCACTGAGCCATTATCTTTAATAACTGCAGTGATGAGTAATAGGTCACTACTTGTGTGGGTTGAGCCAGGGTGTAATTCCCTGTACTGTTACCTCACGGATTAATTGTTTGCAATTGTCCCTGACATGACCTTATCTCTAGAATAGTGTAATCTCAGTAACAAAGAATAGGACTGCTATGTAAGCTTTTCTAAAATCACAGATTGAACAACATTTTTCCTCAACTATTTTGAAAATTTTGTGGTTCCAGTCCTCATTCATGGTATGAGGAAACTAGAACAAGTGCTTCTCAAACTTTAATGGGTGTGCCCTGCAGATTACCTGCAGACCACCTAACAGGCAGGTTCTGTAGATTCTGTAGATCTTGGGAGTGCTTGGGAGTTGACATTCCACAGTTTTAGTAGGTTTCCAGGTAATGCAGGTGGCACTGGTCTTCAGACCACAGTTTAAATAAAAAGTCTAAGAGAAGGGAGGAAAGTAAGACATGATGGAAACTAAGACCTCTCTATCAGGCTCTTTGAGTACTTTCATCCATTTTTAAGGATTAAAGGCAGTATATTTTTTTCTCCTAACATTTTTTTTCTGATTATAAAGCATGATTATTGCGTAAAATTTGAAAAGTGTGGAAGTACTGTACATGAACTAAGTTCATTTATCATTCCAATCAATCAGTCAGACCAGTGGTTCCCAGGCTTGCTGCACACTGGAATCAGATGGAGAATGTTGCAGAATATCCCACCTGGCAGTCTCCCAGCAGGGCTGAGTCAGAACCTCTGTGTATAGGACTTGGTGTCTTTTTAAAATCTTTCCATGGTACATCAGGCATTTCTTTTTGTTGTTCAATCGCTAAGTCGTGTCTGACTATTTGCGACCCCATGGACTGCAGCACGCCAGGTTCCTCTGTCCTCCATTGTCCCCCAGAGTTAGCTCAGATTCATGTCCGTTGATTGAGTGATGCAATTTAACCATCTCATGCTCTGTTGCTCCCTTCTCCTCTGCCTTCAATCTTTCCCAGCATCAGGGTCTTTTCCAATGAGTCAGCTCTGCATCAGGTGACCAAAGTATTGGAGCTTCAGCTTCAGCATCAATCTTTCCAATGAATATTCAGGATTGATTTCCCTTAGGATTGACTGGTTTGATTTCCTTGCTGTCCAAGGGACTCTCAAGAGTCTTCTCCAGCACCAGAGTTTGAAAACATCAGTTCTTTGGCACTCAGTGTTCTTTATGGTCCAGTTCTCACATCCATGCATGACTGCTGGAAAAACCATAGTTTTTTTGTTTGTTTAAATTAATTAATTTGTTTAAATAGGAGGCTAATTACCTTACAACAATGTGGTGGTTTTTGCCATACATTGACATGAATCAGCAACAGGTGTACATGTGTCACAGCTTTGACTATACAGACCTTTGTCAGCAAAGTGATGTCTCTGCTTTTTAATATTCCTTCTAGGTTTGTCATAGCTAGGTTTGTCATTGTGGCTGTTGCAGAGTTCCCAGCAGTGAACTGAGTCATTTTCCCCCAAATACATGTGTTGGGGCCTCAGCCCTCGATGTGACTGCATTTGGAGCTAGGACCTTCAAAGAGGTAACCAGGTGAAATGAGGTCATAGGGGGATCCGATTCCCACAGCGCTGGTGTCTCTATAAGAAGAGGAAGAGACCCCAGAACAGTGCAGGCCCAGAGGAAAGGAGTCCACCTGTGAGCCAGGCTGAGAAGCCTCAGGAGCTACACAACCTTCCAGTACATTGATCTTAGACTTACAGCCTCTAGAAGTCCAGAAAAAAGTAATTTCTGTTGTTTAAGGCACCTGGTCTGTGGTATTTTGTTATGGTAGGAAACTAAGACAGGTTTTGGTCCCGACTAGTGGGGTGCTGCTGTAGCAAGTGCCTGAAGGTGAGGACGTGGCCTTGGGATGGAGAGAGACCGGGTGATGGGGAGGCCAGGCAAGGTTGCTGCGGAGGTTGTCAGAGGGGCGGGGCCACTGAATGGGATTCTGGTGACGTCTCAGAAGGAACTCGGAACTCGGTGATGGAAATTGGAGAAGAGGCGGTCCTTGTTATAAAGTGGCAAAGACCTTGGGCTGACTTGCTTCCTAGCTTTTGGTAGGAAGTCGACATTGTAACGGATAAACTTTAATGCTTTTCTGAGAAGAGAGATTTCTAAGCGCAGCGTTGAGACTTAACAGTCTCCCCTTGGAGAGTTTCCCTTTATTTTCTAAAATGATGGCTGTGCCTTCTCTCCCTCTCTTTCCTCCCTTCCTTCCTCCCTCTCTTCCCTCCTTCCTCAGTAAATATGTGTTGAGTATCTTCTACTGATTTAGACATCCTATGAGGAAACTGGCTGCAGAAATTCAAAGATGTCAATAAGTCCATTTGTACCACTTTTTTAGATTCCACATGTAAGTGATATTATGATATTTGTCGTTGTCTGATTTATTTCACTCGGAGTCACAGATATGGAAAACAATTTTATGGTTACCAGGGGGTAAGGAGGTGGGAGGGAGACGTTGGGCGGTAGGGATTGACGTACACACACTTCTATGTATAAAATAACTAAAAAGGACCGACTGTAGAGCACAGGGAACTCTACTCAGTACTCTGTAATGACCTATATGGGAATTGAATCTAAAAAACTGTGGATGTATGTATATGTATAACTGATTCACTTTGCTGTGTGCCTGAAACTAACACAACATTGTAAATCATCTATAATAAAAATTTTAGAAAAAGAGATGTCAACTTCAAACAATGGAAAAAAGAAATTCAAAGATGCAAACACTTATGCTGTCATCTTCTTTAACGTGTTTTAGAATTTCTCCTGTGGACCTGCACTTTATCCCAATTATCTTTACTTATCTTACTGATGCTGGTCGGAGTCAAGCCAAATCTATAGTTCTTGTTTGTCTGGCCATCTATCTGGTAGATAAGGAGAAGAAGTTGAAGATGGGACCCAGGGAAAACTATTTCCTCAAATTCCCCATCTAGTTTCAGGATTTGATTGGCGTATCATGTGAAAGTTGCTCAGTCGTGTCTGACTGTTTGCAACCTCATGGACTATACAGGCCAGAATATTGGAGGGAGTAGCCTTTCCCATCTCCAGGGGATCTTCCCAACCCAGGGATCAAACCCAGGTCTCCCGCATTGCAGCCGGATTCTTTACCAGCTGAGCCACAAGGGAAGCCCATGGGTGCAACGTGTGGTTCCCAAACTCAGATGAGGTACCCTGGGGTGCTGCAGTGGAGGCACCCCCGTTCATTTGAAGTTTCTGAAGAAAATACTTGTATATCTATCAGATGCTGCAAAAACTCTTGGTTCAAGATAGCTCACCCTTTCAATAGCATAGTATGTCCGTTTTGGTGATTTCATATCTTTGCAAGGTTTGGTTTTTGGTGTTTATGTGATGTAAAAAAAAAGTATTGCATCCAAATCATTGTGGCATCAATGCGTGTGGTAATATGTGATTGCATTCAGTCTGATTCTGATCTGGTTCAAGGTTTGAGAAGTTGTCTGGTCCCCCAGGGGTGCACATGTGCCATTAGTAAGAATGAAATAAAAATATTTCTCCTTTAATAAGTTTATTAAAGCTAAATTATTAGGAAATAACTTTATCAATTGTTGGTTGTAGCTAGTTAACAAAAGAACTGTTGGGTTTTCCCCCTTGTTTTGTATTGTCTGTGTTGGTGTGGGATGTTGTGAAAAAAACACTGGGACACTAAGAGCGCTGTGGATTGAGAGAGTGTGGACTCAGGTGTGGTGGTTCACTCAGACCTCTGCCTCTTCTGTGAGAAGCCAGCCACCACAGAAGGTCCAGTTACCCTGAGACCGCCGTGGTCTGAGGAAGCCCAGGAGAGCTGAGCAGAGAAGCTGCCAAGGGCGAGACGCCCAGCAGACCTCCGGGGATCAGGTCCTCCATGCCAAGGACAGGGTGAGGAGCGGTTGGGCTGATCCCACGCGCTACTAGCCAACTGAAGCCGTGTGACAGGTTTACCCACAGCAGCTGCACAGATGAATCCACACCCCTCAAGCCACGAGAGACAACAATACATGGTTTTAAGTCACTGCGTTCTGGGATAATATTTTATAAATTTTATTTTTGAGGGGAAGGTGCAGCAATTCCTATGTGCCACCCACATGCACAGCCTCCCCCATTATCAACACCCGCCACCAGATGGTACATTTGCCATGGCACCTCATAATCACTGGAAGTCTGGTTTGCATTATAGTCTTGGTGTTGTACCTTCTGTAAGTTTGGTCAAATATGTAATGGATGAATGTTTGGATAAATGTGTGATAACAGGGGTCACTATTCTATCATTCGTCTTTATGGAATTACTCTTACAGCCCTAAAAATTCTCTGTGACCCACCTATTCACCCCTTTCCCTCCTCAAACTCCTGGCACTCACCAATCTACTAATCATTTTATTTGTTTTAACTTTTCTAGAATGCCATACAGTGGGAATCACGCAGTATGTAACCTCTTCAGACTGGCTTCTTGCACTTAGAAATATGCATTTAAGGTTCATCCTTGCCTTTCCGTGGCTTGATAGCTCATTTCTTTTTCTTGCTGAATAAGAGTCTATTGTCTGGATGGACCCCAGTTTATTTCCTTATTCACCCACTGAAGGACATCTTTGCTGCTTCCTAGTTTTGGCAGTTTCGAATAAAGCTCCTATAAATATCCATCGCCAAGTTTTCGTGTGGCTGTAATTTTCAGCTCCTGTGGGTAAATACCGAGAAGCCTGCTTGCTGGATCATATGGTCAGAGCGTTTTTTGGTCTCGTAAGAAACCTGCAAACTGTCTTCCAAGTGTTCCTACCACTTTGCATCCCCACCAGCAACATTCGAGAGTTCCTGCTGCTCCACATCCCCGTCAGCATTTGGTGTTGTCAGTGTTCTGGATTTTGGCCATTCTATTGATAAGAAGTGTATAGAGGTTTCGCGTAGCTTTTCACAACTGCATTTCTCTGATGCTATACCACGTGGGACATCTTTCCCTATGCTTATTTGTCATCTATGCATCTTCTTTGGGGAGGTGTCTCTTAAGGTCTTTGGCTCTCTTTTTCAAACAGGGTGTTTGCTGTTTTCCTGTTGGTGTTTAGGAGTACTCTGCACATTTCTGACATCAGAGGTGTCTTTTGCAAATGTTTTCTCCCTGTCTGTGATCTGTCATCTCATTCTCTTAACAGTGTACTTTGCTGAGCAGAGATGTTCCACTTTAGTGAAGTCCAGCTTATCAATTGTTTCTTTCATGAATCATGACTTTGCAATCATTTGTTTGCAAACAACTTTTTGTTTCTAAAAAGTCATCGCCGTACCCAAGTCATCTAGGGTTTCTCCTCTATGTTCTGTTCTTGGAGCTTTGTAGCTTTTAACCACACTGTCCTCTTGACTGCTGCTTTATAGTAAGTCTTGAAGTCAGGGAGTTTATAAAGCAGAAGTTGATAACTGGAACAGAATTTGGTACCTACAAGTGAGGGGCTGCTGTAACCTAAGCCAAAAGAATGTGGCATTTGCTTTTAGACCAGTGATTGAGTGGAAGTTGGAATATCCACAAGAATTCTGTTAGGAAAACCTGGAATGACTTCAAAGAGACTGTTGGTGAGAGCTTGAGAGACAGAGAAAGAAAAGTTGCTGGAGGTTAGAGAGAAAGGAGCGCCTGTTTTATATACATGTGAAGTATATGGTAGACGTTCTGATGGCATTGACACCTGTGATAATGTGGAAGACAGAAAGGGTACGCGGTAAACTCCCGGGGCTGGCCAGGGAGATTGCAGGCAGAAGGTGCCAACTGGCTTCTTCTAGCTGCCTGTTATAAAATATGAGTGGAGAGGAGCTAAAGAAAGAACCATTTAACTTCAAGCAGAATTTATAAGAAATGTAAATGAACCCTGGCTTACTGGGTTCAAAAACACAATTATTTCTCATCCTTAGTCTCTCCCAGCAAAAGCTTCTCAAACTAGAAATGCCCTCAGGGAGGAGATAAAATCTAGGGCATTACGAATAAATTATGATTTCAGAGTAAAAGTCTCGAAGCTATAAGACCTTTTGTTGAGACTTCATCAAGAGTTAAGGGCTTGCCTACTAGAAAGGCTTCTAAGAATATTAAATTTGTGTCTCTTAGATTTGCCAGAAAAGAATCTGAAGGGACTGCCTTGTAGACATGTTAAACCAGACCTCAAGAGCCCTGTTCCACAGTATCTGGACTCAGAGACCAATGGAGGAAAGAGAAGAGGGACATCTCAGAGAGAAAAGGGGTGGTGGCTTTTCCATCTATGAATGGGTTATAGTTTGATATACAGGAGGACTACACACTTTTTAAAGGAACTATGTCAGCTGGGACTAACAGGAGCAGAGACAGTATAGAAAAAGTCTTTGGACTGTTAATCTCCTATGAGCAGGAGGAAAACCAGCAGACTTCAGTTTAAAACAAGGGCCATTTCTCATGGAAAGAAAGTAAAATTTTGGAGAGGAACCACAGCCCAGAGGAAAGAATGAGAACCATTTTCTGGGAGTAGAACTGGGGTCCAGCCAAGGAACTTGCCACCTGTGGTCTGCAAAATTTCAGAAGCCTGTGAAGCAGTGACTTCAAAGCTTCATTTCCTTCTCCACTGTGAAGCTATAGGTGTGTTGTGGTTACCCCGTGTCTGTCTGCCTGGTGTGTGTCGGGGCAAGGAAGTTGGCTGAGAGTCTGTTTACTTTACAGGTGTCAGATCAAAAGAAGATGTACTCAAGAGGTTGTTCCAAAGGAGGCTCGTTCCACCGGAACCTAACTTAGAGAATAAGATCCTGGGTTTTGAGCTGTTCCTGGAATGTGATCCGGATTTATTGGCCTTGGGAGGGGGCGAGTGTATTTTGCTTGAAGGCGGATCAGGCACTTTTGGGTCCCCGAGTCTGGACTGTGACGGTTTGCAGCCAAGATGTGTGTGTGGTGCCTTTCCTGTGTATGGTGCCCACCTTGAGGCAGAGTCTGCATCCCTGCTCCCTAGAGCTTGTCCTGGTCTTAGTGACTTGGTTAACGGATGGGATGTACTTGGAGCAACATCTTGGGACTCCTGAGGTTCAACCAGGAGAGGACCAGCTAGATCCCCCCAGACTGAGAGATCTGAGAAAGCAGAGCCTCACAGCCCGGCAGTCACACCTGCATGGCTGCAGAGCCTCCTGTGTACACGATCCAGCCCCACCCCCTTTTGCAGTGGAGAGGACCACACAAGGAAGTGGTACTGGTGGGGTCACTCTGGAGGTGGGCCGCCACAGGCATGTCGAGTGTCCCGAGTTATGGGAGAGGAAGAGGATGAGACAGTGAGCCAGAGTGTCAGCAAACGAGGCTCCACTGCGATGCGGTGAAATCAAGTGACACCGGGAGGAAGTCAGCAGCAACGGGGACAAGAGATGTGGCTCCTGCACCTTCTGTCTTCCTGAACGGCCGTTTCCTGAAGACTCTGCTTCTCCTGACTCACACGCGGTGGACAGCATACACCTGGGGACTGGCCTCACCTGCACAGAATCAGTTCTCTCACCAGCATCCTGGCTTCATCACAGGGGTTCCAGAAGCGTGGAGAGGGACTTATGCATTCTTCAGGCAAGTGCAGGTTTTATGTGCAGCCCTGGGCTTTTCTGACCCCAGAGCCCCTGTTCCCATCATGTTCCCATCTTGGTTCCAGTACTGAGGGACGCCCTAGTGTCCTAACCTCTGGTCCCCTCACCCTCTGGGCTTCCTCACAGGCACTGGAATCCTCTGGCTCAGTGCTGAGATCCTAGCCTCCTTGGTCATTTTTACCGCCTGCGATCACCTAATTGTGTGTTTCTCCCTCATTGGTTCGCATCTCCCTTCATATCTTAGCCTTCTTCATCTGTCTTTCTTCCTCTTGTTATTTGTCTCTGTTAACAGGATTATTTGGGCTTCCCTGGTGGCTTAGATGGTAAAGAATCTGCCTACAATGCAGGAGATGTAGGTTTGATCCCTGAGTCGGGAAGATCTAAGATCCCCTGGAGAAGGAAATGTCAACCCGCTCTAGTATCCTTGCCTAGAGACTCCCATGGACAGAGGAGCCGTATTGTGTGCTTATTCCTCATTGGCTCCTGTCTCCTTTCGTATCTTAGCCTCATACTTCTTCATGTATTTTCCCCTCTGTGCTATCTGTCTCTGTTAGCGGGGTTATTTATTCCCATAAAGCGTCCCGAGAGAAGGGACTGAGAGATGCTGCTGCCGAGCCGTGGGCTGTTTAAGACACTCTGAGGGAAACAGGGTGCAGAGGCACCTCTTCATCTGCTCGGGGTAAAAGCTGGGCAACACAGATGAGAGGTGAACCTGAAACTTTTTTCCATGAGGAGATAGAGCTTTGACGGGAAGAAGCTCAGTGGAGCAGGCAGTTAATACAGATTTCTACATTTGCAGTGCTGAGTTGAGAATGTAGACTTGACTCTTGACATGACTCTGATGTGCAGTCGATCAAAGCCTGCCATCCCTTTTACAGAAATAAGGGAAGGGTGAGTGAGGTACACTTTTGGACTGTCACTTGGACCCAGCATCCTGGGAGTCATGGCTCTGTGCCCAGGAGCTGTCTCTTCAGCCTTGTTTCTTCTTTCCATACCATCCCACACTCCTGACTCTAAGTACATGCAAGTCTAGAGTCACACGTGGAGAGTGATTTCTGGTTAGTTTGTTTTCTTCTCTTGGCTTGGTCCACTCGTCACTCTGCATGTCCACTGTCCAGCAGGACACGGCCTCTTTCTGGAGAAGGGCAGTGCAGGGCGTGGCCTTCTGAGAGGCTGGTTGCTCCATGTTCGATGTGACATCTAGAAGAAATATAGGAGCTTTAGATGTGAGCCGTCAGGGCTTTGCTGGAGTGTCAGCGCTTCATGGATTTCTTTACAGCAGTGTTAAAATATGTTGACGTGCCATAAACTGTCCCACATGTTGGCTTAGGAGCAGCTGAACGGTAATGCAAGCCCGTGCTGAACACAAGCCTGCCATCGTGTGCCTGAGTCACCAGCCCCCCGGGGTGAAAGTCAGGCTGCTTCTCGTTCACTCTGTCCCCGGGGCTGTAAATGCTGGAAAGTGGTCCCTCTGGGCGGCTGTGGCTCCTGCTCAGCTGGAACGGGCATTGGGATGCCCTTTGAGAAACTGTGGGCGTGAGCTATCACGCGCCCTCCATCCCTGGGGGTTTCAGGAGTCCTGCAGGTCCTTCAGATGCTGTGTTAACTCCTATGATGCAGGACTCTGTCTGAGGGCTGAGGGCTGGACAGGTCTGTTTGGTTAGTGCCACGGAGACCTGCCCACTCAGGACAGCACTGTCTCTCCCTTGCTTGGGCTCCCCTGCCCTCAGTGGCTCCTCCAAGGATAGTGGCTGTATGGGGACCAGATGCCCAGGTCCTGTCCCACTCGCCTGGCATTTTGACAGAAGTGGGAACTTGAGGGCTGTTGAGATTCGAGCGTGTGTTCACAGCCAGCTGGCTTTCCTCATGCTCTAAGTGGACGCGGGAAGTCGGATGGGAGGAGCCCTTGGGGAAAGCGTTGACTTCTAATGTTCCCCTCTCCCCAGTGGGAAAGGGAGTCCTCACTAGACAGGCCCGTGATCCTGGCACCGCCCGTCCTTGCCCTTGCCCCCACCTTCTCATTGCACAGCCCCTTCAGGCTGAGAGGCTTCTCCACACAGCCCTCATAGTGACCGGAGCGAGTGGGGGGCAGGCTTCCTGTCCCCCGTCCCCACCTGGGCCACAGGTGTGCATGACAGTGAGACTGGAGGCCATGGGTGACCCCGCCCCTCATATCAGTGCGATCCACTGTATCTGGACCCTGGAAGGGCTCGGAGCCTTTAAACTGAATGTGTCCAGCTCCTGTGGGAATGTTGCCTCTGCTGAAGAGCGCCCGACAAGCTGGGGGAGGTGGTGGGTGGAGGCAGGGGGTGTGCAGCCAGTTCCAGCAGGCCAATGATTGCTGCTGTGCCAAGTGCTGGAGGCAAGGCCGCTGGATCACGCTGGCTGTCTCCAGGCTCTGCGTTTGCCAGGAAAGGCCTGCTGCGGAGACTTTCTTTCCCAGTGCCCAGCAACGTGTTGCCTTTCTGTGCTTGTTGATGTGTTGTTTCAGGAGGTGGAGCTGACCTATACCATTGTCTTAGTTGCAGGCGCGCTGCCCTGAGAATCTGTGTGTACAGAGCCCGAGGTGTCCTTCTTCTAACACGGAGGCTGGGATACTCGGACGTCCCGTGGAGAGAGGACAGCATGGCCGTGGGAGGGGACCGCGTGGCCCCCAGCCGTGCTGTCCCCTCCCCTCCCACCACTGTGGTCCTGGTTGGGGAGCAGCAGGCCAGCTGTGGTCGGGGCACTGATTTCCCTTCATCACGGAGGACTCTGGAACTTACACTTGTGTCTGTTCTGTCTGACGTGGCCAGCCCTGCTTTTATTCCAACTGTGCTGTCTGAAGAAGGGCCATCTTCGATGTCCAGCATCACAGGTTCTCTTCCTTGTGGCAGATGAAATAGAGATTTTTCTCCTTTCTTCAGGGCACAGCTAGGGGAGGATTTGGTCCTCACAGATGTTTCCAGCTCCCTTAGGGGTGCTGTCACATGAGCCCACCAAGGCACATGCGAGCAGGGGTCTCCTCTCCCAGGGGCCAGTGGTGCCCTGGCTGGTTTGGCATACGCTGGCGCACCTGCATGGTTCAAATGCTGGCTCCACTGCTAACTGGTGCTATGCCTCAGTTTTCTCACCTGTGAAATGGGGCTGTAGTGACACAGAGCTCATAGTGTTACTGTTGTGGAGATGGAGTGAGCTGCTGTGGATGAAGTTTCTGGGGCAGAGCACCTCATGGGTACGTGTTGAAAGCTAGCTGTCACTACTTTATGGTATCCTCTTTCTCTGCTCCACATGCATGGGCTTTAACATAGAAGATGTTGGCATCTCAAAGCCAGGACATGCTTTCTGCTGAATTCCCAGTGCTTGGGAATATGTGCCTTCAGTCGCTTCTCCCTTGGGTCAGGGGTCCCTGCTGTGTGGAGCTGAGGTGCCTTCTGGCTGGGCAGCCACCTCCACACTCAGTCCAGCCCAGTGTTTGCTCCTTGCTGCCCCTGCCCCATGAGGGGATGAGGAGGAAGGGTAGGCTGGTGCGGTGGAAGTCTGCCCAGGCCTGCTGCCCTCTGATACAGATTATGTTTATATGCAGGTTTGTTGAAGAGATGCTCTAGTCACACTGGTTTTACAAGCACGTGCAAAATCTCTGTGGACGCTTTGGTACGTAAATCTGATTGATGTTTATAAACAAGCAATCCCCACTCATTGATGTAAACCTAAACTTCATCTCGTGGTATCCCCTTGCCCCTTTGCAGCACCATCTTCAACCTGCTGCTTGTTTTTGCACTTGAAAGGCACTATGAAATCAATAATGACCATAAAACACTCCAGAAGTGAGCCAGACGTAAAGTGGAGCTGATGTATTTACAGCTGGAGAAGTTTGTGAGTTGAGACTTCCTCCTTGGAAGTTAATAACTTGCATGAATATGTAAGTGAGGCTTGGCTTCACACTGCAGGCTCATGTTTGCTGACTGGTGGGATCAGAAGCTTTGCCCTGCTGGTGAAGGGAAGAGGTCCCAGGTGTGCTGGTACCCACACGGGGCCCTGGTCCAGGGGTGAGGGGGGCTGACAGCCAGCCTGCCCGCCTCTCAGCAAACTGGCTCAGACCCCCTCAGCCACAGGAAGTCACATCCACCCAGAAGGGGCACCTGTTCCCAGTTGGTATTTTGTCCTAATTTGTGTAAATGCTAAAAATGGCCCTTAGCAAGTGTGGGTTCAAATCCTGGAAAGTCAGAGGTGAATTCCGGGAGCTTAGGAAAGTCAGTCTTCCAACAGGCCCAGCCTGGTCTGTGACTTGTGCTTCAGTGACATGGTGAGAAGCGACGCACCCCATAAGACACACTGTAAACCCCCTATCTGCCCCAGGGCCGACACCATCTCATACTTGAAAACATGTATACATGATGAATCCGATCTAACTTACTTGGAGTCACTCTGGTCTTTCCTTGTATCTTGTGACCAGTGGCTTATGAAAAATGGCCGAGGGGGAGAATGGCTGCAGGTGGGGGGTATGAGCTCATATACAGGGGCTTCCCCAGGGACCAACTGGTCAACTTGTGTTACTCTCAGGAGGGAAAGATGAATGCCAGTGACAAACATAAACATAGAGTCTTTGTGTTTTTCAAAAATCTGGCTGTTAAAGAATGCTGGACCTGCGTGGAGTGTGTGGTGTGAATTCGAGTGGCTAGAGGTGCAGAAGTTTGCCTGGGAGGTGACTGGCGGGTGGCCAGATATCTGTGACTTGACATGGGTCAGCTGGCATCTGGACGTCTGCTCTGTGGTTAATGAGGACAAGGTCTACAGCCCTGGGACCCCAGTGGCAGTGGCAGTGATAACTGTTAGGTACACTTTGGCTCTGTGGGTGCTCAGGAGGCCTGGAAGGACACCCCAGTGGGCCTGAGCTGCCCTGAGAAATTCCCCTAACTGCCCGGCTGACCTGGTTGTTCAGAACCTCTGACCCACCCAGTGTTATTAACTACACAGTCACTCTCATGTCACATGCCCACATAAATGTGTGCTTTCATCTGAGTCTCTCGTGGTCCTAAAGTGGATCTACAAACGTGGAGAGAGTTGTGATGTTCTCAGAGTCAACATCCATCACCAATATTATAAGACAGTATCTCCGAGAGCAGGTGTCTCTGGGACGGGGGATGGAGGAAGGCTGGAGGGCAGGGGGCTCAGTTCTTGGCTTGCCTGGAGAGAACCTGCCCTGCTCTGTAAGCCCCAGCCAGGGCTTCTGATCACCTGGCGAGCTCCTGCCACATGCGTCCCTGACTGCCATGCTGGAAATGTCAGCCCCAGATGGTCTGGTGGCTACATTCTCTCTATAAACAGTTGAACACCTCTGCCAACTTCTCTATGGAATGGGGAAGATAATTTTTTAAAATGCTGATCAACAGAGCAAAATGTACTTGAGCTGGTGACAGATTTTTCCTCCTCCTCCTATCCATTTGCTGCCAAACAGCCTATGGTGATTCAAACTGGAGAAAGAAGCTAATGGCTTTAACAACAGACAGTGCTTCAGTGGAAGGTAACACATGGTGGCCAAAGGCAGGAGCAGCACCCCAGGGTGGGGTGGGGGGGAGTGGTCAGAGGCCTCCTCCGGCCCATTGCCCCATCACTGAAGGCTCTGATGGGTCAGCTCGTGCTGGCCAGCCGGAGAATCTGATGTCCATCCTGGGTGGGCTCACTGCGTATCAAGTCTGCCGAGACTCTCCCTATGCACCTTGCTGTGTCCTGCAGCTCCTGCTCCAGGGACCGAAGATCCCGAGGTCCCTGTGACCTCCTGTGAGATGCACTGAAACACTGGCAGCTCAGGCGAGGGCTGGGGAACTGAAAGCCCCTTTGTTCTTCTTGTTCCTGGTGCTAACCCTCCTCCAGGTTCCTTACCAGCCAGGAGGCCTGACCCGGCGATCCAGTGTGACCTGAAACGCGCAGCCAGCTGCTGCCTGTGCTTGGGGAGATCAGAAGCCTGAGCTGTAAGTGGTGACTGACTCCAGGGCACTCCCTGGGATGCTGCCTGAAGTTGCCTGCTTCTGATGTGCTTGGCATCTGCGTCCCTGCCCCTGTCCTGAGATTGGAATAATGTCACCATCTACTGTTCCTGACCTGTGTGTGTTAGGGTCTCCAAGTTCAGTCCCGTCAAGGGGAGCTTAAGAGCCTCCAGTCCTGAGCCTGCTGTCCCATTTTAGTTTCAACTGAGCCCATTAGCAAGAGAACAGCAAAAACCTAGGAGAGATCACCCAGCTTGCCCTGGACCCTTCTGTGCACGCAGGATAAAAATGGCCGCGTTTGGAAGTGTGAGCCGTGTTTGGAGATGAATGATGTAAACCTGTGGACCTAGTGTCTCCTGTCTGGACACCTTCCAAGACTGGAGCTCGGGCCAGAAGTCCTGTTGTGAACTGTAAGTGGGGGCTCTGGTCTCTGCAGAGCTGGTCCTCATCCCCTGCCCCCATTGGGTGCTGCATACCAGGCTTCTCCTGGTCAGCATGTCATGGGCAGACCTCCGCTCTTGAGGGCTGTCAGGGGTTGTGGCTGGCCACTCTTGTACTGAGGACTCTGGCCTTCCCACCCTGGGGGCTGGTGCGGGAGGGCGGGCCTCTTGTGTCTCTGCAGGGGGTCTTCTTCTTCCCACGTGGAGGGCCCTGGGGACTGAAGGCCCAGCCCTGCTCCCCAGAGGGTCAGAGCTCCTCTCTTCATGCAGAGGTTCCTGATTCTGATTACTTTCTAGCCATCTCCTCCTACCCCTCCTTCCTGCAGGGCTCAGGCGCCCTCTATCCAGTGTCCCCTGGCCACAGAGGATCACTGTTTGCTTGTTGATCCATTGGTCGCAGTGATGGGCGGGATGTAGGAGGACCTGGCACCTCAGGGACTGGGTTACCTGGACAGCTGGGTTACTGTTGCAGCCCCACTGGAACGTGCAGGAGCAGGTGGTACTGACGTTGCGTTAATGCTCTGAGGGCTCGGAGTGAGAAATGACAGACCTGAGCTCACGGAGACCTCCAGTCCCAAGACCGCCTTCATAGCCATCTATCTTTACACGTCGGCTCTTCATTTAAACTCTGCTAATTAGCATTTATTTACATGTTCCTTCCTTAAGAATTCCTTATGGCTGTAACACACACACACACACACACACACACACACACAAGCATATTTACAAGTATATTCAGCTTTAAAAACTCAATTGCAGACTCTCTAGCAATGCTTTTTTATCTTCTTACTGAAGATATGTCTAGAAAATTTATTCAAAGCACATATATTAAAAGCAGGTAGTATCTTTGCCTTTAAGAAACATTTAAAAAAAGAGAGAGAAACATTTAACCACCCAGAAATAATTCCACTTCTAGGTTTCTAGGTATATGCTCAAGAGAAATAAAAACATATGTCCCCCCAGAAAAGCTTCGACAAGAATATTCATGGCAAATGTTATTCATTACAACCAAGAAGTGGAAGCAATCCAAATGTCCATAACTGATGAATGGATGGAAAACATCCTGTACATCCATGCAATGGAGTATTATTTGATCATAAAATGAGTGAAGTATGGATACATTCTGCTAGATATGTGAGCTTCAGAAACATTATGCTGAGTGAAAGAAGCCAGACACAACAGGCTGTATAAGGTTTGATTCCATTTATATAAACTCTTCAGGATCTGAAAGTCTATGGAGGTGTGTAGCTGCTTATATGATTGCCCAGGGCTGGGAAGGGGCAGGGGTGGGGTCCAGAGAAATGCCCTCTAATGGGTGCAGGGTTTCTTCCTGGGATGGTGCAGTCACCTTCCCACCGGTTGTCCTGATGGTTGCACCACTCTGGGAACAGACTGAAAGCTATGGTGTTTATGGGGTAACTATATGGGATGTATATTATATCTCAGTTATATTGAAAACGGAATATTCAAACAGAAGTCAGCACAAACTTATTCTGCCTAAAATCCAAAATAAATTCTGCATATTTTTTTTTCTCCCGGAAGTGCCACCCGCCCCCACTGAACCCCGCCACAAGGACTCTTGTCTCCCCAGGGAGACCTAGTCTAACAAGGTGGTCAAAGGAAAGGTCTTCCTGCCCGGCATCTCCTTTAGAGCAAAGTGCAGGTGCCAAGAGTAGCCAGAATTGAATTGGAGTGAATCTCTCTGCTGACCTTTACCACTTCTTATATAACGGGTTGAGAGATTTGTATCTCTATGTTTTACTGAACAGAAATAGCATTAATGCTGCAGTACTCGATCCACTTGGCTGCAGACACTTTCTTTGATGAGCTGGGAGGGAGATGGAGACAGCATACTTGGGAGATGAGGAGGAGGAATGGCTCTTGCCAGGAACCTGGGGCTTGTCTCTGACATCCCTCCTTGCCTGTCCCCTGGAGTCTAACCAATCGCCAAGCACTGCGATCTGCCATGTGGACCTGTATTTCTCTCTACCTCCCCTGGGTTACTCGAGCCTAGGTCACATCCTCCTCCTCCATCAGAAACATCCTCATCATCACTTCCCCCCTGAGTTACCATAACAACCTCCTGAACTGGTCCTCCTGTATCACACCCAGCTTCAGGTCCCATCTTACCTGCCACCTCCTACAAATCGATATTTCAGACTGTGATCAAAGAGAACATTTAGCCATGCAAAACTGACCTTGAAATCCTTTCCAAAACATGTCCCTCTCATGTTCTTCTGGATAAAGCCCACAGTCCCTTCCTGGTTAAGAAGACCCCACCTACCCCTGCAGCTACCCCTGGATGCCCAGACCAGCCTACCAAGCTCCTTCCCAGCTCTGGACTCATGTGGGTGCTGCTCCTTCTGCCCCACCTCTCCCCGTGCCTCTCCTTGTCCCTCAGATTCAGTTGAGTGTCACCTTCTCAACAAAGCTCCTCCTCTCCCTCATTACGTGTCTTCCTCTCTGTGTGTCCCCTCTGTGCTTTTGGGGCCCTCATTGCGACGAGAATGAATTCTTTGTATAATTATGTGTATAATATCTGTCTCTGTAACTACGCTACACATCCCTGGAGAAGAGGCACGTGTCAGATCAGCCCCAGTGCCTGACCCACATCTGGACAAATAGCTTAAACCCCATGGTTAGAAAAATGAAGGCAAAACAGCTGTTGGGAGGAAGGGAGGGAGGGTGAGTGGGAAAGTCAGCAGAGGTTGCATCAACAGTGCCTCCTGGCCACTGGAGCTTGAGGAGCCAGTTCCTGATCGCGGGGAGCCAGGTGGCCGGAGCAGACAGAGCCTGAGATGCTGGCGTGAGTGGAGGTGCTGGGCCGGTGGGGCTGGCCAAGGCTTCTCTCCTGTCCAGTGTGGTCTGGCAGTGTCCAGGCAAGTGGAAAGGGAGCTGCGAGGGCAGCAGACAGGAGAGTGGATGGGCTCAGCTGGCCCGTCGCTGGTAGGACAGCCTCTGAATCTAATGAGATGTGAGGAGGTCTCCTTGATTCCAGGAGTGCCACATGGGGCTGTTCTCCTCCTCCGAGAGGCCATCTGTCCTCCTCCAGACGTCTGCTCCAGGACCGTCGCTGGTGGCAGTGGCTGGCGTTCTCAGGATCACGGATTTATTTTGTGGCCACCTGCCATGGCAGCAGAGTCAGACATTTTGTCCCACGTGGGGTCACTTTCCAGACTGCCTGCCTCCAGCCCCGAGGGCACATGCTGCCCTGTCCTCCTGCATCCTCCACAGGAGAAGCCTCGGGTCTGGCCGAGAGGCAGTCATGTTCATGGCTGGAGTCAGATACCTATTCACTTCAGTCCCAGCCTGGCCGCTCTTGCTGGCTCACCTGGAATCCACCAGGCCTTAGAGACTTGTCTGCTAATTGGGCAAATAATAGTACCTACCCTGTGTGGTTATCATAAGAATACATGATGTGTTCCATGTGAAGCCCTTAGTAATTGGAGAAAATTCACTAAATATTAGATATTCTATGAGGCATTTTTCTTGGTGTCTCACTACCCTTCATGCAAAGGCCTTTGTTATTACTTATTTATGACCCCCACATCCCGACAGCTCTATCTGTGCTAGTTTTCTCCGAGGTCCTCCAGGTGAGTGTGGGGAGCAGACGGCTGTCATCCCCGAATGGTGCCTCTGGGGGCAGGTGTTCAGGAGGTTGCAGACTCAGAGCTTGTCACTGTGCAGACCTTTAAACCTCAGTTTGCCTCACCCGCTTTACCTGTTCCGCCTGGTTCCCGGCAGATGTAGCGAAGGCCACATGTCTGCCTGGACTTGAATGAAGACTCTCAGTCTGGCTACTCAGTAGAGCTGGATTAGTGGGCAAACCACTCAATTTCTCCAGATCCCACTTTCTTCTTTTATAAAATCAGCCTCTGATCACCAGCCGTTTCTTCTCTGGGTTATTGAGAGAATTAAGCAAAGTCAATGTATATAAAGGCCTAGGACAGAACCTGAAGCAAAGCAGTCACATTATGCAAGCCACAGCCTCCTAGGGACTCTCCCACCAGCCATCCCAAACTGTTCCAGATTTTTAAGACTCACCAGGCTATTTCACATCTTCATCCATTTCCTTTGTGTTATTTCTTATTGGGTTGGCTTTTAACATAATTCCACAACTTAATTTGCTTCTATTTATCTTTTAAAGGTGGGCCTCTCTGGTGGCTCAGAGGGTAAAGCATCTGCCTGCAATGTGGGAGACCTGGGTTTGATCCCTGGGTCAGGAAGATTCCCTGGAGAAGGAAATGGCAATCCACTGTAGTACTCTTTCCTGGAAAATTCCCCTGATGAAGGAACCTGGTAGGCTACAAGTCGTGGGATCACAAAGAGTCGCACAACACTGAGCAACTTCACTGTCTTTCAAAACTTATCTCTCAGTGAGAAGAGAAGCCTTAAGTTGGGAGGAAATATTTGCAATTTGTATATCTGATAAAGAACTTGTATATAGATTATATATAGGGCTGTCAGAATTAGAAAATAAGATAAACAATAGAAAACAGACATAAGATTTGAAAGGACAGCTCACCAAAGAAGCTGTCCAGATGGCAAACAACACATGAAAAGATGTTCAGTGCTGTTATTCAGCAGGTCACGCAAATTAAACCACAATGAGACCCCTCCACACATCTCAGGTTAACAAGGCTGACCACATGAAATGTTGACAAGGACGTGGAGCCACTTGAATGCTCCTCCATGGCTCCTGGGAACATAACATGGTACAACCACTTGGAAAAATAGCTTGGCACTTTCTTAAAATAACTAAAAAATGCATGTTTTTACCATATGAACCAGCCAATCTGCTCCCAGACATTTACTTGCCCAAGAGGAATGAAAGCATATATTCTTACAGAGATTCATGTGAGTGTTCTCACAGCTTTGTAGCCAAAAACAGCAGTGTCAGGTGTCCCTTTTCAGGTGAATGAAAATACACTCTGAGTTGAGTCAGATGTTTGGATGCTGCTCAAGATAAGCGGGGATGGATGGTTTGTACACAGGACAGTGTGGAAATCTCAAAATAACCATGTTGATGGACAGAGGCAGACAAAAAAGAATACATACCATGGAACTCCATTTATATAAAATTTCAGGAAGTTCCAAGTGCTATATGGTAACAGAAATCAGATCATGGTTTTCCTGGAGAGGGTATATGGAGGATGAGAAAGAGATGGTGATTAAGAGATCGGGGGGAGACTTCATGTTAGTGAGTGTGTTCAGTATTCTGACCGTGGGAAAGGTTCTGTGAGCCTGCGACACCTGTGACAAAATGCTTGAAGTTGTACATTTTAAGTATGTTCTGTTTATTTTATATCTCAAATACATCTCACAAAAGCCATTACAATTGTTTATAAGTAAAAAATAACTGTAAAAGGTAAAAGGAAAACTTCATTCTAGTGTCCTGGCTTTGAGGCTATTCCCCTGGGCAACCCCAGCCCCCTAAACTGTGTTGGCTCCCTGCTCTGTGCAGATATGTGCCACAGCACCTCCTGCATCAGCCTGAATTCTTGAAGTCTGTCTGTCTCAGCCACTGGATCGTGAGCAGCTTTAGGACAGAGGTTGCTGGGGGCCCTGAGGTCTGTGTTGAACAACTCGATGCAGGTTCTCCTGCCTGAATGTTAAATCCAGATGATTGTTTGTCTTCTTTGAAACTATAACCTAAGTTTTTTTTTTTCTGTTTTCAAATGTGCAAGCCATATCCTTTAAGCAAAATCTACTTCCTTCATGAAACTGTATCAAAGTGAAAATGTGAAGCACACATATGTTTTCAAGAACAATGGTCTCTGGAGAACAATAAATCCACTTTGGAAAAGAGGTGGATGTGGCTGAGGAGGGGATATTTCTGGCTGGACATTTCATTCAAGATACTTTAGTCCCTGACACCCCAGCATCAGGGCCGCTGTTCCTCGCAGCTCTGCAGAGATCTCCAGGGCTGCCTTGGGAGAAGGCTTCTCACCATGCTTTTCACCTGGCCAGAGCGAGATGAACAGTTCTTGCAAATCTTATGTACGACTTGCCGCATGTGATGCCTGAGGATGCGGGACTAGTCAAGATGCTGCCTTTTCCTTCCAGGTCTGAGGTCCAGGGGTTTTTTCCCATGGAGTCACACTGTGTGCGCGTCACTGTGTTTCCCGGTGGCTGCCGCTCACACTGCGGCCGTGGAATGGCCGAGTTGCACAGGGGCTCATACTTGGTGCCAGGAGATGGCCCGGAGGAAGATGACCCAGCGTGTGCTTTTCCTAAGAAGTGACGAGCACTTTCCCTGAGCACTGCCAGGGCCCTGCATGGTTCTGCAGGAAACCAGTGGGATGAGGGCAGCTGGTGGAGGTCCCTGGGACCGGGTGCCTAGCAGTGTGCACACACCTTCCTCCTCTGTGTGTGCTCACTGGGTGAAACCTCCTTTCTGGAATGGTCAGGTGATGGAGTTGTTTCCCCAGGTCCTAATAAAGATGCCAAATGGTCAGGGGGACAGCTTCGAGGCTCATCACGCTAGTGAGGAGACCAGGAATGAAGCTGGTGGGGCAGAGGGGGCCTTAGGGACAGTGTGGGGCCTCATGTTGGTAGAAGCAGGGACAGTGGGCCTTCAGTCCCTGGAGAAGTACCTAGCTCATGGGGAGAAGCTGGGGCTGGGGGAGCAGATTGGCCCGAGTGCTCACGGCCGCCCAGCAGCACATGAGCTGTGTCCACAGGCAAGCTGCTCACCCGTGGCTTCTTTATCGTATAATGGAGATGCTATCTACCCTCACACACCATTGACATTTAATCAGATGACACTGAACGCACTGGGATGGGAGCTGGCACATCATAGACCCCACGTAAGTGGTGTTTTCCTCCCTCTTCCTGTCCTTTTCCTGCTCAGCCTCCCTGAACTCCCCAACTTCCTTTGCTTTGGCAGAAAGCCACCTCCACTCCATCATGCCCAGCAGAATGAGGACTGGGCAGGGGCAGCCCCTCCATCCTCTCAGCCCCATCATAGGGCAGCCTCTCTTCCCCGATGAATCTGAGCACTGCATGACAAGGAGAAAGAAAGCCCATTTCCATCACATTCTAACTGAAGAGCTAGAAGTGGGTTGTCCCCTCCCCCCCAGGTCAGCCTCTGAGAGCCCTTTCCCTCATTCGTAGTGAGGGTACACAGCCACCCTGGCCCAGCTTTCACGTCTTGCTACAAGGAATGTCCATGTCAGTGGTGGACAGGACACTTAGCATATTGGAAAATCCTGGTGTGAAGGTTGGAATGATGCCATTTTTATCAAACTTCCACCTGGTGTCAGGTTCCGTGCAAGATGCAGAGAAAACACGGAAAAATAATACCTGGTTCCTGTCCAGAGGGAGGTAAGCTTCATGGGGGAGACTGGTTAGGGTGTGGTGGGATAGGATGGGGAGGGGGACTCCAGCTTAGCCAGAGGCCCGAGTTGTCAGGGAGCCAGAGAAGGTGGTCCTCAAACTTAGGCTGAGGGATAAATAGGAGCCAGTCTGGGCAGAGAAGGTGTCACTTTGATGAAATGTAATAGTGATGTGAGTGATCTTGGGTGAGTCATTTCATAATCACCTTCAGTGACCCAGTTGGGGATTGCCATAGTCTCTGTACCCTTTCTTGGGGCTCATAATAATTCATGGTTCTGTGCTTGATTTGGGGAGTCGCTCACTCTGCTCTCCACTGGAGCATCCCCTGAGATGGACTAAAACTCTGCCCATGTGCCCCCTCCTCCCCTGACAATGCGAATGAGAATGAGAATCCTCCCCATTCTCAGGGGAGGAGGGGGCGCATGAGCCTTGGAGGTCTTGAACCTCAGGGACTCAGGGAACTTGTTCTCTATCAGATGCCAGACCTCATTGCCTCCAGGACTGACACCTTACACAGGGAGGTCTCCTGTCCAGCGGTCCACGAGTTTCCTGCCTCAACTATAGGAGAGCAGCCAGGGACAAGGCAGCCAGTCTCTGAAGAGTGGTTGGGAAAATGGGGGACCAGGAACTTGGGGAGAAAACAAGAGGAATCCTGAGTTGGCCCCTCCTAGGAAGCCCGCTCCAGGCCTTCCTGATAAGGTAGTGAACAGCTTTCCTTCTAGAAGTGAGGGCCCTTGTTGTAGGTATCACTGCAGGTGCTCGGATGCCCTGGAACCTGTTAGAACAATAGTGCCCTTGAGCAGATGGGCTGTCAGCCTCCTGGCTGCCAGCAGGCAGTTCTGGCTCCTAGGTGGCTCCTTCCCTGGCAGCCTGGGTGGAGGAGCGATGGACTCAGTGTCTCTCCCTTGTCTTTCCTGGTAGCTCTAGGACCTTGGAACCTGCCACTGAAGCGGCCAGTGGTGAAGCCAGGGCTCCAGGACCTGGGCAAGTGGGTGGGGTGCCTGGGACACTAGGATCCCCTAGAGGCACCCTCCCCCCTCCACCCACCATGGTAGTGAAGAGTTTGAGCCAGAAGGACCAGACTCCACCACTTACCAACGTGGTCTGGGGCTACATAGTACTCACCTTGGTTTCTTCCTGCTTCTAAAATGAAGATTTTAATGGCATCCCTCAGCTGGGCATTTTGGAGGATGGAGGATTCCCCCATATGATGAATAGTGGGTGTACAGTCGATGTCTGATAAACCACACCTGTTCTGTTGTCCTGCCAGTTGTCATCACCAGCATCCTCGCTGTCTTCGGGAGACTGGGGAGGGAAACTCTGCTGTGGAGTGGGTGATACAGCGTGGGCAGGGAGCAGAGCCTTGTTTGCCGTGTCTGTCCCCTCGAAGCAGTCTACCTGAGCAGGTAAATGGGCACCTGTTTACGACACGCTCTTCCTTCCGCTAGAATGAAGCTGTGGCACTTTTCTGTCTGGCTGCAGTGTTTGGAATCATCTCTGCTGGGGTAACAAGAAACAAGACAAGCAGTGGAGTTTCCCCAAAATTGTTGGATGCCAATATCTGACGTCTCTGTTCAAAATAGGAACCACCCCAGCACTCAGCGTTAGCTGTGTCATCGGCGGGGTTCGCTGACTTCCTCTTCAACACACTTCAGAGTCCCTGCCAGATGGTCCTGTCCAACCCCTCTCTCTTCAAGGTACATAGAAAACTCTCAGATATTTGTTAAGTGATTGAAAAGCATGCTCATTTTCATACCTAGGCTGGAACATGTTCCTATTTTTCATACTCTCTTGGCCAACTGACTATTGGTTGGTTGTCTCCAAGTTGATTAACTAAAGGCCTTTTGAATCCAGTCAGTTCCACACTGATCTTGACACTTTATCCACCCCCCACCGTGCGGTGTGCCCAGATGACAGTGAGAACACATTCAGGTTGGACCCGCAGCCATCTTCTGAGCATCCCAGCTCCTCCATCTCTGCCTGGATAGCAGAACTTCGTCCTTCTCCCCAGATTCATCAGGATGGCCTCTTTGAACCTGACTTCCTCCTGGTCATCCAGCGTCCTTTGTCAGTACATCAGCGTGTTTTGTCTTAAGAACGTGAATCTGGTTGTGGTGCTGCAAAGTGCCAGCAGCGCCTCACAGCCTGTCTCTTCGTGAGGCATGTATAATCTGCCTCCATGATCTGACCTCAAGTCTTGCCTCTTGCTGCTCCCCTCCTGGCATTTTAAACTTCAGGCATATTCGATTATTTACAGTTTCAGGGTTCCCTGTGTTGTTCACGCCTCAGATGCAGTACCCCAGTCTCCAGCCCCCAGCCTGCCCCGACCTGTTTGCCTGTGGGACCTCTCAGCCTCTTGATTCCACTTCAGCCTCTGTGGTCCACTGTCCCCATGATAGACGCTGCTCCCATCAAGTCCACACCAGGCTACAAAGAGTGAGTCGCAGGTGTCTGCTGCCTCCTTGTCCCTGTGTATTCACATATCTGCTTCCTTCTGCCAATTTGAGAACTCTCTAATCAGAGACAGCCTCTTCCCCCCCCGCCCTTTTGTGCTTGGCACATCCTTGGCACTTAGTAAGTACTCAACAAACATTGGCAGAATTGCTGATTCCACATGTGTGCCAAGGAATGTGACAATCAGCCTAAACTAGCCAAATGCAAGTGGGGGCTGTGGGAGACCAGGGAGAGGGAAACAGAAGGTTCTGTGACATTGTGCGTGCCCCCGAGGGCCTCCTGCTTGGAAAGGGAGAGTCACTCACCTGTCATCTGGCTGCTGGGCCCCACAGTCCCCTCTGTGCCCAGGCTGTGCTTTCCAGGCTGCTCTGGCTGCCGGTGAGCAGGCAGGAGAATCAAGGAGGCCAGTCGGCATGAAGCAGCAAGATTCAAGTTGCCCACCCCGTCTGCCTTGTCAGATCTCTCTGAAACTGCAGTGCCAGTGGGGCCTGCCTTCTTTCCTTGGTTCCCCCTAGTCCCTCTCAGGGCACCTGCATTGAGATTAGACAGGTCTCCCAGGCTGCATCCTGCTGCACTGTCCTTCATGGCAACATTTTGTACATTGAATCTCATCAGTGTGGGGTCTTGGGGAACTAGCTGCAAGTATATCAGACATTCTGATTGTACGTTCAGGGAGAAGGGTTTGATCATACCCTGGAGAAGGGCTTCTCCCTGGAGAAGTGGCTGTCAGGTGGCTCTGTGGACCCCAAGAGACAGTGTCACACTCCCATTTCTGCTCAGCCCCATGAGGGGCCCCATAAATCACTGCTCTAACAGGTGTTTGTGAATACCAGTGTCCACTAGTCCTCCGTGTGTCCATATATGTCTCTTTCCCCAATGTGGTCACCAACTTAAGTGGCTCTGGGCCCCTTTGGTAGAGAACTGGACGCCATCCCTGGGCACTGCTGTAGTATTGCGGGATCCCCTCTCCCAGTGACCCAGCCAGCCCTCCCCTCAGTATGTTCTTGGCCTGAAGATTGAGTCCATGTGGCGACTGAGCAGGGTGTTAATCTGGTGCTGCCCCGTCAGCCTCCTGCCTGCCCCATCTTGTCTTTCTGTCCGCTGTTATCAGCATCCACTGTGTCTGTTTTGCCCAGTGCTTACTGTGATCTATTAACCGTTTCCACACTCCCTGTGAGTCAGGCCCCCTGGACTGGTGCTCCCAGCCATCCAAACGTATAGAAATTCCAGCTCCTGGGTTTCCTGCAGTTAAGCTTCACCATACTCTGGGGCCTTCCATCCTCATGGACGCTGACCAGCCTGGTTCTGGGATCATCTCTCCTACGACTGACCTTGACCTGCAGGGGTGAGCATCTTGGTGATGCTCCACGGCCCCTCCCCTGGGCATTCTCGGGGACAGTTGTCCCCAAGGCATCTTGTAGATCTTGAACCTCCTGTGTTCCGGCATACCCCTCCCCCTTGTTTGTTCCTCTTCCAGAGTCTGCCTGGATAACCCCAATGTTTCAAATCACTGGGGGTAGGCATCTCTTTTCTAGGTTTCTGGGAACCACCCCATTAGTGAGGCCCAACCCAGGCCCTTGTCAGGCGTTTAGGTCCCATGTTCAAGGAAGTGCCCCAAGCCAGTGAATCCTTGTTTTTCCATCTTACACATGAGGCTCTTTGACGGGCACCTGACCTGGCTTTGCAGAAGCTCCCAGTGTCTCACAGTCTGGACCTTGTCTCATGATCCCTTTGAGGCCCCGGCCATGTTAGGGCCCCATAGCCTCCCAGCCTCCCATGGCTCCTCCTGTGAGTGACCCCAGAAGATCTCTCTCGCATCTAGGCTGTCTTGGCATCTGTTTTTTTTTGGAAGACCCAGACCAGACAGGACTAAGATGTATGCTCCTCACTGAATTTGCTCAGTAATGTTCTGGAGGGAACTATTTTTAGTCCTAAACTCAAAAGGAAGGGAGCTGCGAGGAGACATCCAGGAATGTGCCCGAAGTCACTCACACGCGGAGTGGAAATCAGAATTCAGGCCTTGACATCAGTCAAGCATCTGTACTGTAGTGGGGTTTGTCTGAGAAAGGTTCCTGAGCAGGGCATTAGGAAGGTACTTCAGGGAAGCAGAGTTTTAACTTAACAAATGAGGAGGAAGTAACAGTGAGCAGAGAGAGGAGTAAGCCAGCTTTATGTCTGTGTGTGTGTGTGCTCCAGTTCACACATGAGAAGCCCTTGTGCATGCACACCTGTGTCACGTACATCACATGTACACCCAGAAAACGTGCAGGCTGTATGCAGAGCAGAGACACCAAAAATGAGAAGAATCCATCCTTGATACCCTTCTCCAAAACTGTGTAGGTTACCCACTCCAGAAAAAAGCTCTTTTGATATTAATACCCCTTCCCTTTTTCTTTTATGTTTAGTGTTCTATTTTTGATCTGTTTCATGCCAGTTGCGTGTGCTCAGGAGCCACCCCAGGCTCCTCAGGGCCGGGCCTCCTCCCAGGTCCCAGCCCTGCCTGTCATGAAGGGGAAGCTGGAGGGGCTCTGTGGTTCCCAGGGGATGGAGACCTCTTGATGGACCACTGAGCCCCAGGGTAGGAGGAGGCACTCCGAAGGCCTCCCACCCTGTCCTTGCCCTTCTGCTGGCTGGGGCTCCCTGCAGGATCCCAGGTGGGCACAGCAACCACTGGACAGTGACTGGGGAATAATGGGAGCCCTCGGCTGTGACTGTCGCCGTCACCTCTGGGAGAGACCCTGCCATTTCCAGAGGGGGTGTGACAGCAGAGTGCCCAGGTCTCCCCCAGCTCCGCCCCTGCTCTGAGCCAGGGCTGCGAATGCCTGGCTGTGGGCTGTGTGCTCTGCACAGGGAGCTGGGAGGCTGGCAGTTCCTGGTGCACGTGATGGGTGGGCGCCGGGGTGGGCGAGGGGGAGAGGTGTCTCCACTCCATATGCAAGTCACTTAATGAGCGAGTGTGCATCTGCTGGGCGGCCCCCACCCCGCGGAGCGCTGCCAGCTCGCCTGCCTCGGGGGTGGTGTTAGGAAGCCTGCCTGACACACGAGGGCTCTCCAGGTGGTCCTGAGCACTCACAGGCACCCAAGTGATTCTGCAGGAGGGCTGCCCCTGCCAGGCGGGTGTCCTGGGGTTCACACAGCCCTTGAGGAGGCCCTGCCCAGCCCTGAGGTCCTTCACTCCGCACTTCTGCTTCCCCGTCTCCATCATCACCAGCGCTGCGCCCACAGCCACAGTCTCCTTCCCTTTGTTCTGTCAACAGCAGGGGCTCGGGGTCTTGAACCAGTGTTCACCCCCCATGCAGGCTCCCTCCTCCTTAACTCTCACCCGCCCACCCGCCCTCCCTCGTGTTGTAGCCAAAGTTCCTGACTTGCTCCCTTGCCTACACTCTCCACTACCCAGGAGTTACTCCACCCTGGTTCCTCTGATGGGCTCCCCTCTGCAAAGTGCCTCATAAGCAGGCAGGCTGTTCTCAGTAGACCCCTCTTCCTGAGCCCCACTGTTTGCAAGGCTGCAGACCCCTCTCTCCCACACTGGCCTTTCTGAGGGGCATGGCCTCCAGGGACCCTCCCCGGCTTCTGTGAGTTTCTCAGGTCTTTTTGGGTGGGGGGTGGGGGATTCCTGTCTCCATGGACCCCTCCCGCCGAGCATGCTATTTCTAAAGCCCACTTCTCTGCCCTCCTCTTACTGCTTTTCTTCCTTTTTTTTTTCATGAAGTGGTTTAGATGAACTTAGAACATCTATTCAAAGAACATTTAAATTTTTTTTTTCAAAATTTGAAAATTCAGAAATCTACAAAGAATGGTATCACTCACTTTCATATCCTCAGCCCTCAGATCAACAGCTTAGCATTGTCTCCGTGGCATCTAATGCCCTCTTTTCTTGTTGAAGAAATAAAACAGTATAGAGACAGTGAAGCTCCCCTCAGCCGACACCCCCGTTCCCGGGTCTGAGAAACTCCGGGTCCTGGGTCTGGGTCTCCAGTGGACTGAGGGGTCACTGTGGTTGTGTTCCTGGCTTTCAGAGCCCACGTCCATGAGGGACGTGCAGGCCGCAAGCTGCAGCCTGTTTGTCACTGGCCAGTTGGTTATTTAGAGAGACCCGTGTCTATGCCTTTCAGTTGCTCGATGGTATTCTGTCATTACATGTAAGGAATTATTTTTCTGACGCTTTCCCCTGTTTATAGATATTTACATTCTGTCCAGTATTTTGCTAATAACACAAGAAAACGTGCTAAAGTCAATACCCATGCCTGTGCTTCCTTGTGTGCAGTCGCGGGAGTTTCTCTAAGGCATGTACTCAGAGTGGAATTGCTGGGTTTCAAAGCAGGCATATTTTCCACTTTGTAACACATGCCATTTTTTTCCCCCCTCCAAACTGAAATGTACTAATCTACATTCCCACTCAGAGTTTATGAGTATCATTTCCCCCAAATCCTTGTCAACACTTGATAATTGTCATCTTTTAAAATTTTTGACAACCTGTGGGTGAAAAATTATGTCTCATTGTTATTTTAATTTGTATTTCTCTATTATTAATAATAGCTAACAATTACATGGCACTTATTCTGGGCAAGACACTGTTCTGAGCGGTTTACATATATTAACGTATTCCGCCCTCACCATAGCCCTTTCAGAACATGTCTGTTGTTCTCATTCCCCTTCGGCAGATGATGAAGCAGGGGTCAGTGTCTGGCCTGTTGTTCCTGCCAGGAAAGAGCCGAGTCACGTCCAGACTTGCCCGCATGACCCCAAGTCCGCAGTCCTGGCGAGGCCCACCTCTCTTGCATGTGCTTTTGGGCAGTCCGTATTTTCTCTTTATCAGGTTCCCTATTTATATATCCTTAAGTGATTTGTGTTTTTTTCCTTGTGTTCCAGTGAGACAGAATTTCTATAGCTTGGACGTCCATCTTTTGCCTGTTGGGTAGAACACCACAGTAACTTTTCCCATGAGGCCCCTTGTCTTTAGGCCTCATTTATGGTCTTCTGCTTATGTTTTGCTTTTGCCACAACCTTCTTTACTTATTCCCTTCTTGACCCAGTTCTGGCCCCTCTCTGCCTCCAGTTCTTGGCTGATTCTGACGTCACATTCAAGTTCAAGAGCCGGTTCAACGGGCACCTCCACCCATCACCCCTGTCGCCTCTCTCCGGATGCCGTGTGTGGCCATCTCCTCTACTTTCTCCCACCTCAGCCTTCTCTGGTGTCATGAGCAGCACTCCCTTAAAATTGCACAGGCTGTGATTCTGGACTGTTTCTGCATCTCCCTCTCCTCTGTTTCCTGTGTTGAACACAAGGTCCTTTAGCACATGGTCGCTGCTCCCATGGCCAGTGTCCGCTCACCCCGCACTGCCTGCTGCTGCTGCTGCTAAGTCACTTCAGTCGTGTCTGACTCTGTGTGACCCCATAGATGGAAGTCCACCAGGCTCCCCCGTCCCTGGGATTCTCCAGGCAAGAACACTGGAGTGGGTTGCCATTTCCTTCCCGCACTGCCTGCTGCTGCTGCTGCTAAGTCACTTCAGTCGTGTCCGACTCTGTGTGACCCCACAGACAGAAGCCCACCAGGCTCCCCCGTCCCTGGGATTCTCCAGGCAAGAACACTGGAGTGGGTTGCCATTTCCTTCTCCAATGTGTGAAAGTGAAAAGTGAAAGTGAAGTCGGTCAGTCGTGTCCGACCCTTAGCGACCCCATGGACTACAGCCAACCAGGCTCCTCCATCCATGGGATTTTCTAGGCAAGAGTACTGGAGTGGCTTGCCATTGCCTTCTCCGCCCGCACTGCCTAGCAGGTTCTAAATTGCTGTCCTAAAAGGTCAAAGTCTTCAGCAGTTCCCCATTTTCTCCTGGTACTTTTTAGTTCTGCCATGACAATGCTCAAGATGCCACGAAGCAGAGAGGCACACCACCTGCTTGAGGGGGATGTGAGCTGGTGGAATAGTGGGGATCCAGAGGGGTCAAGTGAGAGACTCAAACTCAGGTGCCTGCCTGTGCTTAGGTTGGCATTTTGCCCCTGAGTCTTGGGTGAGTCAGGACCCGGTATGGCTCCTGTGAGTGAGATCTAGACCTTGAATAAAACTCAATACACTCAATAGACATTCTCTCCTTCCTGGAACTGGGGCTATCCTGTCTGTCCTGTCTAGCCCGCATGATGCTCTCACAGAATAGATGCTGAGTATGTATTTTGTGTTTAATAAGTGAACAAATAAACAGAAACATGGGGATTGTTTGTTGCTTGCATGTTAAAGACAGGTCAAGGGGTCTCCTAATTTTGGCTACCTAGTTTTATCATCTGGTAGTTGTCAAAGCTCTGGAGCGGTCTTCCAACAACTGTGTCTTTTTTAGGGGAAGACTAAACTGGAAGAAGTGACTTAAAATTCTGATTTAAGAATTTCCTGTTGAAGGTTCTCTTCTCCTGGCCTTATCTCTCTGAGAGAAAGGAACTCAAAAGGAGATCAGGGCAGAGTCTTGCCAGTTGATGGGCAGACTCAGGGCCTCTTCCTGGGCAGGACTGTTTCCTGGTCTCCTTGCAATCGAGGACATGTGATCCCTGAGAATAGAATATGGCCAGTAGAAAACAAATGAATGGAAGTAAGTCATGCCACATGCAGGCCAACTTCATTGAAAAAGCAAAAGGATTTTCATACTCCATCCTGTGGTCCTGTGTTCTTCTTCCCTGTCTGGCTTGATGTGGATGAGTGTTCTGGTTTTGGGGCTCTTCATCTGGGAAATGGGGGGCCACAGGCTAGGAGGAGCCTTGGTCCCCAGCTTACCTCTTAAGGAAGAAGTTTTGAAGGTTGGCGTCGCAGGTTTTGTTTTGTTTATGTGCTTTCCCTCCTCTTACCTCCTGTCTGAGGAAACTGCTGAGAGAGGAGGAGGGTCGTAAAGGATGAGTGAGACAGGCCCTTATGCCCACAGAGCTCTCAGTTGATTTTGAGAGTCAGATGCTAGTTTGCCGACCTGATTTGTACTTGACTATCTCAGCCTTCTGACTTTGGCTTGAAATCTGGATTCAGAACTCTCCATGACTTCTCACCCTTCTAGTTCCAACCCTGTATTTTTCAGTCATCCCTTGTAACTCGACACAGATGGGCAATTCGCTTGAGTTGATTCTGGTACTTCTGACTCAGGGCCCAATCCTGATTCCAGTGAGGTCAGCCACACTGATGGACCTGGGGAGGTCAGTTCTGCTTCCTTGGTGAAACTTGGATTTGTGTTGGTTCCCTGAGTAGTACTGCAAACCCACTCATGTTGGCTGGGGAGAGAGTACAGGAAAGCATGCTGGCAGCAGGGGCTCTCATGCTCTACCCTCTGCATGCAGGGTTTGATTGGTTCCAGATCATGTGGGATTAGGGCTCCTACGAGTGATGGTGAGGACAGCCTATTACTGCTGATGGGCTCTGGGTGCTTCCTGCTTCACTGTCCCAAAGTCAAGGTTCCCAGGAGGAGACCAAACCAGGGAGTTGGCTGCACTCTGATGTCTAGGTAGGACTGGAGTGTTTACAGGTGAATGGCAGAGCTGGAACCCCCATTCCTTACAGGCATGTTTATAAACAAGATGAGGCATAGAAACAGGTGGCTTAGATGATTAAGCACCTACATGAAGTACCTACTGTGTGCAAGGCATGGACTTACTTGTGCTTGGAGAGGGTTTGTGTAGGGGGTAAGACCAAAGCACTGTCCCCATCCACTGAGGACCTCAGTGTCCAATGTGAAAGAACACCACACAGGTACTTTTAAAAGAAGGTGGAGATTTAGCAATAGAGACACAAACAGGATGACCAAGAAGAGAGATGGGAAGACTTTCTGGAAGAGGTGACACTTGAGGGTGGTGGGATGGGTAGGAGTCTACCAGAGGCTGACCGTTGGGTGGAGGTATCATGTGGCTGTTAGACACAGGGCCTCGCTTCAGTGAAGACAATGAGATTTAGTGTGCATCCTTTTTGTGTACATATATACATTACCATGTACATAGATGCATGTTGATATGCTGTATATTACAGCAATATGTTCAGAATTTTTGTGACTTATCTAATTTTTTGAAAATTATAGTGCTAGTGGTAAAAGAATCTGCCCGTCAATGCAGGTGGACAGAAGAGCCTCAGATTCGACCCCTGTGTTGGGAAGATCCCCTGGAGAAGAAAATGACAACCTGTTCCATATCCTTGCCTGGAGAATCCCATGGACAGAGGAGCCTGGTGAGCTATGGTCCATAGGGTCTCAAAGAGTCGGATATGACTGAAGCGACTTAGCACACACATTCTTACAAATGATTTATTAAATTATTAAAAGTGATTTTATTTTGCTTTTTAGTAAACCTGTTATTTTGTATTGGAGTATAGCCGATTAACAATATGATAGCTTCCGGTGGACAGCAAAGGGACTCAGCCGTACATATACATGTATGCATTCTCTCCCAAACTCTCCTCCCTTCCAGGCTGCCACATAACATTGAGCCGAGTTCCCTGTGTTGTACAGTAGGTCCTTGTTGATTATACATTTTAAATATAGCAGTGTGTACATGTCCATCCCACACTCTCTAATTATCCCTTCCCCCCACTCTTCCCCACCCTGCAGGCAAACAAAGTAGGGAAAAAAACACACTCCCTTTTCAGCTCACGTGGCCCAGTTTGAGCTCAGATAACAAGTGCCCCATAGTAACCATCACATATCAAATATCTTTTATGTGCCAGTCTGTTCACATTTAATTGTTACAACAATTTAACGAATTATATATAATTATTGCTGTTTTATGTATTAGGTCTCCAAGGCTGAGGAAGGTTAAGTGACTACAAATGGCCATGCAGCTTAGAGATCAAATAAAAGAATGAGGAATCCAGAAATAAATCCATGTGCATAAGGTCTTCTGATGGGAAGGAGGCTTTGAAACACATGGTTTGGCTCAACTGAGAATGCCTGAATGAGAAAATATTTGTTTGAACCTCTGTGTAAACATGGTGACTGGCATACCTTATGGTTATTACTAATGGATGAGCTCCTATCTATGGAACACTCTTATTTATTTATTTAGTATTTAGTTTATTTAGCTGTACCAGGTCTTAGTTGGAGAATGCAGGATATTTAGTTGCAGAATGTGGTCTCTAGTCCCCTGACCAGGGATCAAACCCGGACCCCCTGTATTGGGATTACAGAGTTTTAGCCACTGGACCACCAGGGAAGTCCCCATGGAACACTTCTAAGAGGAAAACCTAGTTTCTCTCTGACTGAACTCTATGGTTTTCTGCTGGAGAATGTTCGTGTCACCCACGTAATTACTAGGCAGTTCTGGAATATAAAATGTAGATGAATCATGAGCAAACTCACTTCCTTTGTGGAAGGGGTGCCCTGTGGGGCATATGTCACTTACAAATCTTCCATGTTGATTCTGGCATGGCACCACCCCTCCAATGTGACAGGAAAGGCACGTGGATACCTCCTACTGTGTATGTGAGCGTGCAGACAATTATCCTGAATGGAAAGTGCCGATCTCAGACGGGTGCATCTGTACAATTACACATGCATAACACTTTTTGATGACGATGTTTTAGAACATCATCAGAGTATAGGTTAGTGGCTGCTGGAGATTGAAGAATGAGGGGAGGGGCTGGCTGTGGTTACAGAAGGACGAGATGGGGAGTGATGGATATGCTCTTTACCTTGAACGTGATGGTGGTATACCGACCTATACATGCAGTGAAGTTGGATAGAAATGAACACACAGAAACAAGAACAAGTGAGACAGGGAAATCTGAGTAAGGTTGGTGGATTTTAGCAATGTCTAGGATTATAAATCTTGTTCTTACAAGTGGCGTTTGCTTACAACACAGGTAATTCTCACTTTGCATAATTTTGATGTACACGTTTCAGTTGTCACATTTACTTAACTAATATCAGTCTTCCAACGATATAACTTATATGTCAGTTGCCAGTGTACTAACTATGAATGCTGTTGTTCAGTCACTCAGTTGTGTCCAGCTCTTTGCGACTCCGTGGACTGCAGCACACCAGGCTCCCCTGTCCTTCACCTTCTCCTGGAGCTTGTTCAAACTCATGTCCATCAAGTTGGTGATGCCATCCAACCGTCTTGTCCTCTGTCGTTCCCTTCTCCTCCTGCCTTCAATCTTTCCCAGCATCAGGGAGCTGTGAATACTTGTATAAAATGCAGACTATACTTCTGGCTTTCATGTTCCTGAATCACAGCATAAATAACCAGTCATGTCACCGCTTGGACAGTCTGTCTGAGATGGTGGCACTGAACACCCCTTAGTTTATGACAGCCAACTGCTACTCCTACAGTAGTAGTTTATGCACTGTGGACATGTCACCTCTCCATCTCCCAGTGAAAATCCCACACAGCATTGTACAAAATCGACGATCAAATGAGGACTTTGTCAACAAAGATAGAGGTGCAACAAAGAAATGGAAATGAAGAAGTAGTTGACCATGCAGTTGTTGGTCCTGCCACTGCTTGAGGGACTGTGGATGTCCAGCCAAAGGACTCAGTGAAGGCAGTCGTGATGAAAAAGGGTAGAAGAAGTAAAGCCACCAAAAATACCACATTAAAAAACCTTGGTGAAAATTTTAAAAATATACGTTATGAAAACATTAAAAAAAAAGCAACAAAAACCTTGGAGAGACTTCATAACATTGAAAGCACAAAGACTGAATCAGGATTCAGCCTTTAAAAAGATAATTGTATTTTTTCCCAAGACATAGAAAAGATGGTCACTCTGTATCATAAGTTACATGAAAAGAAAAAGGAAACCACTCCTCAAACTAACCTTGATGATTTGTATTTTTAAACAGTTTTTAAAGAAAATACTTCTGCTTTAAAGGGATACTGATTTTACTGTGTTTTTTTTTTTTTCTTTCCTATACATTTATGTAATCGACAATAGGAGAATTAGTTTTTAGACAAAGACTTTTAAAGGTCATGGAACTATTTTAATTTCCCATTGATTTTGAATATCACTTTGCACAGCTTCAAGGTGCTAGTTTTTATGATTCTCTATCTACCACCATGAAAAGAAAGGGCTACCCGTAGTTGGATTTTTTGAGGAATATAACAAAAAGGAAAAACCCATGGTGTTTTACCTTCCCTTGTTGACTGTTTCTGTTGCTCTCCTGACCTCCCTACAGAACTGGACATCCATCTGCCATTATTCTTCAGCACTCCTTGAACCTACAGGTGTAAAATTCTTTTTGCTTTAGGCTATTTAGATATCTCTGCTTTTCATTCTTATTTTTGAGGGATGTTTTCATTGGGCATAGAGTTCTAGGTGAAAGGATGATTTTCTTTCAGCACTTTGAAGATGTTCCATTGTCTTCTGACTTCAGTTGTTTCACAAATAAATCTGATCATCCACATGGCTGCTTCCTTACATGTAATCTTCATCACCACCACCACATCACAGGGGCTATTTCAAGATGCTCTCCTTCTCTTTGGTTTTTAGCGTTTTCCTATGTTGTGCCTCGCTATGATTTTCCTTGTATTTATCCAGCTGGGCTGGTTGCACTTCCTGGATTTAAAAGTTGGTATTTTTCTTCATATCTGGTCAATATTCTGCTATTATATTTTTTCATATATATCTTCCACTTCATTCTCATTTCCTTCTCCTCTGTGTGTCTATTATATGTGTGTGAGAATGGACTTGTCCCTTGGATCCCTGAGGCTCTGTTTATCTTTCTTTACTCATTTTTTCTCCCTTGTCTTAATATTGTGATACATTTCATTCATATATTTGCAGGTTTTCTTATTCTGCTGTAACCTCCAGTATGCTGTTAAGCCCATCCAGTAATTTAAAAAAAAAATTCTAGCTGTTGCCCTTTTTTCTTATAGAATTTCTCTTGGGTTCTTTTTATTTGGCTATTATTTACAATTTTTCATTTCTTTGCTGGGAATCTCCATCTGTTTTCTCATTAGACCATACTTTCCTTGAATTTTTAAGGTTCCTTGAATGTATTTATAGAAGTTGCTTTAAATCTTTGCCACAGCCAGCATCTGATCATTTGAGGATATTTCTATTTCATACTCCCTGCTCCCACTTTACTGTGGGTCATATTTTCTGATTTTCGAGCATATCTAAGAATTTTTATAGTTCAGTGGACATTGCTGATGGCACATTATAGAAGCTGGATTCTGTAATTTTTCTTTGGAAAGTGGTACGTTTTCTTCTGGAAGGTAGTTCAGTTACTGATTGATGGACTTGCATGGAGTTGAGTTTGTGGTTTATTGGATGATCTGATGTGACAGTCTGCAGCCTCCATGTTCTCCCCCTGAGGATGTGGTCAGTGCTCCAGTGTGGACCCTGTTGAGGTGGGTCTAGGAGTCTTATTCTGGGCTTGGTCCTTGAGGTATGGCCTCTCTGGTGTTTCAGCTGGACTCTTGGAAGAGTAACAAGATGCAAATGAAGTTTCTCCACTCAAGTGGAGCAGTATTTCCAGTACTCCCCAGAGCTGCCTTAACTTAATAATATCTCTTCTGTCCTCAGCCTGGGGGAATCACTGTCCAGTAAGCCCTGTCCGCCTGGGCACCTGCAACCCAGACTTTGGCTGTGAATTTTGGGATGCCCCACATACACTCCCCTCAGGTGTGTCACTTCCTCCTCACTGATTCTTTTCCTTAGGGAACTCAGTCTCTTCAGCTGCCCTAGAGTCTGAGCGTGGGAACTCTCACCCAGTAGGGCTACTGTGTGGATGCTGATTCCGGTTGCTGGTGCCAGGACATGATCCAAAGGTGGATCTGAGGTACTCACAAGGCTCACCTGTGAGTTTTTCTTCTCTCAGAGATTGGGGCCACCAGGGGCTGCCTGTTGTCCAGTGCCTGGGAACAACTGTCTAGTCAGTTTCACTCAACTTGGATGGTTGCTTACGGTCAGTTCAGTTCAGTCGCTCAGTCGTGTCCGACTCTTTGCGAACCCATGAACTGCAGCACACCAGGCCTCCCTGTCCATCACCAACTCACGGAGTCCACCCAAACCCATGTCCATTGAGTCGGTGATGCCATCCAACCATCTCATCCTCTGTCGTCCCCTTCTCCTCCTGCCCTCAATCATTCCCAGCATCAGGGTCTTTTCAAATGAGTCAGCTCTTCTCATCAGGTGGCCAAAGTATTGGAGTTTCAGTTTCAACACTGGTCCCTCCAGTGAACACCCAGGACTCCTCTACTTTAGAATGGACTGGTTGGATCTCCTTGCAGTCCAAGGGACTTTCAGGAGTCTTCTCCAACACCACAGTTCAAAAGAATCAATTCTTCGGCACTCAGCCTTCTTTATAGTCCAACTCTCACATCCATACATGACCACTGGAAAAACCATAGCCTTGACTAAACGGACCTTTGTTGACAAAGTAATGTCTCTGCTTTTTAACATGCTGTCTAGGTTGGTCATAACTTTCCTTCCAAGGAGTAAGTGTCTTTTAATTTCATGGTTGCAATCACCATCTGCAGTGATTTTGGAGCCCAGAAAAATGAAGTCAGCCACTGTTTCTACTATTTCCCCATCTATTTGCTATGAAGTGATGGGAGCAGAAGCCATGATCTTAGTTTTCTGAATGTTGAGCTTTAAGCCAACATTTTCACTCTTCTCTTTCAGTTTCATCAAGAGGATCTTTAGTTCTTCCTCACTTTCTGCCATAAGGGTGGTGTCATCTGCACATCTGAGGTTATTGATATTTTTCCTGGCAATCTTGATTCCAGCTTGTGCTTCCTCCAGCCCAGCGTTTATCATGATGTAGTCTGCATATAAGTTAAATAAGCAGGGTGACAATATACAGCTTTGACGTACTCCTTTTCCTATTTTGAACCAGTCTGTTGTTCCATGCCCAGTTCTAACTGTTGCTTCCTGACCTGCATACAGGTTTCTCAAGAGGCAGGTCAGGTGGTTTGGTATTCCCATCTCTTTCAGAATTTTCCACAGTTTATTGTGATCCACACAGTCAAAGGCTTTGGCATAGTCAATAAAACAGAAATAGATGTTTTTCTGGAACTCTCTTGCTTTTTTGATGATCCATCGGATGTTGGCAATTTGACCTCTGGTTCCTCTGCCTTTTCTAAAACCAGCTTGAACATCTGGAAGTTCCTGATTCATGTATTGCTGAAGCCTGATTTGGGGAATTTTGAGCACGACTTTACTAGCGTGTGAGATGAGTGCAATTGTGCAGTAGTTTGAACATTCTTTGGCATTACCTTTCTTTAGGATTGAAATGAAAACTGGCCTTTTCCAGTCCTGTGGCCGCTGCTGAGTTTTCCAAATTTTTTGGCATATTGAGTGCAACACTTTCACAGCATCATCTTTCAGGATTTGAAATAGCTCAACTGGAATTCCATCACTTCCACTAGCTCTGTTCATAGTGATACTTCCCAAGGCCCACTTGACTTCACATTCCAGGATGTCTGGCTCTAAGTGAGTGATCACACCATTGTGATTATCTGTGTCATGAAGATCTTTTTTGTACAGTTCTTCTGTGTATTCTTGCCACCTCTTCTTAATATCTTCTGCTTCTGTTAGGTCCCTACCATTTCTGTCCTTTATTGAGCCCATCTTTGCATGAGATGTTCCCTTGGTATCTCTAATTTTCTTCAAGAGATCTCTAGTCTTTCCCATTCTATTGTTTTCCTCTATTTCTTTGCATTGATTGCTGAGGAAGGCTTTCTTATCTCTCCTTGCTATTCTTTGGAACTCTGCATTCAGATGGGTACATCTTTCCCTTTCTCCTTTGTTTTTTGCTTCCCTTCTTTTCACTAAGTATTACCAATCTATTACAAGACAATGAATATGTCTTGTTCAGAGTGGTGGCCTCACATCCCATTTAGAATTGATCAAGGTACATGGGTGAGGAGCACTGATTTGACATAATTATGGTCCCTGAAGCATCATCTACATGACAGCTCCTGATACCCAGTCATTAATTTTATACTCAGCCTGAGTTTTCCTGAGAACAGCTGTGTTGTGAAAGTTATGAGTCTATGTGAAATTGATCCCAGTGTTAAGTGAACCCAGGAAATAAACCCTGGTTTTCATGTCCCATATGGTTATTGCACAGTTTCATGAGAATAGTAGGATGACAAACAGTGAAATAAACAAAAACAAACAAAACCATATTCCCTAGACTCTAAGGTGCACATTAACTCTTGTTTTAACAGCTCAAAGTGTTGATATAAGATACAATAGAAGTTTAGATTTTCTGCCACCAGAAAAAGCTAAAATAAAACTGACAATTTGTTTTAAAATCAATGGAGAACTTATCATCAGGAAAAGATATTTGTAGGCATCTAGTAAGTTTTACTCTGTGCGGTGTGGTGCTTAGTTATTCAGTCATGTCTGAGACTGCAACCCCATGGGCTGTAGCCCATCAGGCTCCTCTGTCCAGGGGATTCTCCAGGCAAGAATACTGGAGTTGGTAGCCTATCCCTTCTCCAGGAGAGCTTCCTGATCAGGAATCAAACCAGGCTCTCCTGCTTTGCAGGTGGATTTTTTTACCAGCTGAGCTACCAGGGAAACCCCAAATTGTACTCTACTCAGCTGCTATTTCAACTAGCCCCAAATTTCCAAATACTTTGAAATACTTTTCCATACAGTGTCAGTAGAAATTGCTTCTTTTCTTCATTGAAAATAAACCAACAAGAAATTGATTTTTTTTTAAATGTCAGTGAGTTTAGGGGAAAATCATCCTGACTTCATCATAGCTCTATGTTGAAATGCATCTGCATACAAAAATCTGAAAAAAAAATCTTAAGTTTCTTTACATAAAGGACAACACAAGTGGATGAAGATGGTGATGATGGATGATGGTGAGTTAGGGTTAGGTAGAGGGGTCTTGGAGAAGGCAATGGCACCCCACTCCAGTACTCTTGCCTGGAAAATCCCATGGATGGAGGAGCCTGGTAGGCTGCAGTCCATGGGGTCGCTACGAGTCGGACACGACTGAGTGACTTCACTTTCACTTTTCACTTTCATGCTTTGGAGAAGGAAATGGCAACCCACTCCAGTGTTCTTGCCTGGAGAATCCCAGGGACGGGGGAGCCTGGTGGGCTTCCGTCTATGGGGTCGCATAGAGTTGGACATGACTGAAGCAACTTAGCAGCAGCAGCAGCGGGGTCATAGGGCTTCCCAAGTGGCACTATTGGTAAAGAACCCACCTTCCAGAGCAGGAGACTTAAGACATGTGGGTTTTATCCCTGGGTTGGGAAGATCCCCTGGAGTAGGGCAAGGCAACCCACTCTAGTATTCACACCTGGAGAATCCCATGGACAGAGGAGCCTTGTGGGCTATAGTCTATGGGGTTGCAAATAGTTGGACACGACTGAAGTGACTTAGTACTGCACAACACAGCACAGAGAGGGGTCTTAGCAGGGAATAAGGAAATTGACCCAAAGACCCTTGAGGGGCCTACTTTTCAGCTCTGGGATTCCCTTCCCACAGTCACAGTGTTAATTCCCCCATCACTTGGCATCTGCTGACCCACACAGATTAGCTCAAATTATGACAGTTTATATGGAAGATTGATCACAGGCACACTGTTCACCTTCCACAGAACCCCATTTCCCATCACGTCGTCATCTCTAGTTTTAGGAAAGAAATGCTTCTCCTGTCTTGACATGTTTATCATTGCACGTCTGAGCTAATTATCTCTATGGGCTCAGCGTAGCTCCTAAAGCGGATAGATTATTATCATGTCCTCTGGAAGTGATGTGTGCCACACACGTGCAGCTGTGCACCAGAAGGAAGCATGTTTTGAAGACTTTATCTGCATAGCTTACTGGCAATTGCATATCAAAATCGAAAGACCACTTGCATACATGAGAGCATGTGCCAAGTAAGACTATGCATACAAATACAGTAGATACTATGTGTAATATGTATGTGCCTGTGCATAGACTTTGCTTTTTATGTAGCTCGAGGTTTGGTGATGATCTCATCAACTTGATCTCTTAGCTGAGATCTAAGATGTTCTATTTCTCATCGATTTATCTCTAATTTTTCTCTGTGTCAGATTCAGAATTTAATAACTCTTCTCTCCTTCTGCCTGTGTCTGCTACTCTCAACCCTTAAGGCGCCTAAGCAGCTAACAGCAGAGATAAGGAACGTTCATTCTGTGACTGGAAAGTGAGGGCTCCATTTTCATTATGATTTTAAATCTGCCCAGACTACCCTGCTGGCACAGAAACTCAGGACAGAAAATTGCCAAGGAGGGTTTCGTGAGAGCCACCAGCTCTGTTGCTCTTCTCTTTTTGGGAGAACCTACCCTAGCCCTTCGGAATTGGAGCAGTTACCCTGGTAAACCATGGGGTTGGAACCAACTTTTCAGCCTTTGCACACATGCACCTTGGTCCCCAGGTCTCCACAAGCACAATATTTTTTTCTGTGTCCAGAAATTATACCCATGGCTTGGTGCAGTTGATATACTGAATGATTGATGATGCTTCCAGGCTGGCGTGAATACCAGCTGGATGAATTGAGAACTAGCTACATGGCAAATGGCCCTTCTGAACATGTTTTAAGCTCTGTCTCTCTCTAAAAAAAAAAAAAAAAAAACTACTACCAGACCCCAAAAATGTAAAATTCTTGATGCTTTAAAAAAAAAAGCAGAATATGGTGGTTACCACATATGATAACTTGGTTGGATAAAGAGGGAGGCTACATAGGAGGCCCATATAGCCAGCTCTGACCCTTGGCTCTAATAGTTTGTTGCTTAGAGTCCATGTCCTGTGTGTTATTTTTTCTTTTTCAGAGACCTTTAAATCCCCATGGTTTCCAGTTGCTTCTAGGCAGTGTGTTCTCTTAATTCCCTTGGCAGACATTTTCTCACACACTTGGAGGTTAAAAGGAAGGGGAAAAAAATCCCTCCAAAACATAAACCCCAAACTAGAAAACATAAGTGGGGAATGTTGAAGCTGGGATCCCAGTTACCATGGCAACTTGGGTTTGCCAAGTTCCCGTCTCAGAGAGCTGGACCTCTGCTTGAATTGGTTGCTTCTCAGATGGGCTTCCATCTCTAGGTGCATGGCTCCAGCCAAGTGCATTGAACGAGAAAGCTGGATTTGGAAGAGTCTTTTCTCCTGGGATCACCATCAACATGAGAGTGACTGCGTCCTTTGTTCCAATCCATCTCCAGCCTGCATCCTCTCTCTAGGGAGGTAGAGAAGGACAGAAGCTTCTTGGCCATAGTCGCTGAGAAGAGACTTTTAAAAAGGTAGGGAATTATCTGAGCTGAAAAAGACCCTATAGAGGCTCGGTGAGACGTTTATGTCCAGCAGATATTCTCGGCAAACATTTCTGGCATTTTTCCCAGCAACAGGGAACCACACTAGTTGTGAGGAATGAAAATATGAGCGAAATTGACCTTGTCCTTAAGATTCTTGTGGTCTTCTTGAGAAACAGTTGCGTAATAAGGTAGTAAACGAGAAGCATAGATAAGGTTTTCAGAGGAGCTGAAGACACTGAAGACAGGTGAGTCTTCACAGCAGATAGTGCAGAGGAGAAGAAAGGGCTGGAGCTCAGTGTGGAAGGAGATTGGGGGCATGGCCTGCTGGGTGTCGGGGGACTCCTGGAGGAACACGATGGGATCCAGGATGGGGACTGGTTGGGGATCTGTTCTGAGTGCCCTTAAAGTAAGACTTTGTGGCCTTTCCAGGCAACTCAACAGTAAAGAACCCGCCTGCCAATGTAGGACACCTGGGTTCAATCCCTGGGTCGGGAAGATTCCCCTGGAGAAGGAAGTGGCAACCCACTCCAGTATTCTTGCCTGGAGAATTACAGGGACAGAGGAGCCTGGTGGGCTGCAGTCCATGCAGTCTCAAAGAGTTGGACACGACTGAGTGACTAAATCACTGCCACCAAAGTAAGACTTCAGACTTGAAGCTCCGCTGAAGATTTCTTAGCAAAGAAGTAAGTTGATATAAATAAACTTTTAGGAAATTTAACATGGATGGGAAACTGCTACAAAGAAAACTTGGAAAGAGAAGAACCTAAGGAGGGAACTCCCACGTTACTCTTCCAGTTTGATTTTATTTACTCTTTCACGGAAGCTGATTACATTCTGGATGCTTCACAGAGAAAGTAGAGCCACTTTGGAGCCACGTTTTTGTACCTCCTGCTTCCTCTTTTATGAAGCAAAGGGGAGTCCATTAGCTCTGTCCTCATCTCGCAGGTCTCAAGGTCCACCAATCTGTCAAAAACTAATTTTGACACTCCCATTGATGTTATTTAGGGTTTCCCTTCCTTTCGGCTCGTGTGGTAAAGAATCCACCTGAAATGTGGGAGACCTGGGTTTGATCCCTGGGTTGGGAAGATCCCCTTTAGAAGGGAATGGCTATCTACCTCACCATCTTGCCTGGAGAATTCCATGGACAGAGGAGCCTGGTGGGCTACAGCCCATGGGGTCGAAAAGAGTCGGACATGACCTAGCAACTTTCACTTTCATTGACATTATTTATCCCGGAAAAATGGGAGTTTGGCACTTTCTGTAGCAGGGAATGACATCTTTGACTCCATTAAGCTCTTTCTCTTCCCTAGTCTCCTGCCGCTCATGGGAGATGGACCACTTTGTGAAGTGCCTTTGCAAAACAGGCTGTGGGATCCCCCTCTCTATTCAGCATCAGCGACATGAGTTCTCCCATCATAAGCCTGTTACAGATTTTATGCAAAAGAAACATGTTATCATCATTTTATTCCTGTTACTACTAGTGAGAAAATTACATTTCAGTTTTATTATATTTTTTATTTTTCCAAGTACTTCTGAATAAATAATAAAACTCTTAACATCTACCAATAGTGGTAAACACCAGTATGAATTAATGGAACATCAGAATTCTAAAATATAATTTTGAAAAAAGATATGCCACTAACAGGAAGAAGCCAATTCAAGCCGTCCATGTTGAGGATGCAACCTGCTGGTGCAGAGAACTGGCCCCACTCTTATTTTCAGACAAGTGTTGTTGATATAAGGCCACCATAAAGAAGGCTGAGTGCTGAAGAATTGATTCTTTTGAATTGTGGTGCTAAGAAGACTCTTGAGAATCCCTTGTCTGCAAGGAGATCAAGCTAGTCAATCCTAAAGGAAATCAACTCTGAATATTCATTGGAAGGACTGATGATGAAGCTGAAGTTCCAATACTTTGGCCACCTGATATGACTCACTGGAAAAACCCTAATGCTGGGAAAGATTGAGGCCAGGAGGAGAAAGGGGCAACAGAAGTTGAGATGGTTGGATGGCATCACTGATTCAATGGACATTAGTTTGAGTAAACTCTGGGAGATAAGAAAGGCAGGGAAGCCTGGTGTGCTACAGTCCATGGGGTCGCAAAGAGTTGGACACGAGTGAGCGGCTGAACAACAGCACCCAAATAAGCCATAGTTTTCATGTTGACTGATCCTGTTGGCAGGAAGTCAAGGCCTATTCCAGGCACAGCAGACATGAGAGGCACTGCCGTTGACCACAGCCAGTCTCTCAGGGGGCCGTCCATACCAGAACTCCAGCCCCACTGCTGCTGACCTCCTGTGTTGTGTGGACATACCAGGTATTGCAGTGGAAGGAAAGCAGAGGCGTAGAGTGGGATGTAGCAGAGCAGGAGCAGGAGTTTGTTGCTGAGCAAAGAATCAGTACCTTGCATTGATCCCAAACTAAAGGGTATTGCTTTCAGGCTATGATTCAGCTAATAATAATGATGCTTAGGGGAGGACAAATGCTAAAACTAATCATAAATTCATAACCTCTGTTTCAGTTCATCATCATTAGAAGCCAATGAGGTAGCTGTTATCATCCACGTGTTACTGATGAAGGCGTGGATGCTCAAAGTCATAGAGTGAATTTCTGTGATCACACAGCTGGCGGCTCTGGGGTTAGGAAGCAAATGAGCATCTGATGTACATACATTGTGGTCTGGCCTATTCCAAGAACAAGTCCCTAAAGGAGAGTTTACAGTGAACATAGTATGTGTGCACTAAGTCGATTCAGTCATGTCCGACTCTTTGCGACTCCATGGACTGTAACCCTCCAGACTCCTCTGGCCATGGCATTCGCCAAGAAAGAATACTGGAGTGGGTTGCCATGCCCTCCTCCAGGGGAGCTTCCCAACCAGGAGTCAAACCTGGGTCTCTTGCATCTCCTGCATTGTCGGGCAGTCTGCAGGCAGTAGTTAAGCCTGTGCTGCTGACAGACGGTAGACACTGTTTTAAGTCTCAGACAAACATTCCAGGAAAGCCGCTGGGGTTCCTGCCTCAGTGCCACTGATGGAACCTGTGGCCTCCTGCATGTTGAAGGATGTAGGAAGGGGCACATCCTCACGGGTGTCCACCTGAGGTCTGTCACTTTCCTTTCACGTCAACACAGGAATTGGGGACCGTCTCCTCTTCCACATGCAGAGTTGATCTCTGGGGGGTTGCAGGCAACAGGCTGGGCTCTGGAGCCACAGCTGGGGGTGGCGGGTAGAAGGTAGGGCACAGTCTCCTCCCTAATGGTGGCACCAGGTGAGCCCAGGTGCAGAGACAGGCCAAAAATGCCACCAAATCTGTGCAATTTATGAAAAACTCCCAGGAAAAGACAGTCTACTTTAAAAATATGTGTATCTTATTCATTTATTTGGCTGCGCCGGGTGTTTGTTGGGCTACGTAGGATCTTTGATCTTTGTTGGGGCACTCAGAATCTTTAGTTGTGGCATGTGGGATCTAGTTCCCTGACTAGTGATTGAACTCCAGCCCCCTGCACTGGCAACTTGGAGTCCTGGCCACTAGACAGCCAGGGAAGTCCCAAGACACTCTACTTTTTTCCTTGTATAGACTTTGTGACACCCTAAAAATATAGTAGTATGCTTCGTAACACTTTTAAATAGATTTAAGTTTTTTAATTTTGAAAGGGTTTCCCTATGACTATGTCTGAGGTAGGTCTACTCCAAAACTCTAGAAAGTACATTTGCTTCTCAGTTTGCACGTTTGTTGCTTGTTGGACTCTTACCTGAGCTCCATGGGAGACCAGTTGCTGTTCAGTAGCTCAGTCGTGCCATGGGCTCTTTGTGACCCCATGGACTGCAGCACACCATGCTTCCCTGTCATTCACTGTCTCCTAGAGTTTACTCAGATTCATGTCCATTGATTCAGTGATGTCATCCAACCATCTCATCCTCTGCTGCTCTCTTTTCCTTTTGCCCTCAATCTTTCCCAGCATCAGGATATTTTCCAATGAGTTGGCTCTTCACATTGGGTGGTCAAAGTATTGAAGCTTCAGCTTCAGCATCATTCTTTCCAGTGAATATTCAGGGTTTATTTCCTTTAGGATTGACTAGTTTGATCTCCTTGCTATCCAAGGGACTCTTAAGAGTCTTATCCAACACCTCAATTCCAGGGCATCAATTCTTTGGCACTCATCCTTCTTTATGGTCCAGGTCTCACTGGGAGGACAAAGTCTTCATGAACATCTTCCGTTTTATTGTCTCTCCTCTGAGGTTCCTTTGCCCCTGAAGTAGTAGAATTCAGTGTTCCACCCCATTGTTCACAATGTTCTGTCCTTCTGGGCCAGAGCTGTTTCACATCATGTTTCCTGTCCTGGAGCCACAGTGGGAGCCCAGGGGCGGTGTTAGCTGGTATCGATGGTCCAGCCCCACTCCAGCTGAGCTGCATGGTACCCGTTACCAGGACAAGCTGGCCCTCCAGGTAGGTATCCTGCCTGCTTCCCTATTCCCCATTAGGGATGCCCAAGCACACAGTGGAGGGGGTCTGGCTCCTTTCTGGGCAGTCAGGGAATATATTGCATTGCATTTGGGACCTTAAAAATCAGGAGCCTCATAGGCTGGGCTCCTTTCCTGAGAAGGAGAGCTCCGTGAGATTCCACTGGCTTTGGCCACTGTTTCCCTTCCCTCCATAGATTATGGCCCACGACGTGCCCTTGTTGTAGACTCCAGTGTGCGAAGGAGAATTAACTCGGCTCCTGCCCTGAAATCGCTCACAGTCTGTTGGTGGAGGATGATAAATAAACAGATGACTAAAATATAGAGAAATAAGCACTGCGGTAGAGATTTATCTTTTCACTTTTAGAAGGTTTTTGAAGAAAAAAAAATCAGGGAGGCTTATAAATTTCACTTTAATTTCCTGTTAGAGTGTTTACAGATATATTTTAATGCTCCGCCAGCCCTGTATCAAGGGGAAAAAAATGTAACCTCAGTCTTCTTGTCCGTATTTCTCCCTGAGTGTCAGTTGCCCAGTTCAGGAGTCTCAGACCCAAGTCCTTGCAGGGCCGGGCAGGGGCGCTGGATGAGTCTGACTTCGGGGAGGGGAGGGGCCGGGGCAAAATGAGGACTGTGTCTCTTCCAAGGCGGGCAGCTGCTCCTCAGAGCAGGCAGATTGTTGCCGGGCAGAAATACGCTTTCAGTGATGCCAGCTCTTATGATTTTTCAAGAGGAGCTGGGTTTTATGTGAACTCCCTGATTTTTAAATGTTAGTAATGAAATTTTAAAAAGTACTGCAGTATCAGTGCCATTCTGGTTGGGCTGGGTTGTCCGGAGAGGCAGCACTTAGCGTCACAGAGGAGGGTCTGTCTGGGCTCCTGCGGATGGCACGTGAGGACCAGGGCAGAAACGCCTGGAGTTATCAAATAGCTCTCATCACAGATAATGCCTTTGTTTTGGAAAGACAGAAAGGGAAGCTCAAATGCTTGTCATTTGCTTGCTTCTCTTTGTCGTTGCAAGGCACTTTGCAGTATTTGAAGAAAAACAGCTCAACTAAACAACACTATTTTTCTCTGAAGATGATACAGATCCAGAACACACCCACTGGAGGCTTTGATGGAGGCTGACAGTCTTCCTGGTCCCCCTGCACCCAGACCAAACCAGCCATGGGGTGCCAGCTTCACCTTTTCAGAAGTGAACAGAGGGTCGAGGCTCAAGGGCGCTGGCTGTCCCAGGAGGGGTCCCCTCTCCCAGCAGGTCCGCCCAACCTCCTGGTCCTCTGACTCCCAGGACCCTAGTTTCTTCCTGCTCTGCTCCCCTTCCTCCGTGGCTGCTTTAGGAACCCCTGGGGTAGAGGGTAGCCTTCAGAACTGTACCCCTTCTGGGCCCAGCCTCTGACCTTCGACATTGCCCGGTGTGTCTGCAGGGAAGAAGACATGTTTGATCTTGGACGATTTGACAAAAGCTGGTGTGACTTTCCTTGGAATTCGAGTATGGTGGGAGCGTTGGGAACAGTGGGAGCTCCTCAGGGACTGGGTACTGGGGGGCTAGGGTAGCTCTGACCCGGGCTCTGCCCCTCGGCTTGCTGTGCCCCCAGACTGTGACTGGTGCCAGCTGCCCTTCCGCTCCCCACCAGCCGACGGCTATAAATACAGTCACATTTCCCACGTACTGTATTTATGTGTCAGAAAATGTCTGCGTTGCATACGTAATGGGGGAGATATAATTATAATATTTCAAAACTGGCCAAATTTCGTGAAATATAAAATAACAGATGGCACCACACAATATTGGTGCGGTGTGCTTCATTTAAATCATAACTCGGGCCTGAACACGTTCCCAGTTGGTGCGGAGTGGTAACGTCAGTGTGTGTGCCGAGAGATAGGGGTGGCGTGGTCCCCTCCTTTGTCCTCCCCGGGCTTTTCTTTTCAGGGAAAGCAGAGTTATAAAGACACATCCTCAGGAACCTCAAGTTTGGTCCTGTCGGTCTACCAGTTTTGTGCTGTTCGGATTTCCTTTCGCCAAAGAATAGAAAGCATGACGTCTGCTCTTGAGCTTGGACACAGACAATCCACCAGGCAGCGCACCCGATGGCAGGCTTGAGTGTCATGCTGGCCTGGACCTTGCACAGCCATCCATTCTGATTTAACCTCCAAGAGGCTGTTGTTAGAGTTTAGAACCTTCGGACACATGTCTTGCACCCTGGACTGCAGCTGCAACGACCTCCCCATGCTGGGCTGTGCATCTGGAGAAGGTAGACCTGCCTTGTTTCCAGTCCATTGCTCATTCCTACCTTCACCCGAAGCTGACACAAGCTGAGACCTCCTTGACCTTCCAAAGGCCCGTGGGGAGCTGGGGTGGGAGTGAATGGTTAGTTCTCTCTCGAGTGGATGGGCTTATCTAGAAGGAAACCCAGGTTGCCAGACACCCTCACAGACACCTCCTCCTGACTCAGATCAGGGTTCACATAAGCATTTATGTGCGGTCCACACTCTCCAAGTGGAAGCATTTGACTGCTTTTTTTCTGGATGGCATCACCGACTCTGTGGACATGAGTTTGAGTGTACTCCGGGAGTTGGTGATGGACAGGGAGGCCTGGCGTGCTGTGATTCATGGGGTCGCGGAGAGTCGGACACGACTGAGCGACTGAACTGAACTGAACTGAACTGATCTCGACTGCTCTTCCCATCTCACTGAAGAAACCATACAACTTAGCAGTCAGGTTCCAGATCCATAATTTCATGAACAGAAGAGGCCAAGGAGTCACGGCCAGCACTTCTGACCTACTGGGGAAGCAAGAAGGGGGCCCTGCAGTGGCTGGGCTCTGCTCTAGCCGTCTGGTCATCCTCCTGCTCCCGTCTGTACTCAGGGTGGGCTAACTCCCAGCGCCGCCTCCCAGCTAATAGCACAAGCAGAGTGGAAAGGCAGAGGCATGTCCTTGTCCGTCTGTCTTGAGAGAATGAACTAACACAGAGGTCAGGGTCAGCCTGGAGTCATCTTCCCTCTGGACATTGGGACACACCAGCCTATTCTTGAGTTTTTTTCCCTGATGAGCCCTCTAGGCTGGAGGCACATGTCTGTCCTGCTGTGCTGTGCTGATGTGCAGGGAACACAGAAGGAGGAAGGCCAGGCCAGGCGGAGAGGCAGGACATGGAGCTCAGGAAGGAGGAGTCTGATTCCCCCTGTGGGGAGCTATGGGGCTGAGACTACAGTCCAAGACACACCTGTGTTTACCCAGGGAACCACCAAGTGACCATAGCATAAAAATAATCAGTGGGTACTCTGCTAAATTCCACATTCACCCTTCTGAAGGGAATTATTTCCTATAGGTCCTGCCCATTATAGATCCTGGGGAATCTTTTGGTCAGGAAGTTGACCTTGGACCTAGTGTGGTCGCAGGCATTGCCTGAGAGAAGGCCTCAGTGTCTTCTGTGGCCTAGGTGGGTAGAACAACACATGATGGGTGGGGTGATGGATTTCAGCTCCATGCTAGGGAGAACCTTCTGATAATCAAGGGGCCCAGGACCGAAGAAACCACCTTAGAAGGTAGTGAGCTCCCTGTCTGTGGAGAACCCAAGGTAGGTCCAGGTGGCTCCTGGGTGATGATGTGGTAGGAATCTAGAGTCTTGCTTTTCCAAATTGTGGTCCCAGGAGCAGAAGTGTCCGTGTCACCTGGAAGCCTGCCAGAAATGAAGTCTCTCGGGCCTACCTAAGATCTGCAACTCAGAGTTAGCATCTCAGACCCATCCCAATAACCTGTACGCAGCAGAGGGATGCGAAGCACTGGTGTATGGATTCCTTTTCAAGTTCGGATCTGCTCTGGTACCCAGCTCCCACTCAGCCACCAGAGGAACCTCATGTCAGGAGGGTCAGGAGAGACTCCCAAATGCCTTCACTTGAGACGTTTCTGACACCAAGGGTTAAGAGCGTGTCCCCTCTCCTGCCCCTGCCTCACGCCCCCTGACCTGCCAGGTGTGCTGACACGCATGCAAGTTCCTGCTTTCAGGCCAGTGTTGAAGGACCCCATGAAAACGGGGATGTCTTAATGAGACGGGGTGATGCTTTATGCCCTTATTACCAATTAAGCTGTTAATGTTAATTAGTGTGTCAGTTTGCTATCGGAGTCTTATCATCTTTGTATCCCTGTCATTAGCGTGTTTCCTGACAAATATTAACGTAATTTGTTTTCTGTGATCTTTCCCAAAAAAGAATTTGGGGTGGCATTGTCTGGACTGATAACTCCTCATTGAGAGGGAGTGGTTCAGACTTTGTTGGAATAGTTCAAGTATCTGCTGGGCAGAAGGGTTCTTCCCAGCGGAATTCCTGAGGATAAGGGGTCCTGGGAGACGTGGACAAACATGGGTGGTGCTGAGAGGAGCCCAAGCCTTGGGAGCTCAGTGAGTCGCATGGTGAGAGCATCCCACGGCACCCTTGCCTAGCCTCCCTCGCTCGGCTCTGAACCTTGGATTGCATGCCTATGTTTACGAGCTCAAGTGTGACGTAATGAAATAGCTCAGATCTTGGGCTCTAGAGACAGAATATCTGCGTTCAAGTCCTGGCTACCTCCCTCGTCAGTTAAGTAATAGCCTTGGGCAAGTTACTCAACTCTTGGATCCTCTGCGTCTGAGTCTGAAAAAGATGGAAAAGAATAGGACTGACCCAGAGCATTGTTGTGAGGGTGAAATGGTATACTCCCGTGCTTTGCAGAATGCTGGCGAAGAGCGAGAGGTGGGCAAGTACTAAACGCTCTGTCATTGACCTTATATTGTTTTTGACTGTGTGTTTCCCAAGCCACACAGACGTGCATTTGAACATAATCATACACTTAGTAGCCTCAAATATCACAAGACATACTGAGCCTTCTTAGTGTACTGCTTGCGATTTCCTAATTTGCCTTTCTCTCGGGTGGTCTGTGTTTGCCTTGCTAGAGCGGTCAGGATTCTTTTCTAAATGCACACCATTTCTGGACATCCTTGGTTTATGTAGGAGTGTGGAAGATCCTCATACCATGATGACAAAGGGGCAGCTGCTGCTACTAAGTTGCTCAGTCGTGTCCGACTCTTTGCAAACCGGCCAGGCTCCTCTGTCCATGGGATTCTCCAGGCAAGAATACTGGAGTGGGTTGCCATTTCCTCCTCCAGGGAATCTTCCTGACCCAGGGAGTGAACCATCGTTTCCTGCATAGGCAGCAGATTCTTTACCCGCTGAGCCATCAGAGAAGCCAGAAGCGGGCAGGGCCGAAGAGATTTCATTTGTCAGTGTCACATGGTTGTTAAATAGGCTCTCCAGGAAACCTTCAGGCAGGAGAAAAAGATGCTAAATGTGTAGTAGCTTACTTACGACAGGTTTCTTAAACATCCTGCATGTTTAAACACCCTGGTGTGAAGGAACTGGGTGGGGGGTCTTGGAAAGGAGGTTGACACCTCTCCCTTAAGCAGAGAATTTTCGTAAGGAAGGCTGACTTGTTTCCCAAGGAGGCAAGACTGTCTAATATCATTTGACCTTTCTAAACCCTTGTGCTCAAGCGCTTCCAAGGAGAGGCTTTTTCATATTAACAGAAACCAGAACCCCGGGCACCTGTAATGAGGGTCTGGTGCCTCAGGCTAGGTTCTCAGAGGGCATTTACCAGTTTTCCCACTGATTTCCTCTTTTGTTCCAGGATCCCATCCAGGACACCATATTGCATTTAGTCATCACGCCTCTTTAGTCTCTTTTGGTTTGTGTCCAACACAGAAATCCAATTTTGTCAACAGATATCACCACGGGCGGGGGGGCAGGATGCCATACTTCTCAGTTATTTTACAACCACTTACTGAGTTCCTACTACGTGACACCAAGTGAAAGTGATTAGATCCCTGCCCTGGAGAAGTTTACCAGCTGGGGGGCAGCTACAGACAGGGACAGAAATGATCACTGTACCTGTGATACATGCTATAACAGGAAACACGACAGGCGCCGTAGCATCCCTCACAGGCAGATGATTCTTGATCCTTGCCAGGAGAACCTCGTAGCTGGATTCATATCTGGGGGTGGGGGTGGACCTCATGATCAAGGGGCTTCCCCGGTGGCTCACCTGCTTTCCAGTGTAAGAGATGTAAGAGACACAGGTTCGATCCCTGGATTGGGAAGATCCCCTGGAGGAGGGCGTGGCAACCCACTCCAGTATTCCTGCCTGGAGAATCCCAGGGACAGGGGAGCCTGGTGGGCTACAGTCCATGGGGTCGCAAAGAATCAAACACGATTAAAGTGACTTAGCATATGCAGCACTTGTGGTCAAACCAATCAGTTGAACTGGGATGTTCGTTTTTATAAGTGATGTGTTAAAACCCAGTCTTAAATAAAAAAAAAAGTCTATGAGCACTGTTCATATGAATCAATGATTAAACAGAGAGCATGGGTGGGTGGGGTGGGGGTGGGGAGTTATATACAGGGAGTCGAGCTTTTCCCATTCAGCTACGAAGTGCAGGCTTGGGACTCCTGGGATGGAGACACGATAGGTCTGGAGATCTATTTCCACTGTCTCTTGCTCTGCCTTCCAGAGTGACATTTCTTGAAAAGTCTCCTCTACGTACGTTCTCTTTCGTCTGGCCTTCCATGGCTGCTCACGCCTGGACCCACAGTAGTTTGGTTTCTGACCCTCTTCTTACAAAAGGGTTTTCACCGAGGCAATTAATGGCTGTCCTGGAAACAATCTAACATAAAAATGTTAATACCCATGCCCCTTGCTTCTTGGCAGCCTCTGTATTGTCCATCATACCTGTCTTCATTGCCCTCCTCTTGATAACTCTTTCTAGCTCCCCTTGTCCTCGGCTAGTAATTCTTCAGTCAGGACATTAAAAGGGGTTTCTCAGACTCAGTTCTAGGCCCTCTTTTCTCCGTTTTTCCTGAGATGGTTTCATCGGCGTAAGCGATTGCTTTGTTTACTGTTGGGATTTAAAGGCACAATTCCCACGAAGGCCTGAACATGCCGAGAAGTAGAGTCGGCAGGCATCAGACTCTCCGTTTCATTTTGGGTGAAGCTGAGTCATAGGCTGCAGTCTTGAGTCAAGTCCAAAATGAGCTCCTCACTTAATGCCTTCTTTCTCCCAGCTGGTCTGGTTCGCTCAGTCACAGGCACGGTAATATGTCAACTGTAGCTGCAGGGCTCCCCCGGCAGAGGCAGGACCTGCCAGGGGATTGGCTTGTACAGGAGGAAAGGACAGAAAGGAAAACATACACGAACTGCAGGTAGTCCTTTTAAGGCAGAAAAGAGAAAAAGGGGGGGGGGGAGGAAAAATGAGTGCATATAAGCAGAAGCCAGTGATGTGTTAAACCTGCCCAGAAAGAAACAAGGACGCAGACGTGTCAGACCTTCATCTTCTCCATGATCAGTCAGTCTTAATCATATGGGGGTAAGAAAAACAAAAAACAAAACAAAACAGAGAGGTAGCGATTCTCCAGTCCTTTTCCTGGAGAGACAGAAGTTTCCCTTCCATGAGCCTGAGGAAGCAAACTCTACAGATCACCAGCTGCACTCAGACATCCTTAGTGAGAAGCTCTGCTCTGAGCTGCAGCCTCCCTTGGACCTCCACTTCTAACTGGCCAAATCTATTCTTGGCGCCTCCAACCCCCTCTGTGTGCAGTGTGCAGAGGGGTCCTGCCTGTCCCCTCCCCCGACCTGGAAATCTCCCTCGACCCCCCCAGCACTCTCGGACGCAGGCAGGGCTTCTCTGCAGAGGCCGTGGGTCTCCGTGGATCTGGCCCCTCTCCTCCCCCAGCGCCTCTGTTCCACTCACTAGTCCACTCCCTCCTTGTCCTCCAGCCATCTGGGCCATCTTCCAGTTCATTACGTGTGCAGTCATTTCCCACACATGGTGTGTCCTGTGCCTGGACTTCCTGTCCTAATGCAACTAACTTCTCACCCTTCGGGGCTCAGGTGAAATGTCACCTCCCCAGGGAAGCCCTCCCCAAACTCTAACCCTGCCACACACCCGTTCTTCATCTTTAACTACAGTGTTCCTCACTGAAGGCAGCTGGCACAGTTATCAGCATCTCTAAATGTGCTCACTTGAAAGATGATGAACGAAGGTGCTAGTCAGGGAGACTCTGTTCCAGGTGCTCCCAAGATGTTCAAGCCACCATCTCGTTGGACCCTGGGCTCTGGCTTAGCAGCTCCATGTCCCAGGCAGGGTGAAGATTGGAGGGAGTACTCGGCATGCCCCTCAGCAGAAAGAGCACGAAAGCTGCATTCGGGACGTGCCCTGATGGGGACATGGTGCTACCCTGGGAGCAGGTGTATCTCCAGGCGAGCACCCTGACATGAGGCTATGGTTTGGCTTAACTCCCGAGGACTTGGAGGCTCTCGCATCCTTTAAGGAAATGCTGAAAGCAGAATGGAGTGTGTCAAACACAGGTACCTAGCGAAGCTTGAAGAATCTAATTCTGCAGGAGGGCATCTTCTCCTAAGTGCTGCAGTTTCGTCGTAAAGAGAATCAGCCTTCCGCTGAGGAGGGAAATCAGATTCATTTCAGTCTCGAGTGATTCACAGTTTCCTGGCCAAGTAGATGGAGCCCGAGTTTGTTTTTCCCTGTCATTACTGCTCGGTCCAGTGTTTCCATTTCAAAAGGCGTGCGTGTGGACTGAACCAAAGCCGGGATTATTTAGAACACCGCGCCTGCTGATTTCATTTAAATGACCCCAACATCTCTGGCTAATAGTAGGTGCATTCTCAGGGAAGCATACACATTTGGCTGGGCCTGGAGAATTTAAGATCAGGTGAAGCAATAGTAACATGGGCTTTTGTACGACTGGGCATCCTCTTCCAGGGGTTTTCCCGCGTGTTCCTAATCTGCCCCCTCCCTTCTCCGGGGATGCAGAGCAGGAGGGCAGGGCCGTGGTCCCTTCTGCAGGGACTCAATGTTCTGTTTGGGCTCAGCTTTCCATTGTGTGCAGTGATGCCTAATAAATACTCAGTAAACGTTACTTGAAAATAAGCTAGCATGGCCCACACTGAGACGCCGACTTAATTTTTCATGTAGAAAGACACATACTGTGTCGAAATGATGCCCCACAGAGGACGAGCCCCCAGCAGACCTGCCTGTGTCTGTGTGCAGCCGTGGATGGGCCAGGTGCCAGGTGGGATCCTTAGTGATCAGGCCTCCCCTGGGTTGTCTGTTGTCTCAGGCAAGAGATGAATGTGGAATTAAGGGTCTCATGGCCAGAAATGTCAGAACCTAGAGTGTCACCTGGTTTCTGGTTCCTAGCTGCATGCTCTTTAGGGATTTGGGCTTTAAAATTGTTCAGAGCAGCAGCGCTGTCCCTCGGTCCCTGGCCAGCCCTTACTCACCAGGCCTCCGGCCTCTTCTGAGTGCCTGTCCTGTGAGAACAGTCCCTTGGATCTTGAGCCTCACACAAAGGGTCAGTGTCAACCCCGCCTGAGCCTGTCGGTGAATGGGGGTGATGACTGAGATGCGTGCGGTATCTCTGCTGGACCGTCCAGGGCCGGCGGCGTGGGCCCCGGGCTGGGCAGGGCCAGAGCAGCAGCTGGTGTGACGCCCAGGCCGCTGCAGGGCTGGGGTGGAAGGAGGCGCAGTTGCAGTTCTCTGCTGTCGCCTGAACATGGCCCCCTGGTAGCCATGAAGCCAGGCGGTGTGTGACTCTGTGTTCCTCTCCTCTCCTCCCACCCCTCCTTTTCTTCCTCCAAATGCGAATCAATAGACTGGTATTCACAGCCCGATGCGATGTCAAGGAGAAAAGAGTAGCCTTTTCATCAGGAGAGGAGCACAGGGAGCAGCCCCTCCATGCAGTGGGGAGGGGGGTGGGGGAGGGGTGAGTGGGGACAGGAAGCAGATGGGGGAGGGGAAGGACGTGGGGAGGGGTGAAAACCCCGGATAAGAACGGGGGTGTGTGGTGTGGCCTGTGAACACACATGTGGCCTGACCATCCTCACATCTTCCTGCAGGCCACCTCCGAAAGGGGTGATGCCTTTTCCCCCCTGCTGGAGGGAACATTTCCTCTCTTGCCCCAAAGCTCTTCTGGAAGAAAAAAAAAATGCTACTTAGGTGAAAACTGGATGCTATTTTCTTCAGTAAGTGGCTGACAGCTGGTCAGGCATGTCTAAGTAGAAGGCTTTGTGAGGATGTGATGATGCTGGGTAAGATGCAGTCTTGAGCAAACTTAGCCAGTGTATGGACCAGGGTGATGCTCATGTGACTGAAACAACACCATTAGTAACAACTGAGCAGGGTGTCCGTTGTGGGATCGGCTGGTGGCAGAGGCTCCGTGTTAGGAGATGTGACTTCCGGTCCTGGGGTCTCCCTTGACCTAGGTCTCCTGGGACTCACTGATGCTGGAGACAGGCATTGATGTGTTCTGTGAGTGACCTTTCCTGTGACCTGATGCTAAGTTCTGTCCATCTATCGTGGAGGACAGCCTCTTTTTTGGCCTCTGGTGTTTTCCAAATCCCCTACAGAGACAATAGCAAAGGGTAAACAAGGTATAAGCCCCAAGGACAAAAAGCTTGGAAGAGGAAGCAAAAATGGGTGGAAGATGGGACTTTTTCTTGGAAAAGATAAAGTGAGTGACAAGTGATTTAGTGAGTAAAGGCTGAGGCTCCAGGGTTGGCAGGGAGATGTGGTAGCTGGAACCACGTGGGTTTGTGCCACAAACCAGGGGACCTGGGAATGACAGTCACGGGTTCTGTGGAAGGCAGAAATTGGGGTGGGGGTTCTGAGGACAAAGCATAGGCTCAGTCTGCGTTAAACACTCCCACTCCAAAATTCTCTGCTCCCCCCAACTTTTTCATGGGTGGGAAGTTTATTTTTTGGAGAAACTGAAGAGAGCCCCAGTCCCCCACCCTGAGTGGAGAATCCCCCATCCTTCCTGAAGACTGGGAAGCCAGGACAGGAGAACGGGGGATGCCTCCGGCTGGAGAACATCCACGTGATTGACATTTGGGGAAATGGTCCTGAGGACAGTTCCTGGCCTCATCCTCTTTAAACGGTCCACAGAAGATAAACTTCACTGATAAACAGAAACTCCAGTCAGGCTTCTATTGCTTTGCTCTTAAATATGAAAGGAAGGCCAGAGATCAGCAGAAACAGTTGAGGAGGCTCTCCTACAGGAAAGACAAAAGACAAAAACAAATGAGCAGAATGAAAGGACTCTCAGGAGATGCAGACTAAGCTGCCATCAAGGGGGACCTCAGAAGCTTTGACTGACACCCTCAGAGAGCCAGGAGAAGATGCTGTACACCGGGAACAAGGGCAGGTCTATACATATCAGACCACAGGAAGACACAGTGAAACTAGTCATCTGTTCCACAATTTTAGAAGAAAAACAGTAGGAGAATTGGAAATTAAAATCAAGGACATCTTGATAAACGAGAGGAGAAAATATAAGAAAATTAGGGGACTAAGCCGGAAGATTAACATCCATTTAACAGGAATTCCACAGAGAATGAATAATATAGATGAGAGAAAAATTTCAAAGACAATACAAAAAAAAAATCTCAGAATTGGAGAACATGGATTTTCTATATTGAAAGCGTACACGGAGCACCTGACACAATGGTAGAAAAGACAGCCACATTAGGCAACATCTTTGTGAAATTTCGGGCAGCCATGGGTAAGGAGAACACCCTCAGTGTTTACTGAGGGAAAATAGAGCCATTTCACATACAAAAAGATACCAATTGACATTCATCAGATTTCTCAGCAATAATGCTTAGGCTTAGAAGAAGATGGAGGAATGACTTCAACTTTTGGGGAGGATATTGATTTTAAACCTAGACTTCGATTTGCAGTTGAATTAACTATATATAATTTGAGTGAGATTAGAATAAAGCCATTTTCAAGTAAGGAAGATCCCCCCTGAATGACCACCTATGTATGTACACTTTCCTGGCAGATTATTAAAAGATCAGTTCAGTTCAGTTCAGTTCAGTCGCTCAGTCGTGTCCGACTCTCCGCGACCCCATGAACCACAGCACACCAGGCCTCCCTGTCCATCACCAACTCCCGGAGTACACTCAAACTCATGTCCACAGAGTTGGTGATGCCATCCAGCCATCTCATTCTCCGTCGTCCCCTTCTCCTCCCGCCCCCAACCTTTCCCAGCATCAGAGTCTTTTCCAGTGAGTCAACCCGTCGCATGAGGTGGCCAAAGTATTGCAGTTTCAGCTTTAGCATCAGTCCCTCCAATGAACATCCAGGATTGATCTCCTTCAGAATGGACTGGTTGGATCTCCTTGCAGTATAAGGGACTCTCAAGAGTCTTCTCCAACACCACAGTTCAAATAGGTTGTATTAAAACAAGGAGGAACAGCAAGGAGAAGAAACCTAGGTCCAGAAAACAGAGGAGAGACTCGGGGTCCTTTATGCTTCCAGGATAGGGAAGCCCCAGAGAGCAGCTGAGAACTAGGGCATGGAGGCTCCAGAAGGAATGCCTTTAAAACCTGGTGCCTGTAGATTACTAGACAGATTTTAGAATTCTGCAGGGAATTTGGGGGAGATTGAGTGATCATGCTCATTTGCTCAGTCATGTCTGACTCTCCTGTGACCCTGTGGACTGTAGCCCTCCAGACTTCTCTGTCCATGGGATTCTCCACACAAGAATACTAGAATGGCTTGCCATTTCCTTCTCCAGGTGCTCTTCCTGAGCCAGGGATGTAACGCACATCTCCTGCTTGGCAGGTGGATTCTTTACCCCTGAACCACTTGGGAAGCCTGATTTAATGATAGCTCAATAGAAAACTAAGCAAATGAGACAAAAAGGTAAATATTTCTGGGAAAAGCAAAAAGTTGCTCTAGAAAGGCAATGGTTAAATAATCATAACAATGTCAATACTGAGCACTGATGCAGTTGAAAATTGTGACATTTATATTGAATTAGCAGACGGAGGAGCAGGGTAGAGGTTGGTGGTGATCAGGGTGAATCCTCACCTTCTGTAGTAGGAAGTCAATGGGTAATTGTTAAAACTGTTAAATCAAGAATATCAGAATAAGCATGTTTTAGAAAAAGAGATAAGGAAAAAAATGCCAGACAGAGCAGCTAAAAGAAAAGAAAGTGGTTCCTTCTGAGGAACTGCATTTGGAATGCTGTTTTCAATCCTGTGCTTTTTGTAGTAGTAACTGGGAAAAATGCTTATGAGGCCATGAGAGTCTCTTGAACAGCAAGGAGATCAAACCAATCAGTCCTAAAGGAAATCAACCCTGAATAGTTGTCGGAAGGCCTGATGCTGAAGCACCAATACTTTGGCCACATCAAGTGAACCGCAGACTCATTGGAAAAGACCCTGATGCTGGGAAAGATTGAGGGCAGGAGGGGAAGGGGGCAACAGAGGATGAGATGGTTGGATGGCATCACCGACTCAATGGACGTGAGTTTGAGCAAGCTATGGGAGATGGTGAAGGACAGGGATGTCTGGCGTGCTGCAGTCTATGAGGTTGCAGAGTCAGACATAACTTAGCGACTGAACAACAACAACATAATTGATTCTGAGCCTTTTGGTTAAGATCAAGGGTAATATGGGGGTTTCCCTGGTGACTCGGTGGTAAAGAATCCACCTGGTAATGCAGGAGACACAAGAACTGCAAGTTTGATCCCTGGCTCAGGAAGATCCCCTGGAGGAGGAAATAGCAACCTACTCCGGTTTTCTTGCCTAGGAAATCCCACGGACAGAGAAGCCTGGTGGTCTACAGTCCATGGAGTCACAAAGAGTTGGACACAGCTGAGTGACTGAGCGTGCACACACATAGTAGGTGTACAATATAGTTTCAGTTTCAGGTGTACAGCAAAGTGATTCAGTTATACATACATATATATCTATTTTCTTCCTAAAATTCTTTTCCATTATAATTTATCACATGATATTGAATACAGCTCCCTGTGCTATGCATTCTTATTGTTTATTGTAGTGTCTTATTTTGATTAAAGTTTTTTAACTGAAAAAATAACGTGTGATGCGGGCAGCCAGGCAGTAAATCTATATAAAGGCTTCATGTGAGTGCATCAGAGGACGGAGGGGTTCAGGCTTTGGGATCAGCTCTGGTGCAATGTCACCTCTGCCAGCTTCCTGGGGTGGGGGACACCCTCGCTGAGGTGTCTGAGACCTGTGAGGAGCTCTGTCCCCTGGGAGCCATTCACACACATCAGTCAGCAAGCAGGGAGCTGACACGTCCTGGGTGGTCATTGTTAGAACTCTCACGGACATAGCGAGATCTTCCGTGGACATATAAGAAGTCTGGGGATGCATTTGAGTAGACGGAGGGCTAAGGCCAGAGGTGAGATGCCCTCAAGGGGGTCCCTGGGCTTCAGAATCAGGGGCGCTCTTCCAGTGGTGAACGTGTCACTTCATAAATCCTTGTTCCTTTGAGCTGAATGGCACCTTTGTGGTTTGAAGGAGTTTGTGTGCCTTCCAGAGTCTTTAACTTGCTCTCAGGAGATCCAAGCCCAGAAGGCTCTGGTTCATTCTGGAATATTTAGAGCTACAATGACAGAGTCAGATTTTAATCTGTAGTATTTTATCATCCACCCCTTTTAATTTCTTACAGGAAGAAAACACAGCAATACAATATCTACAAGTCCATCCCTCCCTCCCCTTCACTGGGCTCCATGTACACTGATCCATCATCCCCAGGCTGATTTCAGCACAAAGTCAGTGAATGGGAACGGCACAGAGAAACTTAGGAGTCTCACAGGTTGAGTTCCCTGACCTGGCGCACCTGCTCAGACTGCGCTTTCTGCCTGAACAGTCTGGGGGTCTCTGCTCCTGGCCAGTCCCATCCAAGACCAGCCTCTCCAGTGGTCTCCCCACCATCTCCACCTGACCACCTCCAGGTGCAGTGCCATCTTTGTTTGGTCCTTTCCTATCAACCTATATTTTTTCTCCATCACTTTTCACAGATGTCATCTGTGATGCGATGAATTTTAGGTGGGCAAGGATGGGCTTCTAGCCTACTCTGTGCTACTTTTCCTGAATGTCACACACAGTATGTATTTACCTGGCCCATAGTAACTACATGATGAGATGAATGCTTATACCATGAATGAAGTGCCAAAAGGCAGTCTAATCACTGATGTGGTCTTTCGTATAAACATTTTAAAACTGTAGCTCAGACGAAGTTCTTGAATTCCTTACCCAAGGTCACAATGCCGGCAGGCAGGGGTGAGGCAGGGGGGCCCAGGGCTACCTCTGGGGAAGGACTCACCCTGACCCAGCTCCTTCTGAAGCATTCCACTGTGTAGCTGTCCCTGCTCAGAGGAAAGATGAGCGCAGACAGGAGTGGAAGGTGACAGTCCGCATCGCAGCACCATTGCCTGGTTTCGGTTGGGTTGTTCTCCTACCTTATGGCTATTTAAATACAGTTTTGATGATTTTATTTGCTTTAGATGGAGAAAGAAAGATTCATAGAAGGTATAAAATTGCATATTATTTACCCCAGTGGAAAGAACAGTCCCCCTAGTAAATATGCATTGAAGCATTTTTATTTGTATTTGTATTTTTTAAGGTGTTTAAACAGACCCAGTAGACCGTAATATCTCTTTTCAGAGTTGGTGCCATCTATTGATTAAATATGCATTTATACATTTCTTCTCCTACTTTTTCTTTAAATAAAAGAGACATATATTTTAATCATTTAATAGACTAGAAGAATTGATCAGTAAAAATACATATTTATGTGTTTGCTCAAGAAAAGGTTTTATTAGGCATACGCATTTGAAAAACTAAAATATTTCTTGTTATACATTGATGTTTCTTAAACACGAATTTAATTAAAGGTGCAGGGCATGTGTGTGTGTGTGTTATAGGAAATAGCTTGGTTGAATAAAAGGGAGGTTTTTAAAACGCAAATATAACTGAAGGGAAATAGAGAAAGAAGATGCATTTGGAGTAAGAAGGTCCTAGGTTCTTTGCCACTTCATGGCGCTGGAGAAGAGACTGGGTTTTCTCTGAGCTGGTCTGTGTCTGCATCTGTGCAGGTGGGAATCAGAGAAGATGTACACGGAGTGCCCGCCACTGTGTTGGGTCCAGTAGAGGCTGAAGCTCGTTGACTCCTGCTGCCCATTAGCTCTCAAGAGGGACCAGAGGCTGCACCCTCAGAGCCTCCAGGACACACGCACACCTGGGACTCAGATGTGTGTCACGTGCATACTTGGGTGCAGGAGCCTCAGATGCACTCCCAGCTACAGCCCTGGCGGTGATGACCAAGGAAAACATTGATGGTTTTACTTCTTTAAAAGCACAAGTTCTTCTTCTTCTTCTTATTTTTTTAGAAATGGCCCCTGTTCTATTAGACCAGAAAAACTCATCGGCAATTGGCAGTAGTCATAGCTACTTAATGGCAACTCTGAAGATGTCACTTTAGGACACCTCTGTGTTTGAATCCTAACTCTCTTAGCTGCGTGACTTTTAGCAAGTTGCTGAACCTCTCTGAGCTTCAGTTTCAGCCTACTAAAATCCAGTGGTAGTAATGGCCAAGTAGTGGGACTATAAGGAGGATGAACTAAGATGATACATGTGAATATGTGTCCATGGCAGGCACTTGGGAAAATGTTTGCAATCTCAGTGAAGGTGGAGGGCAGACCCACAGGGTTGGTCACACACAGACCATGAGCCTGAGCATACACACCGAGCTGGGAAGGAATCCAGGCCCTGGTGGGTTCTCGAGAGGACACTTGGGGGCAGAAATATTTATAGTTTTACTGTGTGTGCCCAGCACTTTCTGTAATGCCCCATGTTGTTCATTTCACAGATCCTGGACATTGAGCGGGTCCATCAGAGGGGCGCCTCCTCAAGGAGCAGAAAGCACCGCCCATGGCAGGCCTGGAGGCCGGGAGCAGGGCTGTAGGCCTTCCTGAGAGCAGCTGTGGAGCAGGAAGGAACTGCACACCCAGAGGAATGGTCCACGTGAGCGAGCGGCTGTTTCAGGGGAAGGGCCGCACGGGCTGTGGACAGAAGCCAGGATAGAAGGTAGAAAACTGCAGGCTCCTCTGAGTCCTCTCACCTGGAGACTCCCGTGACTTCAGCTGCAACTTGCCTCCTGTCCGTCTATTCTGAGCACACCCCTGCCCCTGGCGTCATCATCGCACCAACTGCTCCATGTCTACAGCTTCACCTCTGGGGTTTGAGGATGCTCTAATTGTGGGGAACCGGGCCAATTCTCCTTGCATCCTTGGTGGAGAAAACCCTGATGCACCCATCTTCCTGCTGGCAAAACTGAAATCTTCTAAGAGCTCCTAATAACAGAGTGTGGGGGGCGGGCACAGATCTAAATGTCCTGGTGACCCCGGTGGGCAGCCTCGGCTCCTGTCCCCTCCCCACCTGGAGACCAGGAGGAGGGAAGACAGTGAGGAACTGGCCTGAGCTTTGGTCACAGTGCCTTTCTTGCGCCCTGAGACAGCCCCTCCCTCTGCCCACGAAGGCGCGCCTCTGCCCACGGAAGGAAGGAAGCCCTGCGCGCTGGCACCTCACCCACAGAGCAGCGTCCGCCTCGTGCCCGGGGCCAGGGTGAGTCGGGGGCAGACCGACGCTCCCCGGAGCCCAGCCTCCCCGCTGCAAAGTGCCCGCGTGTCGCTCAGGAGCGTGGAGCCAATGCGAGCCTTGGAGGAGGTCTGCTCCGCGCCCCGCACAGATTGGTGCTGATGGTGCTTACCAGTTGTGTGTCTGTGCAAGAAAAAACCCGAGACGCTGCCTGCCTGCTCCCCCTCTCTCCTGCTCTCTCCCTCCCTTCGCAAACATTGGATTTAAACCTGCTCAGAATTCAGTGCAGAGGAAGGCGGCAGCGGCAGCGGCAGCAGCCGGCCCAGCCGCGGGGACCCCGCAGCCTCAAGATGCACCAGCCCGCCTGCTGGATCGTCTTCTCCGTGACGACCGCCCTGCTCTTCATCCCAGGTACCCGACAGGGGCTCCGGCTCCCCGGGGCGGCTCCGAGGAGGAGCCGAAGGGGAAGGGGCAGGGGTGTCTGGGGAGGGAGCGACCAGGGAGTGTGAGCTGCGAGTGCGGGTCGAGGTGGGCTCGCGCCTGAGCACGCACCGCTCAGCTCTCCCTCACGCGCACACGAGGGTGCTTGCAGCATAGCCTTGGGGTTCGCCCTCCCCGTGGCGGGCGGTCTGGTGAGCTGGGTTCGAGAGTTGCACCCGCTGTGAGGCACTGCTGTCTCTCGGTGCCCAGTGCCGGCTGGCTTTAACCAGTTGTGTCCCAGGGGTCGGAGGAGAGGGGCTTCAACTCCCAGCAACCAGTCCTTCTCGCCACTCCTGTTGGGACCAGCAGGAGAGAGGGGGTGTCCTGGTTCCTCTGCCCATCATTTCGGCACCCCTCTGGTCTCCGGCATCTCTGTTTCCCCATCCCTCCTCCTGGCTCTCTCCCTCTCCCCTACCTCCCTCTCCCCTTCCTCCCTCCCCCCACCCTCTCCCCACTCCCTCTCTAGCCCCTTCCTCTCCTATCCCTCCTTTGCGCCAGTATTTCTCCTCTTGGAAGGTTCTCCCACCGCCATCCTTTCTTTATCCTTCCACCAAATGGGCAGATTGTGCCTTGGAAATTCAGAATCCCATTTTCCGCCGCTTCCTCCTCCTTGCATCTGAAAGGAGACTTTCCCCTGACAGAATTTGGAATGTTCTCACCAGGGGAAGGGTGGGAATCTGGGTTCACCTGGTTCTCCTCAGCACCTTCCCTCCCTCCCCGGTGATTTAAACGTGGTGCCACCTAGCACAGCAGTAACTTGTTTGGGGGGAACAAATTCTGCAGCGACACAGGTAAGATGCTGCAATCCTGCCAGAACAAGCTTAGTGGAAGTGTTGCAAAACCCAACGCGTTGTAATAGATTTGATAATTGCACGCGTGTCGTTCGCAAGCAGACAGCTGAATGCCTGGAGGCAGCCTTCAAACACTGCTGAAGGGACTGGGCTATGCTTCCAAGGGTTTAGACAGCATCTGAGAGTCTGTGGGGTTTCCACCCTCAGCCCCAGCCCAAGAAGAATTTTCTTTTTTTTTTCCAAATTGAGATTTATGCATTTGGTTACACATTCACTTTAACCTTAAATCATGCACATGTATACATAGATGTAAATACTAAGACTCTTAAGCCTTACGTATCCTGGTATGGGTAAAACACATGATTTCACATTTTTATATTCAGAATTTCTTGGCTTTTTTTTTTAAGAAAATAAAGGCCTAAGTATTTCTAAGCTACCAAAGTGAAATCAGAAAAATAAAAAGTTTATTGGGAAGTGGGAAGAAGAGGATGGAGTGAAAAATAAAGAGGAATTTCATTGTATAATGCTATGTGATGCTGTTTTAAAATTGCACATTTCCTGGCCAAGATGGGCTCTACACAACCATGTTCCAGGCTGAGAAGTTCAGAATGGGGGCTGCTGCTTCTCCTCTTCCAGGTTCAGGCCTGGGAGGGGGTTTCCACAGGCTCAGGAGGGAAGGCCAAGGGGCTCTCAGTACCTTCTGCAGCTGGGTAGAGGGAGCCAGGTGGGCACTGTGGGTCCAGGTGAGGAGACAAACTTTCCCATGGGTGCCAGTTCCTGCCTAGGTGATAGCTCAGGGCCCCCAGCACCCAGCTCCCCCCACCTCTCACTGAACTAGAGCAGAGCTGGCAGGACAGCAGCGCTGGGACCAGCCTCCCACCCTTGGTGGCTTTGGGCTCCTCTCTGAACACTGCACTTCCAAAGTGGGGAGGGAGTGTGCCCCCGGAGGGTGCTGGAGCTGCATTGCAGTGCATCCTGAAGGGAGCAGAGCCTGTGATGCCTCCCCCTAGAGGTGCAGGGCACCCGGTACCCAATGGGCTCCTCTCCATGGTGGGGACAGACGCACCCCCACCTGAGGCAGGCTCTGTTCCAGGGCACGGCCTCCCCCAGCCCTTGTCCTCACCAAGATAAGCTCAGTGAGCCACGTAGGGGGAGACATTTCTGCTGGGAGGGCTGTTCTTCCTGGTGATTGTGCTGGAAGCTGGCCTCCTCCCCCAGGAGGAAGAAGAGGAGGAAAGTTGGCCCTGGAGGCTCCCAGAGAAAGGAAAGCAGCCTCACTTCAGGAAGAGTTCCTGCGGGGAAGCCAGGCCTGGCTGTGCCCAGAAGTTCAGGGGTGACGGCCGCCTCACTTCTTGTTCTTCCTTTACTGTGTTTTTAGACTCTACCCCTTTGTTTCTAATGATGCTTTTCCTCCTCTCGGGGTTAACACCAGCTCGTTAGCCGTGTACTTTCCTAGCGTCTAAAGGCAGAGGCTAATGCAATAATGCAGCCCTGACCTGGTTGGGCCGCGATGCCATTTCATTCTGCAGCGTTCTGTTTCCTGGTGAAATGCGCGTCTCCATCCCAGAATAATTTTAAGGCTAATGTTGTTGTCACCTGATGCCTTGGGGGTGGCGGGGGGGGGGGTGGGATAGGAGCGGGGAGGAGGAACCATGGCTGAACATTGCTTTTTCTAGGCAGACTTTCTGGGACGGGAAAGGCAGTAACACATGGAAACCATAGTGAGCCCACACGCAAGATGGGGAGGGGACTCGGTGGACAATTTAGTTGTCACTCTGGGTTTGAGACGTTCCTGACACCCTGCGTGCCAAGAGTGGGGGTTCATGTAGTCCCAGACAGGAGGAGAGACTGGCCTGGGCAGGGAGCCTTTCTAATCTGGGGTTCCGGGGCCTTGGTGGGAGAGGAGTGGGTGGGAAGCAAGCCCAGATGAAGAGTGGGGGTGGGGCATATTAACATAAGAACCCCTACCCCCACCACAGAGGGCATTTCTAACAAACACCCCTGTCTCTGGTCCCACTATGCTCACTTTGTCTGTACTTGAGAATCTGTCCACGGCCTGTAGCATTCGAGCCCAAACCTCTCTGGGTCTGCCTTCTTCCCTCTGCGTGAGACCCGGCAGGGCAGAGGGGGTGGGCGTGGGGGTGCTGTCTTTACAGCCAAGGCTCAGTTTTGGAAGCACAGAGTCACCCCAGTCAGAGGCCCAGCTCCCTGGTGCCAGGACTGGCTCTGTGATCTGGAGGGTTTCTGTCCCCATGCTGAGATCACGACCTCCTGCTTGTCACCTTCTCCTGTGCTGTCCTCTGGGCCTCAGTCTACCAGTCATCTGTAGCACAGGTTTGAGCAGCGTTTGCTTCTTGTTTGCAAATGCATGGAACAGCCAAAAATGTAGGCTAGCCGATCACAAGGTGAACATAGAAAACCCAGCCTGGTCTCCTAGTAATAGGACAGAAAGAGGGGGCTGCTGCCCAGGAGGGGAGCGGGCCTTCCTTGTGGTGGAGGAACTAGAAGGCAGGGTGGAGCTTACGATGATGCACAAGTCATTGTCACGCGGTGATAACCAGCTGTCCAGTCCCAGCTTCATTTATCCAACAAGACCCTCTCCAGGTTCTGATTAGACCGTCTGCAGAATAAGATGCCCTCCTGCCTTAATTAAGAACAGGGTCTCCATGAAACAGGGAATTATTCCAGTGTTCCTGCCTTTGGACCTAACGCCGTGGCCCGTGGACCCTGAGCTTCCTGGGCCTTGGTTTTTCTGTGTGGAGGGCGAGGGTGGCTGATGTGGCCCCTTTGGTCCCCAGTGCTTCTCTGCAGGCTTCTCAGATGCTCTGCCCTTGGGCCTTGTGTCAGGCTCGGCCAGTCGGCGCTCCGGGCCGTCTCCTGCAGCCTCTAGGCCATGACCTCCGGTCCTGGGCTCGCTGGACCCGATCCCTGGGCTGTTGCCATCGCCCGCAGCTGCCTGGGCGGAGACAAGCCCTGGATGCCCAGCCCGGCTGTTCCTGTGGGAGATTTCGGGCGTCGGCCCACAGATGGCTGGGGGCTGCCTGCGAGCCCCCGTCAGCAGTGGTGGGCGTTCCCACCACTAGCAATGCTGGGTGGCACCTTCCAGACACGGGGGCCGGATGGGCACTCAGAGGAGGGAGCCAGGCTGGCCTCACCAGGGGTGGCCCTGCTCTCCTCTGCCCACTTGCCTGACCCTGCTGAAGGTGCCAGGCTTCAGGCCAGCCTCATCTGCCCTCTAGTGCTTTCATGTTCTTGGTGGGAAACCGAGTCTTTGCTTCTCAACCCGTGGGGCCTTGGCTGCCTCTGACTTTCCCTGAAGCAGGAAGGCGGTAACGGGAGTGAGGGGAAGGATGTGGCTCCGTTTGCTAGATTTCTACACAACTCAAGTCTGTGCCCTAAGGTGGTGGTGCTTGTAGGACCCCGCATGGCACTGAGGTAATCCTGGGAATGGACAGGAAGAGACTCTGTATTAGGGATAAACTGGAAGACAAACGTGTTTGCTATTCCCATCCTTCCTTCACTAAACCCACTCCGGCCCCACATACACACAGGCCTCCAATCAGAGGTCAGCCTCCCTCCCCATCACATCCACGGCCCCACAAGGAAAGCAGCCTGTCCCTCAGGACTTGCATCTCTGCCTCTCCAGGGCTCCCTGCTGTAGCCACAAGCCCGGGTGCTCTGCTGTGGGTGCCCTTGGTGGCTGGCCTCCACCTGGCCTGTACCGCACTCCACCATGGCCATGCACGGGAGCACTTCCCCAGCCATGTAGGGACCCTGTGTATCCCCCCACCCACCCTGGGCCTGGAGCCTGACCCTGGTTCCCCAGTGCTTCCCTCCCCCCAGGTCCCTCGGTGCTCAGAGGCTGGGGGCTCCCCTGCAGTCACTAGGCTAACTTAATTAAATGTTTGCCGAATGCTTTGAGACACCCCTGGGCGATGCGCTGGGTGAGTGCAAGGCATTATCATTATGGTACAGGCACTTTCCTTTAATGAGCAGAGACGCTGCGCTGAGACACCCCCGAAAGGCCCAGATGGATCGATGCGGTGGGACACAGGCCATTGATTGGAGTGGCTGCTCGCACGTTCCCGGGAAATGGTAAGTGACACCCACCCTGGGTGTATCAGCACCTTCCACATCTCAGGGTACACACCCTCTGAAGCAGCCTGAGTGGTCATTCTTGCACATTTCTTCGTAGGGAGTTTACAGAGGCTGTGTCACCGCTCTTGGACGTTTGCTTCGTGATCGTATGGAGGATAATGCCAGATTTCTGCCTTGTGGTCTACCTGGGAGATTCATCTTGGGTTTTGCTCATTTCTCAAAGAGATCATGAGATAGGCAGGGGAGATATTGTCCAATCCTGAGCTTGTCTTTTCTTTGCTTAAAACCCTCTGCAGACTTCTGGTTGCTTTAGGACCGGAGTCCAAAGCAATCAACCTGGTCCCCAGGCCACGGCCTGTCCCCTGCTCTGTATGGCTCAGGGCTCAGTCCCCAAACACCATACTCTCTCCTTCCCCAGGGGTTGCCCCTGTGAGGTCACCTGACCCTCCCTTCATGATGTTTCCAGATAAATGTCCTTTCCTTCCTCCGGGGCTCAGCTGTAGTTTCTCTCTCCTAGGAGAGTTTTCTAGATGCTCTAAAGTAGGTTATGTTTCCCTCCTTACTGCCCAGTCCAGGAGACCAGGCTTCTCCTGTTTAACACTGTTGAGTCCAGGTATTTTAGAGAGATTCTTCCTGTTATGTCTCACTTTGCTGCCTGGACTGTGGTCCCTCGGGGTAGGAAATGCATCCAGTCACATGATGGGGTGCCCTGCACAGTGACAGATACAGAACAGGTGCTCGCAGAGAGCTTGTGAACTGAACGAACGAGGAGATGGACGAATGGACACGTGCCCGGGTGACCAGCCGGGTCACATGAGTACCAAGTGTCAGCTTCTCTGCTCCACCCTTTTCTGTTCCCTCCGTCGAATCCTCAGGCATCTGGGCCCCTGGGTTGGGCCTCCCATCAGCTTCTCCATGTTGAGAGAGAGGCTTTGCTAATGGGAGGTGGAAGTGCTGAAGTGATTCCTCATTCCCGTCTTCACGCTTGTCAATAAACACCAGCCTGAGCTTCCAGCCACACACACGCGTGGCGGCTCAGAGCTGCGGACAGTGCTTCTGCATGTCACGTCGCCTGTCACCACAGACGCACCTGTGAGCGAGAGTCTCTCAGTAAACATAGACGTGGGCCCTGATGTCGGCCGTCGGCCTCCTGGGAACCAAAATTACTCAGGTTTAAGCAAATCCAGGAAGGTGACGCCAGTGGTAAAGAACCCGACTGCCAATGCAGGAGATGTAAGAGACTCCAGTTCAATCTCTGGGTTGGGAAGATCCCCTGGAGGAGGGCATGGCAACCCATTCCAGTATTCTTGCCTGGAGAATCCCATGGACAGAGAAGCCTGGCAGGCTATACAGTTCACAGCGTCACAAAGAGTCGGACATGACTGAATCGACTTAGCATGGAGACTCATGAGGTGGCCCTGATCACTAGCAATTCAGATTCATGCTTGAAGTGCCAGCAGATGCATGCTACAAGGAGGAGCTGTGTCCCCAGTAAGTAGGATGCTGGGTTTAGGGCAAACATTGCTAGCACAGGGTGAGTCATGCCTGAACAGGTGACACCTCGACGGATTCATGTTCACAGGACCAGGTCAGAGGGCTAAGCCAATCTAAGGAAATGGAGACAGGGCTTCTCGTGTTGGTCCCAAGTCACTTCTTACAGCCGAGCTGACTTCAGTCTTGCTCTTTTGTGGCTGTGGGCTTCTGAGCAGCAGGGGTCTTGCCTTACTCCTGTCTGATGATGATGCCACAAGTCCCAGGCACATTTGCTTGTCTGACATGTTGCTTATTGAGTGGTTACTGTGTAACAGGAACTGTGCTGGGAACATGAAGCCTGAGCAAAGTCCTCGTGGTCCCTGCTCTCAAGATGTTCACGGCCTCATGGGGGAGACTGTGTGTCTCAAGTCCGTGCCCCCGTGGAGGGAGGTCAGGCTGATGTGAGTCCTGTTGGAGGAGATGAGGGGGCTGCCACGGTTGCCTGCAGGAAGGGCTTGACTTGCCAGGGAGGCAGGACCACTTGTCTGCGAAAGTGACAGTTGAGCTGAGATCTGAAGGATGAAACGCAGAAATTATTCAAACCCAGGGGAAGGTGCGGGACGAGGCAAACAGAATAGGACAGGCAGAGACCAGCGGCAGAGGGGACCAGGGGTCACCGTCCTGTTTGTCTGGAGCGTGGAGGCAGGGCAGGTGGTCCAGGAGGAGGCCAGCAGCCCTGGAAGCTCGTGTTAGTTGTCCTGATCTTCATTCTAGAAGTGATGGAACCCCGCTGATGTGGCTCATCTGCTGGGGGTGAGGATTGTGACCTACATTTCCATCTCGCTCCTGTGCAGGTGTAGAGGGGGTTAGAAGGGAGCAGACTCAGAAGGGGTGGGCCAGCCGGGAGGCCCCTGCAGTAGATCAGGTGGGAAATGGCTGGGGGTGTCGGACTAGAGAGACAAGGGTGACATGGAGCCTCTCTGGGAGAGTCAGAGCTGCCCCTGACGCATCTGAAGAACCCATGTCTACAGTAAACCTGTGGTGAGCCCTGACAGCACCCAGCAGAGAAGAGGCTCTGTCCTGCCTGCCCTGCTTACAGACCATCTCCTTCAGTTCATGTGTAGCTTTCCCCTGGAACCATCACTCCTGGAGGTCTCATCATCTCAGTCCCTTCTCTGGTGTCGTCTTAGCAGCTAATGTAGGAGCTTAAAATTGCATCATTCACCTCTCAGTACATTAAGGAGATCACAAAGGGCTCCAGCAGTATCATCTGCTGGATCCTGCCTGGGGCTCTTTGCTCCTAAGAAACTGGGCATTTTAGAGATGCTTGGATTGGACTCAAGATTGATTATTGGGAATTAGGATGCAATCTTCTCACCAGTGTTACTGTGATGTCACGAAAGCAGGCATGACCTGCCCGTCACGCCCACTACCTAGGTGAGTCCTGTTAATTTTATGTAGGGAAGCAGAGCCCTGGGAACTGAGAGGGCCACTGGAGAGTGTCATGTCCCTTCCTTTCACTCCACAGTTGAAGGTGTCGAGGCACAGAAAGCCCAGTGTCTCATCTAACGTCACACAGTCAGCAGGGACCAGCCAGCATGTCCACACAGAGTTTCAGCATCCTGTGGCCACAGCCCAGCTGGTGGCGTTTCAACATGGCATTGAGCTGGCCTGAGCCTCCCTGTGGGGTCCCCTGTTGGAAAGTGGACCTGCAGCGTCGGCCCCTGCTCTGTTCCCTGAAGCTCTCTTATCTTAGTGTGCAAGGAGCGTGTGGAGCAAGGAACTTCCGAGTGCCTGGTACCCAAAGATTAAGTTGACAGATCAGGAGCAAGAGAGAAACCTGTCCTTCTCAGGGTCATCCTCATACTCTGAATGATGTCTGTGCACAAACTGGGAGACTTCTAGAAACCAGTTGATCCTTAATGTGTGGAGAGGGATGCTCAGGGTGGTACATATCAAATACCCCACACATGTCTACCTGTCTCGTTTGGTCTGCACACTGGGAAAGGCACCTGCCTTTATCAGCACTGGACCATCAAACCCAAGAGAAGAAAATCCACCGAAAATGCTGTGAATGTTATAGTACCGATTCCTGGTGAAATGGGGACTGGCAGTGTATATAGAACCTCCGTGTACATCATAACCACTCTGTATGATGTATGATGAAAGTGAAGGCTTGCACCCCTTTCCTTGCTTCCTGCTCTGCCCTCACCATGGACCATGCAGGCCTGGGCACAGTCAGTGGAGAGCTGTGGACAATGTGGAATGGGAAGCCAGGATGCATATTCAAAGCAGACAGAGAGGTAGGTGACTGTGCTGGGGCCAGGCTCCGATGGGCATTTCCCTTTTGAGAAGACGGGCCTCAGGCAGCCTTTGCTTCTCTGAACAAGCCAACCTGGTTTTCCTGAAGAGCCCAGTGCCAGGGGATCCCCAGCTCCTCGAAGGCAGAAGAATGTTGGAATAGAGAGTGTGGAGGTGGAAATAGCCCGTCAGCCTCCACTCCAAGGGAGGCTGAGTTGCCTTGGGAGTCCCCTGGCTTCCTCCCACGGAGACGGCCGTGCCCAGTGTTACTTGGCACCAGGGTGGACGCCTCTTTGGGTGAGGCCCAGATGGGAACGGATGGTGAAAACCACTTGGGATTCTGCATCCTTTCCTGATGAGTCCACCCCTCCTCCTGTTTCTGGGGGAAGGGGCTTCCCTGGTGGCTCAGATGGTAAAGAATCTGCCTGCAATACGGGAGACCCAGGTTTGATTCCTGAATCAGGAAGATCCTCTGGAGAAGGGAATGGCTATCCACTCCAATGTTCTTGCGTGGAGAATTCCATGGACAGAGGAGCCTGGTGGGCTGCCACGTGGGAAGTCCAGGGGGAGACATCACTTCAAATCCAGGGGTCACAAAGAGTCAGACATGACTGAGTGACTAACCCTTCCACTTGGGAGTGAAAGGGCACCGCCCTACACCTGCCCCATGGTGCCATGAAGATTGGCCCACACCTATATTTTGACCCGGACAACTGCTTGCTTTCTTCTTCCATTTATTTATTTTTTTTTTGGTATAAAATAAGGTACAAGGACGTACTGTACAACATAGGGAATATAGCCAATATTCTATAATAACTATGAACAGAGTGTAACCTTTGCAAATTGTGAGTCAGTATATTAAATACCTGTAATTTTGTAATATTTTACGTTAACTTCAATAAAAACTGTTTGTTTTTATGGTGGCCACTGAGCTCTTCTGCCACGCCTTGTGGGAGAATGTGGAAGCAGAGACCTCAGAAATTGCCTGAGGTGCCTTTTCTCCTGTGAACCCATCCCATATCCTCTATCCTGCTTTATTTTCAATTCTTCATGACTCTTTTTTGTTCTGCTGCTTTTTGATGGTGACATCTGGGATGATGCCTGTGGTAGGTTTGTCAGCAAAACAAACCTGTCCTTCAGTTTAACTCATCCGGGACACTGGTTCTTGGTTACCATCAGCAGACCTCTCACCGAGAGGCCTGTGTTTGGAATGTGTGGTGGCTCAGACGGTAAAGAATCCACCTGCAATGCAGGAGACCCAGGTTTGATCCCTGGGTCGGGAAGATACCCTGGAGAAGGAAATGACGATCCGCTGCAGTGCTTCTTGCCTGGAGAATCCCACGCACAGAGGAGCCTGGCAGGCTACAGTTCGTGGGGTCACAGAGAGTAGGACACGACTGAGCGACTAACATCTGCCCAAAGAACTGGATACATGAGAAATATCTTAGAATTTCCAAAGCTGCCTCTTTTGCACTGAATGTTTGTGGGAGGAGACAGAGTGGTGTGGCGGCCGAGAGCAGAGGTGAGAGCAGAGGTGAGAGCAGGAGGGAGTCAGGGTGGAGGTGGAGTTGGGGTTCGCTGGAGGCCAGAGACTGGGAAGGATGAAGACTGAGCATGAGGCCACTAGGCGGGGACTGCGGGCAGGATATGGGGCAGAGGATGCGGCAGAGACCCAGCAAGTGGGCAGGCAGGCCAGGTCTGAGCCCCGGGGCACTCCAGCCTCAGAACAGAGGCCCTGCCCAAGGCTGAGTGGTGTGTGAGTGGTTTCAATGCCTGTGGCCCTCTGGGGCAGACCCCTCTGTGGGCAGAGCCCTGCCCAGGGGCCCGGAGGGTGGGCCAAGCAATAGAAAAACACCAGAAACTCCAGACTGAACACAGGGCATCCTGGTAGACACAGCGACTGCCTGCCTCCTGCTTGCCCTTGCCACACCTGAGCCCACTCCCCCGCTTCCTGGGGGGCTCAGAGCCCTGCAGGCTTGGTTGCAGGTAAGTGGGGGAAGTCTCTGCATCATTCCATGACCCCATCTTCCCCGAGCAACCAGAGTAGTCCCACTCTGACCTACTTCATACCATCCCTTTTTGCTATTAAAAAACTGAGACAATTAATATATGACCTACTGGAGTGGGTATCCATTCCCTTCTCCCAGGGATCTTCCTGACCCAGGGACTGAACCCAGGGCTCCTGCATTGCAGGCAGATTCTTTACCATCTGAGCCACCAGGGAAGCCCAGTACCTGACCAGTGGTCTCTCACTTTGTTTTAGAGCCTGTGCACGCACTGTATTTATTTATGCAGAAATGATCTGTGTCACTACACATATACAGTAACAAAAAGGATAAGATAAAGAAATGAAAATAGGAATTCTAGTATTCCTTTCCTTTACTCAGTTTAGCACTCAGAGCATCCCTGGGGCCAGTACCACTCAGGTCCAGAATTCCGTTCGTGCCAATTCCCTGGGCCTGGAGTCAGGACAGAAACATCACATCGTTGTTGGCAGAAGGCGTCCATGGCTCCTCTCTGGCCACTCCTCTCGAGACTCAGCATGGGAGGCATCCTTGACCTCACCCCACTCCATGCCCTGGTGCAGCGCAGTTGCTCTGCAGGCCCCGTCTCGGAGCAGCTGTCATGTCCTTCGACAATTCCGTCTTTGTGGTAAAAATGAGTAACATGTCAGTGGATACAGACCAGGATTATGGATGTTTTCTTGTTTATCAAAAAGGACCATTGAGGGGAAGTAAATGCAGAATAGTCTTGGGGAAGGAAGAAGCGCTAAGCATGGGGCCCTCCGTTCCAGCTGCGTGTGGTTCCTCATCGTAGTTCTCACCCTGTTCCTCTCTGCCCAGCTCTTCCCCAGGGACCACCTGCTGCAGAGACTGGGGTCCTGGCTTCCCCTGTGGGAAGGTCCAGCCTAGGTCGCAGGAAGGTTTAGAGGCCACCCTGATGAAGACACACAGGAAGGAAGCAGGAGACACACAGGAAGAAGTCCAGTAGGAAGCTTGGTGGCTCTGGATGGCTTTCCTGCATGTTGTCCCACTGATTGTGCAGCCCCGAGGATGGGGTCTCAGGTCACAAGTCCCCTTCCCACCTCTGCTCTCCGAAGCCCACGGCCATGTTGGCTGTGTGGCCTTGTTGCTCAGGCTGAGCCTGGCAGAGGTGCCGGCTCACGACTGTTCTTAGAGACACGGCCTCTGTGATGGGCGGCTTCGGCTTGAGGCTCCTCAGGGCCTGGCCCCCCTCTCCTTAGGAGGGCCCAGTGCCCCCGTGTCTGCCCAGGCTTCCTGTAGCCTCGCTCTCACACTCCCGGGTCAGAAGACCCTGGTCTCCAGCTCCATCCCATCTGCTCTTCAGATGCCCCCTGGTCCACATTTTGACACTCTGTCCAGTCTGGCATCTGGTTTGGGGAGGGTCCAAGCTGGTGTGGTGCAGGGTTGAGAGCAGGCCCACCTTTGGCTCTTTGCTCCAGATTCCTGCCTTCCCCAGCTCCCTGTCATAGCACCCGCCCTCCTCTGCAGCCCTGCAACACTCTCGGGCAGTCCTGGGAGAGCTGCGTGTATGGTCGTCAACTCCAGGAGGGACTTGCTCTTCCAGATTCTCCTACGCAGAACCTTGAAGCCCTGGGCCTTGGAAGCCCTCCCCCAACTCTGAGTAAGTGAGACATCTCCATCCCAAGTTTCCGCCTGGGTTTCTGGCGTCTCTGGATTAGTGATAAAGCTGCCTATTTCTCTCCCCATGTGACCTGCATCTGTGTGGAGATGCAGCGCACACCTGGCCTTCTTTCTCATCTTCCTGGTTTGTTACCTGGAGCACATCCACTGGGGGCTCATGAAGTGGGCTCTGCCCTCCAGTGATGCTTCGTGGTGAGTGGTTGCGGTCCTGGATTCACTTCTGGAGTGTGATTTCCCTGATGTTGCCAGAGTCTTGACACTCAGGACACTTTTTGGTTGTGGGGTCTGCCTGGTGCATTTCAGGATGTTTAGCCATGTCCCTGTCTTCTACCCATCGGACGCCAGCAGCACCTCTCCGGCTGTGACAACTGAGATTGTCTCCAGACACCGACACACGTCCCCTGGGGCACACAATTGCTCCTGGTTGAGAATCCCTGTTGTGTGGTTTTAAATGGTCAGCACAGTCTCCTAGCAACCCCCTACCTTAGGTCAGTTGTCTTTCTCACCAGCCTAATGAAGGACAGCCTTCTCTCTTTATTCCAGAGGCCTGCACCTCTGATCCATCCTGGCTTCACATCTGTGAGAAGCTTCTAGTTTTCAATTTGCTCCACTGAAAATTAGGTTTATCCTAAACCTGTAAATCAGGTCATCAACTTCTTCATCTATGCCGGGTGCTCTCTGATGAACACTTTGTAGGGATGGCTAATAAGGGGAGTACACTGATGTACACGTGTAACAGTGTTAGGCGTGATGGTGGGAGTATGTCTGGAGTAAAGCAGATATGAGCAGTCTTAGGCCACAACAACGTGATTAGTTTAGCTGGACTGATTCTCTCACTGGGTGTGCCGTTGTCACTAGTCAAACTGTTCCAACAACTCTCTTCTTTAGGGCAGTCTTGGAGTTTACTGTATTAGCTTGAGGGTAGTCAGTGAAAGTGACAGCCCAGGTGGGATTCTTATGCATGAACATTTAAACCTAAACTAAAATGCAATGTCTGAGATCATGGGTTGCAAACAGTAGTGTAAACCTATTCATGCTGGCGGTGGTGGGAGAGTTTTGAGATCCATTATAAATCCTGAGCCAGTTTGAAATAGAAGGAATTTTGTCCAATAAAGAAGTGAGGATGGCCCTAAATATTACAGTGCGCTCTTAAAAAAATTTTTTTTTTTGGATATAGTTGCTTTACAATGTTGTGTTAATTTCTGCTGTACAGCAAAGTGAATCAGTTATATGTACACATACGTCTCTTCTTGTTTTGGATTTCCTTCCCATTTGGGTCACTAAAGAGCCCTGGGCAGAGTTCCCTGGGCTATACAGTGGGTTCTCACTAGTTAGATATTTTATACACGTGATCAGCAGTGTGTATATGTGAATCCCAGTCTCCCAATCCATTCCCCGCTTCCCACCTTGGTGTCCATACTTTTTGTTCTCTGTTGTCCTTGTGTCTGTTAAAAAGCACTTTTGACTGGAGTGTTTGGACTGCTTCTTGATGAAAGGGAGGGATCTCTGGTCAGATACTCCAAGTGTCCTGTGTTTACCCACAGTTCATTGGTAACAGGGATATCAGGAGCTCCAGGTGCTGGGGGTGGGAGCAGACACAGGTGAGCCGGAGCAGAGGAGGCAAAAACCTAGCAGGAGGAATCTACTCCCCCACCACCCAACTTCAGTCACTTTGGAGTGACCTGTGAGCTGAAGCATGAGCCCGTATTAGAGAGGCCAGTGTATCAGGGCTTCAAGTCTAAGGGGTAGATCACTGGGGCAGAAAGCAGACCAGCCTCTGTCCAGCCCCACCCTGTGCTGGCTTCTCGTTCCTGTGTGAGCATCTTTAACCTCACCCTGTGGATGCTGACAGCATTGCAGCTCTTTGGCCTTATGGACGCTTGGGGATGGGACCCGTGTCCGCTGTCTGGATGTCTTTCTCACGGCCATGACTGCTCCTGAGGCTACTTCAGTCCTTGCAGAAGTGCTCTTGGGCTCCCTGGATACTGCAGAGGCCTTCACAGCCCTGGGAGGCCTTGCCCTGCCATGTAAGGACTGACCCTTTGGGGTTCTGAGTCAAATTTCTTCTCTATACTCAGCTGATCCTGTGGCCTGATTTCTCTGCTGCGGGGTTGTTGACAACAGTAATTTTAGAAGCTAAACTGTTAATTTCTGCGATCTTGCTTACTGATTAGGATCTTTTCATGAACTCCATTATAAATGCCAGATTTGGTTTAGGTGAAAGCTGCTTCATGGTGAAACTCCACGTTGGACGATTAGTTCGACAAGGTCATGGGTGCCGTGGGTGAATGGTGAGCACTCAGTCTTTACCAGGCTCTGGAGACTCAGGATTCAGGGTCTCTTGGGGCAGGGCGGCCGGAAAGCCTGCGGGCACATCACGGTGTGTTCTCCTACAGCCTTCTCATTAACTGCCTCCGAAAGCACGAAGACGAGTGAAAAACCTTTTCTTGAAGTTCCACCAGAGAGGCTTCCCAGATCTGGGAGGGGAGGGGGACCCTGGAGCCGAGTTTGTAAAGAGCTGGATAGTCACTTCACCCAGGAGATCCCAGGGGAAGGAACACAGAAAGACGCAGGAAGAGACCAAGATACTGAGCTCGGGGGACTTCAGCTCTGAAGGTGGTGATGGACATGATGACGTGGGTGATCGTCCGCGGCAACGTGTTGATAGGCTGGCAAAGGGTCAGGGCGACAGCCACCAGGCAAGTGAGCTGCAGGCCTTGTTTGGTGGAGCTCCTGGCCACATGTCACCTGTCACTGCAGGATCTGACTCAAGGAACATGGGTGGTGTTATTCCAGGCCGGGTTCATAATGTGCTCTGGAGTATTTAATGACAGGGCGAGACAAGAAGCCCAAGCCTGGGGAGGCCACATCCGTGTCCACGAACGGTCAGCATCATAAGGGACCTGAGGCAATGGAGCCCAGCGCGGAGACTCCTGTGGGTTCACACAGCCACATGCAGAGGGGCCGCGGGTGAGTGGGGGGCTCAGGGATAGAAACGAGGTCTGAAGAGTCCTGGCTCAGACGCTTCTCACTCTCCTCCCTCTTGGAGAAAGTTCCCTATAGATCACACCAGAGAAAATCTGGTGAAGATCTGAAAGACTTTCTTCTCAACCTGGAACAACAAGCTGGAAGGGACTGTCCAGGCGGTGGTTCTCAGCTGCTCAGACCCGCATCTCATGGCCATGCATGACCTGGACCATGACCAGCTGGGAGCACCCGAGGCCTCACGGAGGCCCGCCTGCATTTCCAGGCCTGCAAGGCTACACGCAAACCTTCAGCAGAATTCTGTGCCCAAGAACTTCCCTCCGTGGCCTCAGTGCTTCTCTGAAGCCAGAGCTTTGGCTCCTGTGTCTGATTCAAGGGGTAAACGTGGGCACGAGGAGGACCCCAGCAGTCTTCAGGAGGAGATGGCTGGGAAGTGGGGTCCCACACAGAAGAGGGCTTCAGAGCTGTTCTTGGGTAAATAATCCAGTGGGCGGCTCCCCTGAGCATAACATCCTGTGCAAGTCGGTCAGCTTTAGAGGAGGAGCTCCCCCAGTGCTGACAACCCCGCCACACCCCTGGGGTACCGGCTCAGCCCCTCTGGGACTTGGAGTGGATCTGCCGATGTGGATCCATGGGAGCAGGCTGGCTGAGTGAAGTCTGAGCATGCATCCGTTAGAGGACTTCAAGAAGACCTCAGCGTAAACACTGAAAGGCAGGCTACCCCCATTGCAGCGGGGACCATGGGCGAGTCAGGAGGGGGCTTGAAAAGCATGGCCCCTTCTCTCTGTCCCATCCTTCTGACCGGGTGCTGGGGGTGATGCCAGGCAAGAAGGGGATGCCCACCCCCACATTCATGGACCCCATATTTGTGGGCATTCCCCTAGGCTCATGGCCCCCACCCATGTTCATGGCCCCACGTTTGTGGTTCTTCCTTGCTGTTGGGTGTGGGCCTGGTCCCAAGGGTAAGGCTGCTGACACAGGCAGATGAGATCTGGGTGTGAAGCCTGGGGGAGGTGATGCCTGACAGGTCTCTCCACCACCTCCTATCCTCCCCTCCTCCGTGCGATCAGGGGGCAGGAAACGCAGCACTTACAGCACACTAGGCCCCCAACCGGTGACTATCTTCAGGCTAGAGTGGGTTCTGCCAGGGTCAGGGCTTCAGGCTCTCAGACTCGGGGCCCTTCCTCAGCCTGCTTCACCCCCACTGCATGGAAAACTGGGGGCAGAAATCACTCACCCCAGATCGCTCTGGTGAATGGACCCAGAAGCTCAGAGAGAGAGACAATAGCAGTGTCCAACGGCTCTCATGGTCTTTACTACTCAGGGTGTGCTTCCTGGGCCAGCAGCGTGGAAGTGAAGACTCTTGATTACCCCAGGTCTGGCTTTCAGCTCTGATCTCAGCTCAAAGCCCAGCCCAGAAACAGTCTCTTCCAAGCAGCCTTGTTGGCCACTGCACCCAGCAAGCACTCTTTCTCTCTGGACTCCAGGACATGGTTCTTGATCCAGTCTGCATGTTGGGACCATGGTGGGGTGGGGTGGTGGGGGAAGCTTAGAACTCACAGACCCATGCCCGGGTCCTCATCCCTGAGATTCTGATGTAATTGATCGGGGTGCAGTGTCTGATGCTAGGTTGTTTTAAAATCTCCCCTGGCTCATTTGGGATTTTAATGATCTACCCTCTCAATGACCACGCTGAAAAATGTCTTCACCGTTGTGAAGATTCTTCTCTGTAATCATAGGGTGAATGACTTGTGCTCAGGAATTCCCCTGCTCCCTGAATGAGTACAGTGGTATTGGAAACAGAGATGGGAGTCCAGGTCCTGAACTCACCTTCCTGGCCGTGCTGGGCTGTGTGCCCGTGGGTGGGTCACTGGCCTTTCCTCAGCCTCAGAGTTCTTCTCTGCAGAAGACTGCATAGGGCATCCCTTAAGGACCCAGCTGGCTGGATATTTTGTGATTCCAGAGTGTGTGCAGAAATGAGGGTTGAGTGCAGCCAGCCCCGGTGCTGAAGCCTGACCTTTGACCCATTTTAGCATGTTTTTGTTCTCCTGCTTTACGGCAGTAGGGTGCCAGCAGTTTCACCTCTGGAGATGTGTCTTCTCAGCCGAATGTCAGGCCTTTCGTGAGGTCATCTTCACCAAGCCTTCTGCTGGTCCATGTGCTGCTCTGTCTGATTTATAGCAGGGTGTCCCTCAGGGCTAAGGAAGGGCTGGCTCGCCCCTGGAAGGTGTGCTCTGTCCTGAACCCCACCCTGTGGATCAACAGGGAAAGTGGGCGCACTGAGGTTAAGAATAAGGGATGTGGGAGAAAGATCGTGGTGCAGGGACCAAAATGAAAAACATTTAGAGAAGTCAGATGTCTGCTGGCTTTGGAAGGAAGAGAGTGGAGGAGTGGGCTTGGTGGGAGCTGCAGCAGTCCAAGGGAGGCATTCTCCCCAGGTCTGCATGGATGCTGGAGATGAGATCCACAGAGTTCCGTCTCAAGCCCGGCCAGCATGGGGCACTCACACAGGATGACTGAGCAGTAACCATCCTGCCTGGGTCTCCAGGGAAAACCTTTTCTGCTCCTGTTCTTAGGGCAGCGCCCTCAGTGCCTCTTGCAGCAACACCGCCTCTGACTTGACCAGGACGACTGGCCCTACCTCCTCCATCTCCTGGGGACCTCCCTCTGCAGTGTTCCCAGGAACTCATCTGAAACAAACAAAACATACTGCTAATCCACCCCCGTACTTCCTGAGGGATCTTGGTGACAGCGGGGGAGGAGCAGAAAGGCAAGGATGCCACAGGTGTTTCAGAAAGGTTTGGGCTCAGCGAGCAGCAGCAGTGAAGCCCCGGGGCCCCTGTTCATCCCACTGGGCATTTACAGGCTCTACTTAGGGGCCAAGCACACCGTGGGCATCTCAGCTCTTTTGGGATTCTTTGTTCTGCTCCTTAAGACTCAGACAAAATAATTCTACTGAGTTTGGACTGAACCGAGAGCTCAGGTGTATGGATCAGAGTCCCTTTTCTCTGGATGATGGGAAATCAGACGAGACATTTTCTATGCTGGGGCCTCAGTTTTTTCAGACATGACGAAGGAACTATGATATCTGCCTTTGTCCCAACTCAGGATTTTTGTGTGGGTCCAGGGTGCTGATGTAGAAAGAGTTTAGAAAACAGGAAGGACGTCATGCTAACCAGGTGTACTTACTCTATCATTGTTCTTCCAGTTGGGGTGGTTCGTATTTATCAGAGGCTTCATATGTTTGGTGAAAATGAGGAGAAATCGGTGCCAATCAGTAGGTAGCTATCTCCCAGATGATGTGGCCCTAGCAGTGGAGAGGCCAGGACTGGTTATCCACATTCCTGTGGACTCAGAGACTGAGGCGGGAATTGAGCATGTTCAGTCTGGCTCCTGTGGAATAGGACAGGCTGGGATGGGCCTCACTGGCTCTCTTGGGTAGGCTGGGGGCTGGACAGTTGTTAGAATCCACCTTCTCTTTCAAAGGATCTGAGGGAAGGATTGCTTCTCTCCTTTTGGGGACACAAGTCACACCATTGTTTGTTTGTGGTCAGTGTCCACAGAGGAGGCATTAAGGGCAAGTGTCCACTGGTGGGAATGAGAAATGCAGAGATAGATAATATGTGCCTGGGCTGGGCTTCTGGGGTCAAGTCTGAGGTGCCAAAGGAAGTGGGTATGGGTAACAGAGGCAAGAGGGAGGGTCAAAGGGCAGGCGGGGTGAGGCAGCAGAGAGTGCAGGGCTGGGCAGTGGGGAGGGTGTGTCCACACGGACGGCTGACCGAGGTCAGGGCAGGCGCTGAGCTGATGCCAGATGGAGTTGTAACCAGTACCCTGTCTCCATGTCCCACACAGGGCCATCCGGTGTAATGAACAAGGCTCCACGGGCCTTCCTGGGACACCCCCACCCTCCCTTCACCTGTATCCTTTGAATCACCCAGATGACAGTGCCTGAGGCATCTTACAAGGTGCTAAAACCACCTCCAAATTGAAGAAATTAACTGCGAGATGACTATGAGCCCCTAGGCCCCAGGGCTCTTGGTGCCTGAGAACAGATAATGTTAACCCTGTGACCTCACCATTAGCCAACCAGAGAATTGTGCATGAGCTGATCACAGGTCCTGAGAGCCCTGCCCTCACCTGGCCTCCAAAATGCTTTCCTGAACCCAAAGGGAGCTCAGGCCTTTTAGCACCAGTTCCTCTGGACACCTTGCTCGGCGCCTGTAACAAACGCTACACTTTGTTGCACCACAATCCGGGTAAGTAGGTTAGCTTGACTACATGTGGTGAGCAGACCCAAGTTTGGTTCTTAGATGTTCCCAGAAGTTCTGTCTGTGGCCTCCCTTCTTGGGAAAAGCAGGGGCTGCCCTGTGAGGACACCCCTGTGCCTGGTCAGGGCAGTCTCTCTCTGCCCAAAGGGGCTTCCTGTGCCCTCTCTCTCGGGGGCGGGGGAGCACATCGTCCAGAGTCTCCAACTCAAAAGGGCATTTCCTTATTCCTTCTGCTTAGAGGTGAAGCTCTTCACAGACATGTGTGAAAGAAGAGGTCATTTTCCTTTCTTCCTGGAGAAGGAATTCCGGGGTCAGTGGGGTCACTCACCCTTTCTAAGGGAAGGCGACATGGCGGGTGGCCAAGCGACAGCAGCCTTGGTGCCTGAGCTGAGCCACCCACAGCCTGATGCTTGCCTGCCGCTGCTCCATCCCCTGCTCCTGCCTCCCTGGGGGCATCTCAACCTTTCTTAGTGTGTCTCCTGTAAGGTCCCTGTTGGCCATTTTCGCTTCTGTATTTTAATGGTTTGGACTAATTTTCACTTTATTTTTGTATTTATTTTAACACAATCACTTATAATGAGGCTAATGACATTTTGTCTCCATGGTGGCGCATTTTAATTTGGTCTCGGAAATGTCAGAGCGATCAGGCAGTTTGGTATCTCGGAAACACAATATGTGATGGTGACAATAGGCTCCCCTCCATCACTGCATCTCCTTGTTATCTGCCAGCCCCTGGGCCGCCCGGTCCCATTTGGCCAGGTCTCAGCGCTGGCGTGGATGGAGACAATGGTTAAACATCAGTAAGACAGAAGAGAGACTCCTCAGAGAGGCCTTCCGGAAAGCACGGTGAACACAATCTAACAGATCTCAGCACTCTGCAAAGCTGGCTTAACACAGGTGGGCGGTCTTTTCCTGGTGGCATTTTTGTGTCAGCCCTTGGCCTTCCCTCCACCCATGGTTTCTCTCCTAGCCACCTGCGGTCACCTGTCTCTCCACTTTCCCGTCCTTTCTTTTAAGACAGGGCTGGATACTATTTCCTATGACATGACTGTTCTAAGCTTTGCGAGCCTCTTGAGGTCTCTATCTCATATTCTTCCTCCTCTTTTTACAATTTTTGAAAATGTAAGAAACATTCTTAGCTCACGAACCATAGGGTTGGTCAGGCCATCTTGGATGGGAGGTTTGTTTAGGGATGTGTTCAGGGTTATTTGGACTTCCCAGGTGGCTCAGTAGTAAAGACTCTGCCTGCCAAGGCAGGAGTCTCAGGAGACATGGGTTTGATCCCTGGGTCGGGAAGATCCCCTGGAGGAGGAAATGGCAATCCACTCCAGTATTCTTGTCTGGAGAATCCCATGGACAGAGGAGCCTGGAAGGTTTGGGGTTGCAAACAGTCGGACATGACTGAGCATGCAACAATCACCTGGGTATTTGGTTGGAGAGCTGAATCCTGTTCTTTCAGCCCCAGGGCTGGCTCCGTGGACACCAACATCTGAGATGGAACCAGAACAGTGCAGGGGAGAGTCTCTGTGTGGCGAAACCTCTCGGGCAGGTCAGGCAAACTCCGGCCTGACCCAGACCAGCCCTGTCCCAGGAGTTGCCTCTTGCTGGCTTCTGTTCAGAAGCCACTTTGTCAGATTCTTTGCCAGCTTTCCATGTGGTAAGGGTACTTTATCTCTATAAAGCAGCAATAAGTGGACAGTATAATATATTTCAGTTTTAATAAGGTGTTGCCAGTTGCACACACTCGGTAGAGCAATTAGTGTCAGAAGCGCTAAGCAATGGTGGGAACGTCACGCATGTTTACAGATGGGAAGGATTTACAGCTGCGTGTTCAGGCACGGAGGGTGGGGAGGGAGGAGATGCTGGCCAGGAAGGACTGATGCTGAGGCTGAAGCTCCGATACTGTGGCTACCTCATGCAAAGAGTTGACTCACTGGAAAAGACCCTGATGCTGGGAAGGATTGGGGGTGTGAGGAGAATGGGACGACAGAGAATGAGATGGCTGGATGGCATCACTGACTCGATGGACATGAGTTTGAGTGAACTCCGGGAGTTGGTGATGGACAGGGAGGCCTGGTGTGCTGTGATTCATGGGGTCGCAAATAGTCGGACACGACTGAGCGACTGAACTGAACTGAACTGAATGTCTCTGAAATACCTTGAAGGTGGGCCCTGGGCGGTGGGTGCCTTGAGGTCCCTGCCTGGGGCTGGGAGGACCTGCCAGGTGCCTGACCCAGGATAGAAAAGTTTTGTGCCCTTAGATTTGACTTTCAGAGTCGTGCCACTTAAAATTGACTCCTCGGCAGACGTATTTCTGCAAAGCTCATTTTCTACATCTTCAGAAATGGGATGAGGAACTCAAGAGAGGTTAGGATGTGGGGCCACTCTGCTGTTCTGCCCAGACCAGCTGGGGCCTTACGCACTGTCACTCCTGCCCCATCTGTGCTGCTAAGGGTGGAGCATTTTCAGAAACCAAGCCTAGGCTGGATCATCCAACTCAGCCCGGTTTGCCCAGAACTGACCTGATTTTAGAACTGGGAGCCCTGCCACCTGGGGCCTGTCCGTCCTGGCACCCGGGGATGGCCCATCACCCCGAGTCTAGTCTAGAAGGGAGTCTCCTCTCACCGGGGGTGGGCCCTAGTGTCGGGACAGCCCTGGAGTTAGGAATCCTGGCCACACATTTCAGTGGACACGAAAGCCAGGAGCATGTGCCCCGACGGAGAATGGCTGAGGGAGCTGGTTCCAGGGGAGGGTCTGAGGGTCTGGACAGAAAATCGGAAGGCCTGGTTGAGATTCTTCGGGTAATTTCTTCCCTGAACAGGGTGATACTATGATTGCTCCTGGCGTGGGGAGCAGAGGTGACTTTGATTCTTTTTTCCTGTTTCCTCTGTGTTGAGGCGGTTTGTGGACTCACAGACACCTGTGGAGGCTCCTCCCTGAATTGTGCATGAGACCCTCAGTCCAGCCCACGGGGAGGGGTGGCGGGGCAGCATGAGGAGGTGAAGACCCTGGGCCAGGGCAGCGAGGGAGAGCGGGGCCTTCTCAAGGCCCCAGTGCTCGTCCGAGGTGTTTGGGTGCCCGCTGGGCTGTGTTCCAGGGCTTCCCACCGGCTCTGTCTGGACCGGAGACTCTGCTTCTGCTCCACCTGAAGTAAGCACGCGCTTCAGTCCCTGGGGGGTTTCTGGGCTTGGAACAGAGAGCAAGTCTCCCCTACTGTCCCTGGTCGCAGGGGCAGGTGGGGAAGGGCAGTCGCGTTGATTACTGCTCCCAGAGGAGTGTCATCTTTTTCTTAGATAACAAGGCCGGCTTTATGAAGGGCAAAAATCTTCTTTAAAACATTAGTTTAAGTCTTTGCTGGGTACCTACTCCATTGAAGTTTTATAGGGGACAGGACGCCAATATAAAAAGGTCATGGAACCAATTAATTTCGACCACAGAAGCATAAACCAGCCCCAGACTTAATTTTGACAGTGTTACTAGGACTGCGTGTGTGTTTGGATTTCCAGGCCAAGTGGCACAGGGTGAGGGGGGAGCCCTCCAGGAAACCTGTGGGGAGGGTGAAGCCCCGGCCCCAGGCGTCCACATTACCATGACCTCTGGCCACCTGTGCAGCTAGGTGGGGGTGTCTGGGCCCTTCTTCTGCCTATGGCCCTGCTCCCTCACGGCAGGGTCTCTCCACAGACCTCGTGGCCCCTGTGACCTGTGGGGAGCACGGGTGTTCGGGGCTGCCTGCCCAGGCCCGAGAGGACTGTCCCAGCTGCAGGTGCCTCTGCCCACACACCTCCCTGGCCCGTCGTGGTTCTGGGGCCCCTTCTGGGTGGCTGGTGTCTGCAGCCTCCTCCTTGTCTGCCAGTCACCTGCCCCCACGCCACCCCACCCTTCTCTCCACCTTCCTTCTCAGTTCAGTTAAGTCCCGTCTCTCTCTCTGGGTTTGTTCTCCAAACGGGAAGGTTTCTAGTTTCACACCTCGGTAATTGGTGCTATCTGTTGAAAGTAACTCTGGAACTCCAGCCTGCTGGGGTCAGAAGGAGCGGAATTGAATTAAAGGGAGTAGAAATTGGCTGGAAGCAGGAGGAGGACTTGAGCGGCGTGATTTCTGTCCTCTGTTGGCCGGCAGCCTCTGGGCCTTCTGAGCTGGCCGGCGGGTGGGCGCCTGGCTTTGTCCCCTCCTCTGATGGGAGCCTGGGGTGGAGGGAGGTGGTGGGAGGAGGGAGGTTCCCCCAGCCCAGGGTGGGGCACCCAGGACCCAGGCAGCATGCACCCACAAGAAGCATCCTGTCAGTGAAATGACACTGGAGGGATTAAATCCTCAAAACACCTGTGTTCTAGCAGCATTGCAGCTGGGAGGGAAGCTGGCAGGACTCTCCTGGGCTTAGTGCTACCCACCCGATTCATGCCAGAGTGGGGCACAGCCGACTGCCTGGGACCCAGTGGCGAGGCAGGTGTGGCCCCTGGTTGGTGCTCACAGAGGCTGTTTCTGCTGCCCACTTGAGAAGGAGCAGTGGTTCCTGCTATTTCTCCTTTGATATTATTTGTTGAATTGATCCTTAGATTTAAACATTTCTGCTGGTGTTGTTGATCATCTATTTCTGATCTGGATGATTTTTTAGTTATTGGAAATGTCTCTTCTACTCCAGGCAGCAGGTGAGCGGCTGTATTCAGGGCTCTGAGGTATCTCTTCTCACCCCAGTCCATCAGTGGGTCTGCCTCCAGGTCAAGGATAAACTCTGGGCGTGAGTCTTAAAGAATCTAAGAACACACTTCTTGTGGGGGCCCAGGAAAGGTCAAAACAATGAACTTTCTCTGGGACCAAAGAGTTCCTGCTTCCGTCCCTGCACTCGGGAGAGAGGGAGGGGATGGTCATTACAGTGGACACACACGTATGTTTGGATCAGGGCTGTGTTACACGTCGATGGGTGGAAAATATGGAAAAAAATAGAAGTTGTGTTGCTCTGTTGTCTGGGGTGCTGATGGAGATGTCATAGAAGAGAACTTCGTACCCTCCGCATGTAGGGCTCTGATGAAATCGGACACATACCCACCCCGGAGTCTATTAGGCTCCAGTCGCACTCCCCATCACGGGGATGCCAGCTCCTTGCTTTTAAAACTACCGCCTTTTTCTTAGAGGGTTAATTTCTAACACCTCACCTCTGCATTTCTTCATGGGACTCTCGCTGGTTACTTTCGTGACCCTTCATATTAAGGGTGCTTGAGTCTTGTCCTCTGTGTGCCTGGCATCTGAGATCCGCTCCCCGTTGTCCCAGAGTGACTGTTAGGGCTTCGTCAGGTGTGTAGGGGGGTGGGGAGGCCTGAGTGACACTGTCTCAGGTCCTGGGACCTAGATCCACAGGGCAGGCTGCCGCAAAGGGGCTTGTGCCCTGTTGTGTGTTTGTGGTGTGGCTTGGTCCTGACTCTGATGCTTTTTGTTTGTGCATTTCCCTGGCTGATCTGGCAGTCTGTGTCCTTTTCTATCTTTCTGTGGCTGACCCTGGCGGATGATCGGGTTGCTCTGAAGAGCTCCGAGTCCCCCCATCTCTGGACTGGGCCCTCCTGAGCTCCAGGGCCACTCAGACCTTTGGAAGGAAGAGGCCAAGTTCTCCCCGCCCCTCCTCCACCCCACCGTGCAGAGGTGCGGCCCTGGCCCCAGGCCTCCACTCTGCACAAGTGTAGCTGGTGTTTTCTTTTAAATGGACAAAGGTGGGGGTTGGAGCCCAGAGGTCCTCTGACCTCAGAGCCTGATCTGTGGAGATGACAGGCCACGCGCGGCCGTCCCTGGATGCACTTGCGATGGGGAGGTGCTGGTTAATTTCTCAGGACTTGGAGGTGACCCGGGTTTAATAAAGAGGATTAATGGATTTGAGCTCCAGGTCCTGGCTGTTCCAGGCAGATAGCCGCTTCCTTGTGAGGCAGCGAGAGGCCCTCGTCTGTGTCTTCTCTTTGGGGAAAGGCTCCCGGGCTGCCTTAAAGGGACCTCCTCTCCTTCCCTTCCTGCTAACCTGCTGAGGTGGCTGCGTGCCTTGCAACCCCTCATGAGCAAGGGCCTCCTGGTGACAAGAACAGCGGCAAAAGGACACTTTTATCCTGCTGGTGGCAGATAGCACCTTTCTGAAAAGCGTTTTGACCACAAGGAAATAAAATTTTAAAGGAATCAAAACCTTTAAAAATATGGTGTCTACCCTCTCCCACAGAGGGTCAACAGCGATGCCTTTCTTATAGGATTTGTTGTTGAGTCACTTAGTCGTGTCTGACTCTTTGTGACCCCATGGACTGCAGCACGCCAGGCTCCCTGTCCTTCACCATCTCCTGGAACTTGCTCAAACTCCTGTCCATTGAGTCGGTGATGCCATCCAACCATCTCATCTTGTAGGATAATTATAAGGATCTTATAGGATAATTCAGTTCAGTCGCTCAGTTGTGTCCGACTGTTTGCGACCGCATGAACCGCAGCACTCCAGGCCTCCCTGTCCATCAACAACTCCCGGAGTCCACCCAAACCCATGTCCATTGTGTTGATGATGCCATCCAACCATCTCATCCTCTGTCATCCCCTTTTCCTCCTGCCCCCAATCCCTCCCAGCATCAGACTTTTTTCAAATGAGTCAGCTCTTCGCATGAGGTGGCCAAAGTATTGGAGTTTCAGCTTCAACATCAGTCCTTCCAATGAACACCCAGGACTGATCTCCTTTACGATGGACTGGTTGGATCTCCTTACATTCCAAGGGACTCTCAAGAGTCTTCTCCGACACCACAGTCAAAAGCATCAATTCTTCTGCGCAGCTTTCTTCACAGTCCAGCTCTCACATCCATACATGACCACTGGAAAAACCATAGCCTTGACTAGACGGACTTTTGTTGGCAAAGTAATGTCTCTGCTTTTTAGCATGTTGTCTAGGTTGGTCATAACTTTCCTTCCAAGGAGTAAGCGTCTTTTAATTTCCTGGCTGCAGTCACCATCTGCAGTGATTTTGGAGCCCAGAAAAATGAAATCAGCCACTGTTTCCACTGTTTCCCCATCTATTTGCCATGAAGTGATGGGACTGGATGCCATGATCTTCGTTTTCTGAATGTTGAGCTTCAAGCCAACTTTTTCACTCTCTTCTTTCACTTTCATCAAGAGGCTCTTTAGTTCTTCTTCACTTTCTGCCATAAGGGTGGTGTCATCTGCATATCTGAGGTTATTGATATTTCTCCCAGCAATCTTGATTCCAGCTTGTGCTTCTTCCAGCCCAGCGTTCCTCATGATGTACTCTGCATATAAGTTAAATAAGCAGGATGACAATATACAGCCTTGACGTACTCCTTTTCCTATTTGGAACCAGTCTGTTGTTCCATGTCCAGTTCTATCTGTTTCTTTCTGATCTGTATACAGATTTCTCAAGAGGCAGTTCAGGTGGTCTGGTATTCCCATCTCTTTCAGAATTTTCCACAGTTTATTGTGATCCACACAGTCAAAGGCTATGGCATAGTCAATAAAACAGAAGTAGATGTTTTTCTGGAACTCTCTTGGGTTTTTGATGATCCATTGGATGTTGGCAATTTGATCTCTGGTTCTTCTACCTTTTCTAAAACCAGCTTGAACATCTGGAAGTTCATGGTTCAAATACTGTTGAAACCTGCCTTGGAGAATTTTGAGCATGACTTTACTAACGTGTGCGTTGCGTTGCGTTCGGTCGCTCAGTCGTGTCCGACTCTTTGCGACCCCGTGGACTGTAGCCTACCAGGCTTCTCCGTCCATGGGATTCTCCAGGCAAGAATACTGGAGTGGGTTACCGTTTCCTTCTCCAGGGGATCTTCCCGACCCAGGGATCGAACCCGGGTCTCCCACATTGGAGGCAGACGCTTTAACCTCTGAGCCACCAGGGAAGCACGTGTGAGATGAGTGCAATTGTGTGGTAGTTTGAGCATTCTTTGGCATTACCTTTCTTTGGGATTGGAATGAAAACTGACCTTTTCCAGTCCTGTGGCCACTGCTAAGTTTTCCAAATATGCTGACATATTGCATGCAGTACTTTTACAGCATCATCTTTTAGAATTTAGCTCAACTGGAATTCCATTGCCTCCATTAGCTTTGTTTGTAGTGATGCTTCCTAAGGCCCACCTGACTTCACATTCCAGGATGTCCGGCTCTAGGTAAGTGGGAGTGATCACACCTTCGTAATTATCTGGGTTGTGAAGATCTTTTTTGTACAGTTCTTCTGTGTATTCTTGCCACCTCTTCTTAATATCTTCTGCTTCTGTTAGGTCCCTACCATTTCTGTCCTTTTTTGTGCCCATCTTTTCATGAAATGTTCCCTTGGTACCTCCAATTTTCTTGAAGAGATCTCTAGTCTTTCCCATTCTATTGTTTTCCTCTGTTTCTTTGCATTGATTGTGAGGAGGGCTTTTTTATCTCTCCAAATGGGGACAAAGATGTATAGCAGTGGGAACTTAGTTAAACATGTGACACTACATTTGTTCAATGAAATCACAGTCATTAAGACGTTCTAGAAGCATTTTGATTTTGAAATACGATCATAGGTTCTAAAATACCATGTGCAGTTGAACTCGTTTTTGTAGAAAAACTTGCTACATGTGCATGCAGGTGAAGGATGCACACCTGGATGACTGGATGGGGAACTCAGAATGGTTTTGTTGTAGCGTTTAGTTCTACTTGGGCTTCCCTGATAGCTCAGCTGGTAAAGAATCCTGCAATGCGGGAGACCCTGGTTTGATTTCTGGGTCAGGGAGATCCCCTGGCAAAGGGATAGACTACCCACTCTAGTATTCTTGGGTTTCCCTGGTGGCTCAGATGGTAAAGAATCTGCTTGCAAAACCTGGGTTTGATCCCTGGGTTGAGAAGATCCCTTGGAAGAGGGCATGGCAACCCACTCCAATATTCTTGCCTGGAGAATCCCCATGGACAGAGAAGCCTGGTGGGCTACAATCCATAGGCTTACTAAAAGTCTGACACAACTGAGCAAATAAGCACTGCATTGCACTTGTTTTTACTTATCCTCACTTGCTAATCATTCCCACAGCTGTGTGTCACTTATAATGGCAGCAGGAGAGCCAAGTGGGATCTACGGGAGTGAGGTGGGGGGTTTTGGGGTGCGGGGTCCTGGAAGCTCCTCCAGGTGTGCTCCCTCAAACCCACCGAGGCCCAGGGAGGCTCAGGTCCCCTTCCTCCCAGGAAAATACAGGTGCAGCTCCTACCAGGTGGGACGTGGCCTCTGGTGACAAAGCTGCGAGCTGCTCAGGGTCACACTTGTGATGACGGGTCCCAGGTGGTGCTTCCAAGAGTCGTAGGATAGCAGGTTCCTTCTGCCCTGGACCCCCCACCTGGGCATCCTAGGGACAGGGTGGTCCTGCCCAAGGGGGCAAGTCTCAGCCCAGCCCTCTGCCCACCCCGGGGTGAGTCTGATGGCTTCCTGGGCCGCGTCCAAGTGCACTGTCCTCTCCTGGCTTCACTGGCTCCCAAGGGGGTGATACCTCCACCCCCAGGAGTCTGTGTTGAGCAGAGGATCTTGAGTCCTGGAGTCTCACTCTTAGGACACGTCCCCTCATGTCTCCATCAACCACGAGGCCCTTACACATTTCCCCTTAATATTAAATTTTTAGTGGGCATTGATTGTAGGTTTTTCCCACATTAACTGCCTTCTTATGTTTTAGCTGTCTCTGATGTTGACATCAGGGCTACTTCTTATTTTCCCCTATGATGGTTTGGCATCGTTGTCTCCAACTTAATTCTCCAACCCCGGGGGTGTGTTTTTATCTCTATTCAAATGGCCATAACTTAGTTTGCCATATAAAAAAAAGTCTTCAGGGAAGCTTTATTCTAATATTTCAGCCTTGTCTTCAAGGTTTTCTAATTGTTCCTCCTTGTTTTTATTTTAACTTTTTATTTTCTATTGAGGTTTAGCTGATTAATAAACAATGTTGTAATAGTTTCAGGTGAATGTTGAAGGGACTCAGCTGTAGATACACATGTATCCATTCTCCCCAAAGCTCTGCTCCCATCCAGACTGCCACATAACATTGAGCAGAAGTTCCCTGTGCTGTACAGTAGGTCCTTGTTGGTTATCCATCTTAAATATAGCAGTGTGTACATGTCCGTCCCAAACTCCCTAACTCTTCCTTCCCCACATCCCTCTCCCCTGGTAACCGTAAGTTTATTATAGAGTACTGAGCAGAGTTCTATGTGCTGTACAGTAGGACCTTGTTGGTAATCCATTTTAAATATAGCAGTGTGTACCATAAGACAACCATAAATTTGTTCTCTAAGTCTGTGAGTCTCTGTTTTGTAAATAAGTTCATTTGTATCATTTCTTTATAGATTCCACATATAAGGGAGGTCCCTTCTTGCTTTTATACCCTGTTATCCACGATGAGAAAGGGCAAAAAGCTGATTTGGAAAGAGTTTGTCTCCTTGGGGACCAAGTTCTAAAAGGAAGAAAGAAGGCAGCAGGCACTGTGCAAAGCAGCCTTCAGCTTGGACACGCTTGTGTTGTGGAGCCTGTCCTGGAGGGAGGGTCCCAGTGGCTCGGGATGGGGCCCAGGCTGACCCCAGCCCCACAGCTGCTGGGGGTCCCCACTTCCTCCCTCGAGCCCACTGCCTGAGTCTGGTGGGGCTGGGTTTCCTCTGAAGGCAGGACATGCCTCGTGAGATCCACCTGATGTAGAAACCAGTGTATCAGGCATGATGTGGCTCCCCGAGAAGCGGAATTAAATATACAATTCCAAGTTGTGTGTGATTCTAGCGTGTTGTTTCCTGTGTGGTTACCCGAGCTCCTGTCCTGCCCTAGGCTGTTACAGGTTCTAATCAACGTGTAAAGGTCCTCGTGGGATCCCGGGGTGGGTGGTACAATGAGTGAGAAGCCGTCCTGCTGCCGCTCCATGTTTTTCTCATCTCAGTCCCCCGACCCTTTTACTCTTCTGGCCCCGTTTTCTTTCTGGCATCTCTGTTCTGCTAATTGAATCACAAACCCTCTTCACTAAAGCACTAAAAAGTGCTTCCCCCTTTTTAACGATATCACCCATTTGTCTGTAACCAGACAGAGGCCCTGTCTCTGGAAGGAACATTTCAAAGCACACGGTGCTGGGTCAAATTCTGTCTCTGGGTGGCTTCCTGGACTGCTCGGCTAGCATGTGGGTACCTGTCCATGTGTCCTTAAGGGAGTAGAAAATAGGAGTTCCTGGGCAGGGAATCATACACATGATAGCAGAATCTGATTAACGAGCAGAAACTGAGCTATAACCAGATAGTAGGTCTCTTCCCAGCCCACAGCGGTGATTTCCGTCAGACAAGGTCCTTTTCTCTGCTCTCCTCCTGTGTAGCGGTGCCTTCCAAAGTTGAGTGGGAGGAGGCTGAGAGATGCTGAGTTTGAGGAGGTCACCAGACTAGGATGGGGCATGACCAGCGACCTCCACACAGGTGGCCAGTGGCCCAGCCTAGCATCCAGGCCACCTTTTACACCTTCTCCTTTTGTCTTCCACCCTGTGTCACCGTCCTGAACAGCATCCATCGCCACCCACCCGGTACGTTCAGCATCCTCTGCTCAACACTGTTGACCTCCGCTCGTGCATTTATTCCGTGTCGGGTGCTGTTCCACGCATTAGCATTCAGCAACAGCCTGGACACATTCTTGCCTTTGTGGCGCTTACATTCTGGTGAGAAGAGACAATCCAGAATAAACAGAGTATGCCATATGATGACACGTCAAGCAGTGGTGTCGTGTGGGGGTGAGAGCTGGGAGAAGTTGATGGGTGTGTAGGAGGAATCAAGACAGTATTTTAGAAAAGATCTATAGGGGATGAGGTGAGAAGCCGTGAAGAGATCTTGGAGCAGCCTGGCTGCTGCACGTGGGCTCATGTCTGGAGTAGAGGAAGGTGGCCTCCGTGATGAGAAGGAAGCAAGGCTGTGCAGATGCTGGTTTTATTCTGGTTGAAATGGGAAACAATTAGGTGAGAGGCCGCTGGAGTCTTTTCTGCAGGGAAATGATGAGCGCTGACCTGGGTTTTACTGTGGGGGACACACCTCCATCCTTTCTTTTCTCATCTCCTGGCATCCACGTCTGCCTCTGGAGCCTTGTTTCACTTCATGATCTGTCACCATCCTATCCTCCAGCCGCATTTCCCCAATTGCTTTCTAAATCTATTATAGAATATGAGATGCAGAGATGAAATTTTAGGAGTATAAAATATTCAGGTTTATTGGGATATAAACAGACTCACGGCAAAGGTCCTTTTGGAGTCTTCTCATCATTCACACGGGGGCCTGAATGGAGATCGGAGTGGTGCTTGCCTGCTGGGAGTCACAGCCTCGGCTCATTTTACTTCCACTCATGCTGGGAACTTTTGCTGGCATGGGCCCCTGGCACGCTGGTGTGGCGGTAACAACCAGCTTTCTGCAGGAGAAAAAACAAACCCTTATTTAAAGTCTCCAAAACTTGGAGGCAACCAAGATATCCCTCAGTAGGTGAATGAATAAACAAACTGGTCCATTCAGACAATGGAATGTTATTCAGCACTAAGAATAGATGAGCTATGAGCTGTGGAAAGACATGGAAAAAGCAGAGATGCCTAGTACTGAGTGAAAGAAGCCAAATGCTTTGTGGTTCCAACTCTATGACATTCTGGAAAAGGCAAAGCTATGGAAAGAAAATGAAAGCATCAGTGGTTGCCAGAAGGTGGGTAGGGGGGTGAATCGGGGAGCAGACGGTCTTCAGGGCAGTGTAAAATACCCCTTATGACAGAATGATGGATGCATGTTGTTGTACATTAGTCCAACCTGCAGAGTCTACAACAGGGATGGACCCTGATGTAAACCATGGACTTCGGGTGATTATGATGTGTTCATGTAAGTTCAGCTGTAACAAATTCACCTTTATGGGGAGGGTGTTGATAAAGGGGAAGGCTATAAGTGTGTGGGTGTAAGGGGGGCATTTCTGTATCCTTTCAGTTTTGCTGTAAATGTAAAACTGGTCTGAGAAAGTCTTAAAATAATCCCTGATTTGTAGCATTTGCTGATTCCAGGGTATAAAAGCTTCATCCATGGCTGATTTCAAGCTACCAGCGTATGGGATGTGAGGTTCTTAATCCACACTAATATGATGTGCCACTCTGCCCTCTTCCGAGTTCCCTCACGTATGAGTTTGTTTCTCGTCTGTCACTTTGACACCATTGATCTATTTGTCTGTCCCTGTGACTGAACCACACAACTTACAATTACCAGGGCTTGGTTAGTTTAATAAATGTTCTTCCAAACTAATTTCTTATTGATTAGTCAAGCGCCAACCTCACTGGGAGTTTGAACACGATTACTTTAAATACATACACACACATTCAGCATCTCTACAATACTGAGACTTCCCGATAAGACCACACATCCATTCAGTAAATATTTGGAGTCATCTGTGTGTCCAGAACTGTCATCGGCTCTGTAATAGACACGGTGTCCGGGGTTCCTGCTCCTGCAGAAACTTACGCTCTGGAGGATGAGGTAGTGGAAACTGGTAGTGAGCAGTGAATGGAGGAAGGAAGCAGAACCCACTGCCAGTGGCGTGGATACTGCAAAGGTTTAAAAAGTAGAACAGGACTAAGGCGGGGGGCCTGCCCTGGGCTGTAGACTCAGGGGATCCTCTCTGAGGCCTGATCACAGGGGGACAGTGGAGGGAAAGTCTGAAAGAACGTTCCAGACAGACCAACCAGCCAGAGGCTCTAAGCTGGGAACCACCTTGTCAGCTTCCAGAGGTTAGAAAAGGCCAGTGGGGAACGTGGTGCAGCAGGAGGTGTTTTCCCAGTGATCAGAGAAGGAGACGAAGATTTGTTGGTCTAGGGTCTTCCAGGTCAATGTGAGAGGTTGGGATAATTATTCTAGAACGGAAAGCTTTTAGAGGGATTTGTGTAAAGGGGGTTAATTTGATTCACAACTTAGCAGCCCATTCTCATTTCTCTGACAAGAATAGATTGTGAGTGTGTTGGGAGGGCAAAGAAAGGAGGCTATTTAGGAAATTGCCACTGTGATCAGGATTTAAGATGAAGGGGCCTGGATCACATAGTAACAGTGGCACTGAGGGATGCTGACGGGTTTGCACATGTCCTGGTAGCAGGGCTGGGGAGCTTTCTGATACACTAGTTGTGTGGACGGAGAACTGAGAATGGAGTGGCTGCAAAGTGCTCAGATTTGAGAAACTGGCTGAATGAGATGGTAGGAGAGGGGCAGAGCACAGGGATCCACCCGAGTCCTCGTGGACTGTGTTTACTTTGAATGACAGGAAGGAGGTTGGAGTTGTCCCTTCTCAGTTCTGGGGAGAATTCTGCCTGAGATACACATGCAAGCCCTCTCAGTGTGAGGGACCAGGGGTTGAGAAAGGAACAGAAAGTTCTAAGCCAGACAGAGACGTGTTTTAAGAAGAGGTGGTTATTGTCGGAATGTTGTCATGGCCACATTTGAAGCCAGAGGACAGAGGCTTTGGACCTTAGGCACTAGTAATTGGTGACCTTAACCAGAGTAATTAAAAGGGAATGGTGAGTTTGAAGCTTGACTGTTGTTGAAAGAATGGGGTTTGAAGAAATTAAAGTCTAGTCAGTGTTTGATACTGCAGTGGTTTCATTCTGCAGAATCGCTTTGAACACCGTATTAGTGATTATGAACCATTGCTCCCAGGGGAAAAAGGGTTTGTGTCTGTGAGCTGCTTGGTATACCTTTCATGATACACAAACTCGTGTGCATTTCTGTTTAAAGACACCTCAACCCACTCCAGTCGTCTTGCCTGGAAAATCCCATGGATGGAGGAGCCTGGTAGGCTGCAGTCCATGGGGTCGCGAAGAGTTGGACACGACTGAGTGGCTTCACTTTCACTTTTCACTTTCATGCATTGGAGAAGGAAATGGGAACCCACTCCAGTGTTCTTGCCTGGAGAATTCCAAGGATGGAGGAGCCTGGTAGGCTGCTGTCTATGGGGTCGCACAGAGTCGGACACAACTGAAGCGACTTAGCAGCAGCAGCCTTTAATACACACTGTTACTTCATTACCGTTAAGCTCCTGGCCCAACCCACTGTAATTCACACCTGAATAGAGCTTGCCTCACACACCGATTCTCTGTAAGCACATCTCAACTTTCTTCCTGGTTAGGGACACTACTGGGCACTTCGGTACTACACGTGGGGCTGTTTTAAACAGTAAAATCACCAACAAGAAGCACAAACACGGGAAAATGTGGCACTAAATAAACTTAAGAAAAGGACAGTAGTTTAGAGTATGATTTGCTGAAATGAGGGCATGTGTGTCAGGGCGAATCAAATTCGCGCTGCTCAGCAAATGTTCCGTGAGCATTGATTTTGGGGTTGCTGATAAGTTTTAGCAAATAGTTGAATTTGCACACGTGGAATCTGTGAATAATGAGGATTGACTATATTAACTATAGACAGCTCTTTGAAGGTGTTTTGTGGCAAGGTTTGATATAGTTATAGAGGTCTTATTTTCCTTTTTACGATTTTTAGAAAATTTTTATTTTGTCTTATATTGGACTATCGTAGATTTACAATGCTAATGCTGTATTGGTTTCAGGTATACCTCGAAGTTGTACATACACATATACCCACTTTTTTCCAGATTCTTTTCCCATTTAGGCTATTACAGAATATTGAGCAGAGTTCCCTGTGCTGCACAGTAAGTCCTCGTTGTTTATTTGTTTTATATATAGCAGTGTGTGTTTGTTGATCCCAAATTCCTAATTTATCCCCCACCCCCACCTTTCTCCTCTGGTAACCATATGGCTGTTTTCTAAATCTGTGTTAGCTTTTAAAAACATGGGGGATCTTACGGTGTGTTTTTAGGGTGGAAGGACTGACCCAATACAGAGGAAAGTTGATGCTGACCACTGACCAGCCGAGTTCAGTATTGAGGAGAAGGGGACTCCAGATCATCAGTGCTAGAGAGGGCAAACTTTGATCAGAGCGATAAATAATATGGCCAGGGCCCTGTCCCACAGGGCTGTTTTTAATGTCCTCTTGTCATTTTTGTGCTCAGTCATTTCAGTTGTGTTCAACTCTTTCTGACCCTATGGACTGTAGCCTGCCAGGCTCCTCTGTCTGCGGGGATTCTTCAGGCAAGAGAGCGGGTTGCCATGCTCTCCTCCAGAGGATCTTCCCCACCCAGGGATGGAACCAGCGTCTCTTCTCCTGCATTGGGAAGCAGGTTCTTTACCACTAGCGCCACCTGGGAAGGCCTATCTTTTAATTTTTAGCCTTATTCATATAGTTCATGTATATTTATTATTAAATTAATCCCTAGACATACTATAATTTTTGGTGTTTCAAGTGAGTTTGCCTTATAAATGTACTTTATAACTACTTATTGCTGAAAGCTATTGATTTTTAAAAATATATTTCTTTTATTTCTAGTCACTTTCTCAACTCTTAGCTTTGAAAAATTTTTTAAAAGTTGTTTGCATTTCTAGGAAGACAATTATATTGCTTTTAGATAACGTATCTTCCCCCAGTGTTTATGTAAAATCTCTAAATGGATAGTGTTTTCTTCTTCATAATTTTATAGAATTGCCTTCTGTGTTTCAAAATTTGGTATGAACTTTGCTACTGGTTTTGCTATAAAACTTTGTGGGCTTTAAAATATTTCCCTTTTCCTATTTTGTCTAAAGTTTTCATTTTTTCTTTATGATTTATTGTTAATTTTATAAAGAGCTCATTGGCATCTAACGGTATTATTACCTGGTTTCTCCTCTATGAGAAGGCAATGGCAAGCCACTCCAGTACTCTTGCCTAGAAAATCCCATGGATGGAGCAGCCTGGTAGGCTGCAGTCCGTGGGGTCGCTAAGGGTTGGACACGACTGAGCGACTTCACTTTCACTTTTCACTTTCACACATTGGAGAAGGAAATGGCAACCCACTCCAGTGTTCTTGCTTGGAGAATCCCAGGGACGGGGGAGCCTGGTGGGCTTCCATCTATGGGGTCACACAGAGTCGGACACGACTGAAGTGACTTAGCAGCAGCAGCAGCAGTTCTCCTCTATACTTAAAGTAATGACGTATTGTCGATAGATATTCTGTAGTTGAAATTGAAATGCCTCGCATGAACCCTACTGAGATTTGGTGCAGTTTCAAACATGCTGCTGGATTTTATTTTATTATTGTTTTACGTCCTATTGTTTAGTACAGTTAATCTAAAACTACTGTTTTCTCTAACTGGTTTTGCCTGAGGGAGGTGGTAACCTTCTCAGATGGGTTGGGAAGATTCCTAACTTTTCTCTGCGGTTCTCACCACCTCTTCTGTGTCCTCAGCCCCTCTTGCCTTCTGTCCTTAGCTTCATTCTTTGGCAACACATTCACCTCCTGATCATGCATTTGGCCATCACTTCTGGGTGTATGTTTGCCAGTCTTTCTTTTCATCTTGGTTCTCTGAGTTGTCAGCTCACTCATAAATTGCTGTTTTTTTTTTTTTTTCTCTCTCTCTCTAATTTAGAATCTTGGGTGTAGACGATTTGGTCTCTCATTCATGGGACATTACCACCACTGGACCATGTGTTAAGTCCCCTTTCTTGTTTTATTTACATAATTATTTACTTTTATCTCCATTTTCTACTGCTCCTTTTCCACCTATAAAGAAAGATTCAGTGGATTTCATGGGCATCCTTTTATGCTCTTATTGTATATATAGTTTGCGTAACATAAATGATGTTGTGTTACATAGTCTATACTGTTTCTCTTCTTTCTTCACTGCTTCAATATTTCTATGTGATGATCTAATTTCTACTCATCACGCAGTGGGGCACATTTGTCAAATTATCCTTTTCCACTCCTCCCTATGGACACTAGATTACCTCCAGTGTAAGTGCTGAGATGAGTGTCTTTAAACATGTTTTCTTAGAGACCGCATGTGAGAATTCCATCACCAAATCTGACTGCCCTCCATGACGGGCACTGACATGGGGCATCCTTCCCACCATTGCCTTCAATGCTTGGTTTATCCAACTTTCTAAATTTTGACAGCAGAACAAGTACTGGGTTGGCCAAATATTAATTATGGAAAAACACGAGTGAACTTTTTCGCCAGCCCAATATAAATGCATCATTTTTATTTTACTCAGAAAATTTTCTGTTTGCCAATGCATGTAAATATTTCTTCATATGCTTGTAAACTCATCACCTATATCCTTTAAATTCCCCACTTTGCCCACATTTTTGTTAGGGTTATTGCCTCTTCCTTATATGCATTCCTTTTATAGTCTAAATATTAGTCTCATCTTGATAGCTCAGCTGGTAAAGAATCTGGCTACAATGCAGAAGACCCTGGTTCAATTCCTGGATCCGGAAGATCTGCTCGAGATGGGATAGGCTACCCATTCCAGTATTCTTGGGCTTCCCTTGTGGCTCAGCTGATAAAGAATCTGCCTGCAATGAGGGAGACCTGGGTTCGATCCCTGAGTTGGAAAGATCCCCTGGAAAAGGGAGAGGCTACCCACTCCAGTATTTTGGTCTGGAGAATTCCATGGACTATATAGTCCATGGGGTCGCAAAGAGTTGGACGTGATTGAATGACTTTCAGTTTCAGATGCTTCAATATTTTTTCTTGCTCTGTTGTCTGTTAATTCTATCCATCACGTCCTCTGAAGTAAATTCCTAATTTTGGTGTTAAATTCATAAACCTTTGTGGACCATTTTAGGCTTTCCTTTAAGCAGTAGTTTTCCATCTCTAGGTCACAAGGATATTCCCCCAAATTTTCTTCCATTATATTTTTAGTTTATTCCCATTTCAGTCTTAAACTGTCTCACATCCATTCTTAAATATAGTTAAACAGATAGCAGGTTTTATTTTATTTTTTCACATAATCTGGTTTTCATAATGTTGTTTTCTTTTCTCCAGTTATTTCTGTTGCCATCTTAACTGTATCTTGAAGCACTAGCAGCTGTCTTCAGTGGTAATGAGACAGGCACCTCTTACTTGTGGGCAGCCTGGGACAGAGGTCATAGGAGACCGTGTACACCTCCATCCACCTCCGCGCCCCCTCCATCTCCCCTCCGTTCTCCATCCCAGGGGGCTGCTGCCTCCCCCCACCCCCCAGGTCTGAACCGCTCAAGATCACAGCAGACTCCGGACACTAGGGCTTCCTGTGGACATCGTTGATGTTTCTGTTGTGTAACTTGGGCATTGCCATGCTGTCCTCTGGGTTCTGTTTCCCTGTGGTTGGTTTCGGGAGAGTTAGGCTTCCTGGAGATCCTAACAAGGGAGCTGGGTGCTTTGACCAGGAACACCTTGCTGGTTGCTATCTGCCCCTTCAGCCCTGGCCCTGGGTTCAAAGTGCCGTCCCTGCTCCTGACACCATGGCCACCATCCCCAGTGCCTGCGACGACTCCTCTCCTCTCTCCCTCCCCTTCTAACCCTGGCACTCTCCTCTCCCCACCTTCTTAACCCTGACCCTCTCCCTATCCTTTCTTTAGGTTCCATCAGTTTCTAGAACCCGACAGTCAGCCTCGTGCTGCCCGGCGGTTCCCAGTTACTGCACTTACTCAGCCATCACTCCCCAATCCCTGGGGAACTTGGTGACCAGGTTACCTGCTCTCCTCTGCTTGCGTCCCTCTGAGCTGCAGAGTCTCCAGTTCAGAGACATCTGCACACAGGGTCCCTACAGAGTTCCTCTTGGACAGACTCCTTTGCAAGTGCACCAGGCCTTTCACGTCCTAACCTCAGCCTCCCCTCTCATCCTTTTCCAGGAATCCTAGCTCAGCCAGTTTACCTGCCAGCCTCGGAGTCAGGGCCCTTGTGTCCTCCTTTCTTTGTGCTCACTGACCCTCCCACCTCCCACCCCAGGAAGCCTAGGACCTTACATTTGCTGTATTTGCTGAAAGGCTATGAACTCCGTCCTGTATATGATTTCATTGACCACCTCCCCCCTTATCCCTTTCCTTAATCTCAGGCTGTTGAGATTTCACCTTCCTCTCAAGTCTTAGTTCCAATGTCCCTCTCCCACAGCCCTTGTCATCCTAGCTCATGGTTCACACTTGGACGGAACTTTTAAATAAACGATGGGTTTATTTAAAACTCTGAGACCCTCAGGGACTCAGGGCAGTCTGCCACAAAGATGGCCCTGGATGGCCTGACCGCTTTCCTTCTTGCTAACTAAACTTGTGGCCCTTGCGCCTGTTGGTTTCTGTAATTCTGGGGTGGGGGCGGGCAGTGTGTGTTTCCATAGAATAGCCTGGGGCTCTAGTGCTGGATCTGCCCAGAATGCTGTGTGACCCTGGGCCAGTAACTTCCCCTCTTTGGGCTTCGCTGGTCTCTTGCAAAATGAAATGATTGGATTCCTCTAAGGACTCCTTATGCTCTAATGTCATGTTTGATTAGTGTAACCCCTTCGGGGACAGAGGAGGTCTTGTGCGTTTCTGCATATAGAAGCTGTCTGGTGAGTGGCTCTTAAATTTGCTTCTTGATGAAATCCTGGCCCCAAGCTTGGCCTGTCCTTTCACAACCACACAGCCCTGATCTCTGTGAAGTTGTTCAGCATTAGTGGGCTATGCCAGCTCAGTAATAACCCCAGTCCTCCTGTCACCATGTCCGCACAGGCATAGTAGGGCGTGCCCCTGCCCACTCCCAGGATGCGCACCAGCCCTTGCATTCTTGATAATCCCAGTAAGACAGGATGGAAAAACTTCCTGTTCATGCCCTCAGGCTGTATAGTTCATTCAGATGACAGTCATTTGGTCATCTCATCTGTAACATACCTGCGCCCTACGGGAAGCACCCTCAAACTCAAAGGCAAGTATGCGTCTCCTCTGTGAGCAGTTTGCAGTCAACTTGGGAAAGTCAGGATGGGCAATGCTGGATCATTGTAACATAGGGGCAGGGGGACGGTCAGCACAGCAGTGATTTCAGAGGAGGGGACAGTGTGGACAGTATATAGAGGAGGCGTGATCGTCAGGAGCTGCACGGATGATGCGGAGTTTAATCCAGAGGATGGTAAAGAGTCTATCCTCAGAAAAAGGTAACATGAAACAGTGGGCATTTCCAGGTTGTTAACGCATATGGCTTACCTGCTTCTTTAACCTGCTCTGGTCCAGACTCGGGCTGACATAGCGGGCGCCCACGCAGAAGGTTCTCATGTTTGGAGCAGTGAGCAGACCAGCACTGGTGCCCAGAGAGGACTGCGTTTGCTTTGGTGGCTCTGCAGGGTCACTGTGCTGGGGAGTCACCTGGGCTGTACTTGTGGACAGTGCGACACCTGGGCCAGGGTTCCAGTTTCTGGCCCAGTGGGTCTGGGGTGGGGGCAGACATGGGCAACTGTTTCACCCACCCCACAGGTGGTCCTGGCCTCCTCCCACCTCAGGGAGACTGAGTGGACCCAGAGCTGCCCTGAGTGCTAAATAAGTTACAGTATTTAATCCTTACTTATTTAATCATACTTTAAACTGAGCACCGTCTTTATCTTTATTTTACAGATTGAAAAAAAAAAAAAGCAACAATACAGCCCTGAGGCTTAGGCAGATGAAGTGGTTTGCCCAAGATAACAATGGCAAGCTGTGAGGGCCTGGGATCAGGGTAGCAGGAGGGGCTTTTACACTTGGCTCAACCTGCAGGTGCTGCAGCCCTGGGGTGGGGTGGGGATTATTAGATAGCAGGGAGCAGAGCGAAATGAAAAATGGATGCGGCTTTCGCTCTCGAGGAACTCAGAGTGTAATATCAGGGCCGAGGCAGAAGCGAATGTTAAATGAGGAAACATGTAATTGAAATGTCAGAATAGTGTATCAAATGGAAACGCCGTGCAGAAATTATTTGTTTAGTTTGTCTCCGGCTTGGGTTAGTCTCGATGGCCTTTGAAGGTGGTTGATCCTGTGCCCAATTATAGGTCTGTCATTTGTCTTCTATCACTTCTGGGAGGACAGTGGCCTGGAAGCAATCAATCCAGTTACAGTCCGCAGCGAACCCCTTAAGCATCGCAGGTGGGGCGCCTGGGCTGGGTCGCTGGGGTGGCTGTGGGCTCCGCCCACACGTGGCAGCACAGGTCCATGCCAGGGTATGCTCTCTGAGAACATGGATGCACTGTTCTCCCAGATTCAGGCTGAGGGACCCTGGGCTGGACCGCTGTGGCCTCTCATGCAGTCAGCTTCCTCCTCACTAGCACAGACCCCAACTTCTGTATGAAGGAAAAAGGGGTGGGACGAGCTGGGGGGACGAGCAGGGGAGAAACGGAGTCAGACCCAATGGTGAATTCGGGGAGAGGCAGGGAGGCCAGGTCAGAGGCTGTGTCCTCCACCTCCTGCTCACTCTCACGGCTCTGGCTGCTTTCGGAGTGGATTGTGGATTCTGCCCTTCTACCCTGACCCACCCCATCCTGAGCGGATTTGCCCCTTCTCCAATAAAGGCAAACCAACATTAAATCTATAATTATCACTACTAATTCCACTTAATTAGTCACAAGCCAGCAGCCAAATTGGCTTTCTCATAATTATCTGATAAGCAGTAAGCACATCTCATAGATTATAATTAACACTACTTAATTAAAATCTAATATACATACACCCTTTCCTCAAAATACATCTAATTGGCTTCATAACAGCAGCAGATGAACCTCTTCTTTGGTTGCCCCTCGTAAGGCTTTCTTTTCTTTCAGTCCCTGGGAAGAGTGGAGGGGCGTTACAGATACTTGCGTTGATTTATTCTTTCAGCAGGTGATAGATTTTTCTCCCCGGGGGCACTGAGGGAAGTCGTGGGTCTTTCCTCTCTGGAAGGGTCTCACCAAACTCAGAGACACTTGGCACGTGGTGACCACATAGCTGAGCCCTGCTGCATGCCAGGGAGATCCCAGCTTGCAACTTAGATTTCTTTAGGCCCGTCCTGCTGTCAACAGTGTCAGAAGCTCCTGTCCACCTCTGAACTGGGGGAAAATATCCCATCAAAGTTCTAGCGAAATGCTTGGAAATGAATGGAACTCAAAGTCATTCTGAAGTTTGGGCTGGTGCGACTTGTGTTTCTCTGGCTGGGCTGATAGCTCTGGGTCGGGTGTCTAATCCTGTGGGCGCTGGCCAGGAAGCAGAGCCATTACATCTTGAAAGTGAAGACACTCTTCTCAGGGACATTACTTCCTGCATGTCCTCAGCAGCTCAGAGAGCAGCTTGAGTAGAAGAAGAGGCTGTCTCTTGTGTCCTTTCTGTTGTTGTTGTTTAGTCACTAAGTCCTGTCTGACTCTCTGTGACCCTGTGGACTGCAGCACGTCAGGCTTCCCTGTCCAACACCACCTCCTGGAGTTCACCCAAACTCATGTCCATTGAGTTAGTGATGCCATCCAACCATCTCATCCTCTGTCATCCCCTTCTCCTCCTGCTTTCAATCTTTCCCAGCATCAGGGTCTTTTCCAACAAGTCAACTCTTCATATCACGTGGCCAAAGTACTGGAGCTTCGGCTTCAACATCAGTCCTTCCAATGAATATTCAGGACTGATTTCCTTTAGGATTGACTGGTTGGATTTCCTTGCTGTCCAAGGGACTCTCAAGAGTCTTCTCCAAGATCACAGTTCAAAAGCATCAATTTTTTGGTGCACAGCCTTCTTTATGGTCCAACCCTCACATCTGTTCATGACTACTGGAAAAACCATAGCACTGAGCTGGAGCTCACGGCAGAGTCACGGCCACCCTCCCTGTGGTGGAGGCAGGAGAGGGGTGGGAGCTGGGGAGGGGGCTGGGACAGAGGATAGGGTTTGGCACTCCTGAGTAGAGGCAGAGGCAGCTGGTGAGCAACTGTGTTAGCCGAGCAGGAGCAGAGGGAGGCTGATGCTGCCAACACCTCCTGAGGGCCTGCTTGGTAGAATCCAGAGCTTTCTGTCCATTGTTTCCTGTCCATCTTGCTTCCCTCAGTGCCCCATCTGATGCCGATAAATAGAAGATGAATAAATGGTTTCTGAACTGAGCTCTACTTTGGGCGATTTAATACTCATGTTTCAGGCGGCCTAGGAGAGTCAGCCGAGGTATAGTAGCTCCTCCAGGATGCTCGTGCTGCCACGAATCGCTCTGTGCACACCTGCCTGTGCTGTGCGTACCTGCCCGTCCTGTGCAGTCACACTTCCTGAGGGTTACACCTGGGCTCAGTTTACTCCCCACAAATCCCTGCCTCCCCTGAGGGATCCAGCAGGAGGTGAGTGCCCAGTACATCCCCATTAATGGCTGGATGGATCAATGTCCTGTGACTTCTTTCCTACTGAAGAAAAGGCAGATCCACTGCCAGTTGTTAAAATCCATGCTCTCGTTTTCATAGCTACTAAGTTTCTCCCATGAAATACATCTGGATCAGGAAAATCTCATCACCCACAAGGAGAGGGCAAGTCTACCTGTGATGTATCTCAGTGTTTCTCCACCTATTCCTTTCTCTGAACCCACTCAAGACATTCAGGCCAGTGGGTCCATGGTGAGCAGTTTAAGCTGGCTTTGTGCAGGGGGCTGGATGTTGAGCTATCCAGTGATTCATGGCCCACCAAGGAGTAGCTATAATGCCTTGGAGCAAGATTCTCTGTTGAAAATTACCTCAAGGGGATTTTGGCCCAAATGCCACCTTCTCCTTGTATCCTGGGCTCCTGTTGACTTTGCTAGGTTGTTTGGGTGGTGACAGCTGCGTGGACACAGAGAGACCCCCTATCTGGGCTGTGGTTTTGCTGGTGGCCCTGAGAAGCCTTTGAAGCCTTCTTGTCTTTCATCCTCTCTCCCCTTACTGGGAGCCTCCGAGAGAGCTCAGCTTGTACCCGCCACCCATCGTGGGGAGGGCTCTGCTGCATCCTGCCTCTCTCATCCTGCCCCTCACCCGGCAAGGGCTTTTTAAAGCTTCTCTGTCTTGGCTGAATGCCTTTTCCTCCAGCAGGAAGGCTCTCGGGGGAGGCACTCCGTTATCCTGCTCCTCTCACTGGGGCTGCCTTGGCCACCTAATCCCCCATCCATGCTGGGCTTTCTGTGATACCCTGGGCTGGAATAAATTACGTTCTCAAAGGTTAAGACTGGATTTCAGCAGTCAGTTCTCCCGCTGATGTCTTGGTTATTTTCTGAACTTAAGAGGAAGAGGGAGAGCTGGTGAGTTTAGCAAGTGAAGAGCTCTCTTTTGCAGTGCTCATAACTGAGGAATGGGCCCTCAGTTATCTTGCAAAGCCTCACGTGGTGTCTTCTCTGGGCTGCTACAGCAGGACAGATGGGGACCCTTTCTGCCCTGCACTGCTCGTTCTGAAAGCCAGTGGCAAGGACAAGCAGCTGGGACTTTGTCTCCCTGCCAGCACCGTTTAGTGCCAGAGGGGGGACATGGGTGGCAAGAGAAAATGGAGAATGGTTGAGGAGGATGGTGAAAAGAGGCAGAGAAACAGTCCATCGATTCTCTTGTGGTCTGAGCACCCACAGAGCAGGCGTGTGCTGCGTTTGCATCTTAACTGGCTTGACACACTTGTCTTGTCTGGGATGTGTTACTCAGTGGCAAAAAGAGAAAAGCACACGCACCAAAAAAATGGAAACGCTCTTGAAATGCCCAGTTGCGTAGTCATGGTGTTAAGTAACTACTGGGTCTGCGGACACTTTGCTGTAGGGAAGGGCGGCCAGAGCAGGACTCCTTTCAGGGTCAGGGAGTGATGGCAGCGTGTTGTGGGCATCATCAGAGAATTTGGCAGCCTCGGTTGATGCCTGGGTAACTGGGCGGGCGGTGGTTCCTGGGGGACAGAAGTGTTCCCTTGCCTGGGCTGCAGATCCTCCCGCGACACCCACGCAGTCTTTCTCTCCCACATCATCTCTGAAGCAGGTGCCTGCTGTGCATGCTCAAAAGCCAGTGCCCCAGCTCCTCCGAGACCCCCCACCTTCCTCTCCCACACCCTCTCACCACGCCAGCCATCTGTCCTTTCATGCACAGAGTAAGTCTGGAATAGGTAGGTTCAGGCTGAGTCTCAGAGGGCAGCCAGTGACCTGGGTCCCGGGTGTTTACAGCCCATTGGCTTTTGGCCTTGAATGTCCTGAAAAGAATCCGTGATTATGTGGGTCTGTGACCGCTCGTGGAGTAGTTACGTTGCACGGATAGAAGAGCCTCTCAGCTCTGGAGTTCTCAAGACTGTTGATGTGAAATTAAGATAAAAAGTTAACAGAAAGATCATTTCTCCTCCACCCCCACTTCTGTCATCAACTGCTTTTAATTGAATCTCTCAAGTGTTTCTGGAGTCTCTCGATTGCCCCATCACCCACCGACCATATCCAGTTTCACTCCCCATCTTTCCTGCCTGGTTCCGGTCAGCCTAGTCCAAACCCCTGGGCCATCACCACTTGGGAGGGACTTGCCGGTAACGTGGAGCTGACTGTCTCTCGCCTGCTGTCCTCCTTCAAAGTCCCCTGGCTGCCGTCAGGGAAGAATCAACTCCAGAGCTTGGCCATTGCCATCTGCACCCCCTCATCCGCCTGCCAACCTCATACATCACTGGTTTCCCCCCCACCACATCACTGTGAATAAGCAGGTGGGGCTCCTGGGGCTCCCCATGTGCTACACATTCTTGTCCATTTCTGGTGACCATTCCATCCCCTTCTCTTCCTAGGGTTTTGACTCTAGGAGTAATGACTGCCTCAGACCCTGCTCCGTTCTGGACGTCCATGGCATCATTGATGTTACCTGTCCTTAACACAGTGCGGTTTACTAATCTTTCTTATTTCTTAGCTGGAACAGTTGCTGATTAATAAGAGCTTTCTGAATTCCTGTGAATGGCATCTGAGCCACTCACTTTAGGAAGTAGGCAGAGATCTGGTAAAATTAGACAAATGAATGACAGCCTATGATGTCCAGCCTGAGCTGAGTCTGTGTTTTCTTACCTGAACACTGCTCTTCTCTAGGAGACTGATACCCTTGGTTTGAAACACATCTGTGTACCCTCGTTCAGGCAGGGACTGGCGAACTAAGAGCTCCTGAGGAATATTAAATTAATGTTTACATTAAAAATGTAACCATTTATTTATAGTGACAACACAAACCGATTTACTTATCAAACAAAAATAGATAAAATAAATAAGATCAAGTAGAACAAGGAAAGCAGAATGTAAGAAAGGGGGAGACTTCTATGTACCAAAGAGGAATCCTCATTCTTTTCTTAGCTTGTCAATGACAGCATTCACTTAACCATTTCTCGCTCAGCCCATTTTCAATCATTTTAATCCATTTCAATTACAAGGATCATGCTATTAAATTGCTGCTTTCTAGAACATTGTGCTAAGGCCAGTGGGCATCTATAAGTTCTCACAACATCTCTCCCCTCTCCTGCTGGTAACCAGGAGCACAGAGGGCTTCACAAGCCAGTCCTCACCCAACTCAATCTGGGTGGTTTGAAGTACTGGCTACAGACCTGGCTCCAGAGATAGGTCAGTGACCCAGCCTGGCCAGCTGAAGCCTTGATCCCTCCTCTGCTGTGACCGGCTCAGAAATCAGCCTGGGCCCCTGTGCTCCATCCCCTCAGCTATGCTCCCCTCAACAAAAATGCCAGTCAGGCAAGTTGGAGGGAGCCTCCAGGGTGATATCTAGCTCCCTAAGATGTGATGGCCTCAAAAACACCTTCTTTCAATTAGATTAAAAATGGCACTAAATTAACCAGTAGCATATATATTGGGTTGGACTTCCCAGGTGGTACTAGTGGTAAAGAACCCACCTGCCATTGCAGGAGACATGAGAGATATGAGTTCAATCCCTAGGTTGGGAAGATCCCCTGGAGGAGGGCATGACAACTCACTACAGTATTCGGGCCTGGGAAATCCCATGGACAGAGGAGCCTGGTGGGCTGCCGTCCATAGGGTTGCAAACAGCTGGACACGACTTAACACACACACACATGTATTGGGTCAGACACAAAGATCACTTGGGTTTTCTACAGCCTCCTACAAGTGTTCTCAGGCATCTCTGAGGATGAGCTTTGTGCTTATCCTGCACACTGCAAGTCTTCCCATGCCTGTTTTCATTCCACGGCTGCCCAACTGGTCTTTCCATTCCTCCTCCCACAGTCAACCAGTGAGTAGGGTCTGCCAGAGCTCCAAGTGCAAAACAGAAAGACCTGCTCTTGGGGAGGCTCGGGGGATCTCCCATGACCTGAGGGACAGTCTCTCTGAGAGACTATCCCTGGGTGAAATACGTCACTTCACCTCCATCTAATTATTGCTCATAGACTGATTAGTTCAGACTTAGGACATGCTCCCATGGGAGCAACGGTCAGACCAGTGCAGAGTGTTTCTTTTGTGAGAAGTCATGTTGTATCTTTCAAGTTGGGAATCTGAACTTGGCTCCTGGGACCTAAGCAGAAGTCTCCAGCTTCTGGGAATTTTACCAGTCTGAGCATGAGTGCTGAACCAGCAGCTCTGGGAAGGCTGTCTCAGGTGGCATTGAAATCTCAGGACAGAGGGATTGAGTGCAGCTTCAGATGGATTACTGTCACCTCATCTAGGAAGATGAAAACCAAACCATCAAAAAGAAAACATAGATAGAGCTTATGTTCCAGGTGTCCCAGACAGTAAGTGCTTTGAATTGTTCAGAGGTGGGAGAGATTATTGTGGACACAGATGGTTCAGGAAAAGCTCCACTGGAGTCTTGGACTTGAAAGACCCCTTAGATATATATGTGTCATTGAGTCAATTTGCTGTACAGCAGAAGTAAACACAACATTGTAAATCTACTATACTACAATAAAATTAAAGAAAAGAACTCTTAGATTGCACAGGATCTTATGAAAGAAGAGAGGAGGGAGGAGAGAAGGAATGGATGTGCGAGGTGGGATCCTGAAGTCTGAGTTCTGATCCTCTCATGGCAAGGACGGACGATGGAGCCCAGGGTTGGGGTTCAGGGGGAGCTTTGTGCCGATTAGGGGGGAGACAGGTTTCAAAAGGTCTTGGGTTCCGACTGAGTGGAGTGAAGGTCAAACTTAGAAGTGTGGATTATTCCCCAGAGTGATGAAGAACTCCTGAAGGGTTGGTTCTGGAGGTAAAACATTGGAGTGATTGTTAAGGAAAAGCAGAGAGATTGTCATAGAACAGATTGACATGGGCTGAGCCTGGGGTCGGGGGAGGCTGGAAAGCAGAGTTCAGGGTCATGTATTGAGGGCATTTACTGTGCCAGGTAGCAGGCATCTGCATGTGAGGTTGTCTTCTACCCCTGTGGGAGGGCTGGTAGGCCACGGGCCACATGGCAGAGGGAGTAGGTGGCCAAGAGGGAAGAGACTGGATGTCTATCATTATATAAATAACATTATTATACAAACATGCCTCCACTCTTTCCGCCTCCCCTCCCCTACTGCTTCCCAAGATTCAGACACCAGATTGATTCCATCCAAATGCTGTCGTCTGTTTTCAGAATGGACTGGGGCACCCTGGATTGGGGGTGTCTTGGGAAAGGGCTGGAGAGGCAGAGACATGGCCTCCGCAGCAATCCCCCAGTCCTGCAGCTTGGGTGAGGGGCCCTGGACAGAGCACTTAGGTCTTCCTCGGTTGCTGAGGTGGGAACGATCACCTGACCCACAGGTGTGTGCAAATTCTGATCAGAAAAGCTGCCTAGACCACCTGCCTTGAAGGAGGGAGGTACTGACTAAGCTTTTGTTCCATCTCTTATCTTTTTAATTTTTTTTTGTTTGTTTTTGAGGATTTTTTTCCCCTCTTGAAAAGCACTATTAATCCAGTGCTTGGGCCATTGTAGGTGTTGAGTATATAACCTCAAATGGTGAATAGTGGAAATGTACAAATACATGTTGTTTCACAACTTGCTGGAGAATTTCCTTGAGGTTCCTGTGACTGCTCAGATCTGGAGACACAGGCAGGGTCCTGGAGTGATTTTCAAAGCCAGGTGTGAACATCCCGAAGGTGCCTGCAGTGGATGACAACTTCCGTCCATATCATGAATTGGATCACGTTTTGCACTTGAACAGGGAGGGTGAAGGTGCCTGCTATGAGCTCTCGGAGGGCAGGAGTCCCATGTGCCTTTGCCCGTGGTGGGCTTGGCGATGCAGTGGCAGGAGGCTGGGTCTTAGGGGCACATGGGGAGTAGCCTCTTCCTCTTCCCAGAGCCCCTAAACCTGGTGAAATAGTGGGGGCTTAATTCATGGTTCACAGATGTTTCAGTGTATCACAGACACAGAAGTCAACAGCTCCGTAGAATGAATTTTTGGGGGACACAGTGTAGTCTTTCATGCAGGAGGGTGGCTTTTGCTCTGGGTTTCTCAGAAATGGCCTTTCTTAGGTTGAAGTGGAGAAGGCAATGGCAAGCCACTCCTGTACTATTGCCTAGAAAATCCCATGGATGGAGGAGCCTGGTTGGCTGTAGTCCGTGGGGTCGCTAAGGGTCGGACACGACTTCACTTTCACTTTTCACTTTCACACATTGGAGAAGGAAATGCAACCCACTCCAGTGTTCTTGCCTGGAGAATCCCAGGGACGGGGGAGCCTGGTGGGCTTCCGTCTATGGGGTCGCACAGAGTTGGACACGACTGAAATGACTTAGCAGCAGCAGGGTGAAGTAGTTTCCTTTTGTTGAGTACTTTTATCATGAAAAAATGTTAACATTTGTTATACTTTTTATGTATTAATTGAAGTGATCATGTATCCCCTCCCCCTCATTCTATTAATTGTTGGGTGTTACGTTTGTTTTTTAAAAATACATATTGATCCATTCTTGTGTTCAGGGATAAATCTTGCTATTATATGGTGTAACAGGATGCTTAATGTGCTGTTGAATTCTGTGTGCTGGGACTTTCTTGATGATTTTTACTTAAGTGTTTATGAGAGATATTGCTCTGTAGTTTTCTCTTTTTGTAGTGTCTTTATCTGACTTTGTTATCAGGAAGGAAAGTTATGACCAGCCTAGATAGCATATTAAAAAGCAGAGACATTACTTTGCCAACCAAGGTCCGTCTAGTCAAGGCTATGGTTTTTCCCGTGGTCATGTATGGATGTGAGAGTTGGACTGTGAAGAAAGCTGAGCGCCGAAGAATTGATGCTTTTGGACTGTGGTGCTCGAGAAGACTCTTGAGAGTCCCTTGGACTGCAAGGAGATCCAACCAGTCCATTCTAAAGGAGATCGATCCTGGGTGTTCATTGGAAAGACTTATGCTAAAGCTGAAACTGCAATACTTTGGCCACCTCATGCGACGAGTTGACTCACTGGAAGAGTCTGATGCTGGGAGGGATTGGGGGCAGGAGAGGAAGGGGACGACAGAGAATGAGATGGCTGGATGGCATCACCGACTCTGTGGACATGAGTTTGAGTGAACTCCGGGAGCTGGTGATGGACAGGAAGGCCTGGCGTGCTGTGGTTCATGGGGTTGCGGAGAGTCGGACACGACTGAGCGACTGAACTGAACTGAACTGAACTGAACACTGACCTCATAGACTAAGTTAGGAAGTACTTCCTTTCAGTTTTTTTGAAGAGTTTGAGGAGGGTTAGTATAATTCTTTTTTTTTTAATGTTTGTAAAAATTACCAGTGAAGTCATCTAGTCCTGGTATTTGTTGGGAGTTTTGATTACGGATTTAATCTCCTTACTAGCTATAGGTCCATTTAGATTTTCTATTTCTTCATAATTTAGTCTTGATAGATTGTGTATTTCTAGGAATTTGTCCATTTCATCTAGGTTATCCAATATGTTGGCATTTAATTGTTTATAGTGGTTAAGAATCCCCCTGCTAGCACAGGAGACACAGCAGACACAGGTTCGATCCCTGTGTCAGGAAGATCCCCAGGAGGAAGGCATGGCAACTCATTTCTGTATTCTTGCCTGGGAAATCCCATGGACAGAGGAACCTGGCAGGCTACAGTCCTTGGGGTCTCAAAGAGTCAGACATGACTGAGAGACTGCGCAGGACTCTTTTACATAGTCAGCTCTTTTAAATTCTTCATTTCCTTACTGTAAATACTTGATTATATCTTTGGTTACTAGTTTTCCAGAAATGATTGTAAAATGAGTAATAATGTTCCCTCTTTTGTTTTTATTTCAGTTATTTGAGTATTCTTTTTCTTTTAGTCAATCTAGATAAAGATTTGTCCTTTTATTTTTTTAGAAGAATGAACTCTCAATTTTGCTAATGTTTGTTACTACATATTAATTTCATTTCTCTTTAATTTTTATTATTTCCTTCTTTCTGCTAGCCTTTGGATTAGTTTGTTCTTTTTCCACTTAAGAACTAAAGCTCGGTTGTTGGTATGAAACCTTTTTTCTTATTAGCTTTTATAGCTGCAGATTTCACTCCTAACACCACTTTTGCTAGCTACATCCCATAAGTTTTGTATATTGTGTTTTCAGTTTAATTCGTCCAAGATATTTTATAAATTTCCTTATAATTTCCTTTTTGGTTATTTTCGAGTGAATTGTTTGATTTCCACAAACTTACGGATTTTCTAGTTTTCTTTTGTTGATTTCTAGTTTTGTTATATATTATGACTGAAAGACACTTTGTACAATTTCAGTCTTTTAAAAATTAAGACATTTTGTGGCCTAACATACAGTTGAGTAACATATGGTTTATTGTGGAGAATGTTCCTTGTATACTTGAGAAAAGTTTGTTTTCTGTTATTGCTGTGTGAAGAGTTCTATATGTATGTGTTAGGCGCAGTTAGTCTGTTGTGTTGTTCAAGGCTGCTCTTGTTAATCTTCTGTCTGGTTTTTCTATGTATTACTGAAAGTAGGATATTGAAATATTCTCTTCTTATTGTAGAGTCATTTATCCCTTCAGTTCTGTCCATGGTTTCTTCATATATTTTGGACCTCTGCTATCTCATTCATATGTTTATAATTAATATGTTTTATTTTATATATTATTTTTTTGTGATAAGCATACACACGGGATCTCCCCTCTTAACAGTGTATTTGTTTTATCTTCCAGGTGAATTGAACCTTTTATGATTATATAACATCCTGATTTGTCTCTTATAATAATTTTTGACTTAAAGTCTATTTTCTCTAATTTTAGAATAGCCTCCCTACCCTCTTTTGGTTGTTTGCGTGAAGTATTTTTTTCCATCCTTTCACGTTCAGCCTATTCATGTTCTTAGATTTTAAGTGACTCTTTTGCAGACAGCATGTATGTGGATACTGAGAGCATTCACGAATGTGGAGGAAACCCTAGCATTGTATCTGGTACATAGCCCAGGTTCTCTGGTGGCTCAGTGGTAAAGATTCTGCCTGCCAATGCAGGAGACGCCAGAGACACAGGTTCAATCCCTGGGTCGGGAAGATCCCCTGGAGAAGGAAATGGCAACTCACTCCAGTATTCTTGCTGGAGAATTCCACGGACAGAGGAGCCTGGTGGGCCACAGTCCATGGGGTTGCAAAGAACTGGACACAACTGAACGACTGAGCACACACACCCACAGGGAATGTACAGGAATCATGAGACTGAGGTTGAAACCAGGATTCTGACAGCCTTGCAAAAGGAAGATGGGTTTAAATAAAGAATAAAAGAAGCCACACAGCCCTTTTGTGTTTTCCCCTGTTCTGAGACGATTGACTCCATATTCAGGGTGGTCTGATGGTAATGTGAGACATTCATTTTAAGATCTGCCCTGACAAGAATGTTTTATTGCAAACTTTCAAAATTGAGCATTTTACTTTTAAAATATTTTTTGGGAGAAAAGAGTGCTTTTCAACTCTGTGAAGAGGGCAAGATAGGCTCGGGTTTTGATTAATGAGTTTTGACTTTAGGGCCAAACCTTTTCTCTGTTAAGTCAAGGGAGAACATTCTGTTAGTAATGTAAATGTCCAGAGGAAAAAATAAATAACCCTTTCGGGGAAAAAAAGGTAGATCCCATATTTTCTCTTTCTAATAAATGATAGAGAAAAACTGAAACCATTAGGGCCATTCATTCCTTTTATCCAAATCTGGGCCATGCTGTCTCTTTTTATAACATTGAAAAAGGACATTTTGGTGAGTGACAGGTGACATCTTTGCCATCAAGATGTGTTTTTCTCAGTCCAGTCAAGATAAATGAATGTTTGACTTACTCTGAAATTTCCCCAAAGAGGTGTTAGTATCGTTTTCCTCAAATAATTTCTTCCCATTACTGTAATAGTCAGGATATCATGTTTTGCTATGTCTCCCTTTACATTTTTTCTTCTGTTCTCTGGAATTAAATTAATAATACTTAATCAGCATCCTACTTAAAATGATCTTAGTATATTAGAAAATACTTGACTTCTACCCCAGGCTTCTCTTCACCTGGCTAAATAGTTCCAAAGCTGTTTAACCTTCTCCAGCACAGTCAATGCTCAGTAAATATCGACCCCATTTTTCAATATTCTAAACACTTGTGACTGGAGGAAATCTAATCAGCATGCCTGGGTCTGACTATACTTGTTTTTTTGCTGACCTGTGATTATGACGCCCTTTAGAGCAGAAACCATGCCTGCTTTTAAACTCTCACAAAACAACAGCCCAGGGATAGAAACACTAGCCTGTGATAATCTTGCCACTGATAGGCTCAACTGATGAGCACAACACTTTTAATATTTCATCTCTTTAACGTGGCATCATTGAATATGTTCAAGATGAATTTTTAGAGCCCAGAATTCAGAACCCTGCAGCAATTAGGATAAAAACAAAATGAAACTTGATCTCCAAAGCACTGAAACTTTGATTACCCTGGTACTCATATCAAAGAGCCTGAATGTGACTCTCCTGGTGTGGATTCCTGAAATCCTAAGGAGAATTGCCAACCCTCAGGATTCTAGCTTGGGGAACGTATGTAGCTGGATTCAGTGGCCTCCAACGTCACTTCCCAACCTAAGATGATGTGATTCTCTGAGACCCTGGTGGATATAAATTCTGTTTTTCTTTCCCCCAGATTCCTGTGAATGGATTTGCTTTCATCTACATCCAAATATCTCATTAATACCATCACTTTAGACAACCGTACATTTGAATTCTCATGTGAGCTCTGTTCCCAAACATTCATATGTATTTTGGCTTTCTTTTATCTCCATCTGTACGATCTATTTCTGTTTCATTTGTGGATGGATAGGTCTCTTATCTATGGCACAGCTTATGCCATGTGAGGATACCGTCATCATAACATATTGTGAGGATTCAGGGCTGGGGCGGAGTACCCTGGGCCAAAGTGAGAAGCTGGGGCTTAGCTATGTATGGAACCAAGGCACCCACACCAGCCACAGATGCCTGCAGGATAGTGGGCTGTCAGCTCAGCCCAGTGCAGTGAGAAACGGTGACTTTTCAATATATGCAATCTATATATTTGGCTTGTCTTCATTTTTGGCACTTATTTATCACAGAAGAAAAAAAAACAAGCTTGTGGGGAAATTGAATAATCTCTATAAAAGGGAAAAGCACAGTAATAAATTATATATACATTCCCCCCCCGTCAAAATTTAGCATTTCATATCTGATCAAAAGTTTTAAAATCTCTTTTTTTAAAGGCTTACAGTACATTAGATAAGTGGGTTCTTAAAATGCACTTGAGGGTCTCTTGGACTGCAAGGAGATCCAACCAGTCCATTCTAAAGGAGATCAGTCCTGGGTGTTCATTGGAAGGACTGATGCTAAAGCTGAAACTCCAATACTTTGGCCACCTCATGCGAAGAGTTGACTCACTGGAAAAGACCCTGCTGCTGGGAGGGATTGGGGGCAGGAGAGGTAGGGGACGACAGAGAATGAGATGGCTGGATGGCATCACCGACTCGATGGACATGAGTTTGAGTGAACTCCGGGAGTTGGTGATGGACAGGGAGGCCTGGCGTGCTGCGATTCATGGGGTCGCGGCAAGTCGGACACGACTGAGTGACTGAACTGAACTGAACTGAAAATGCACTTACAACAGAACCTCATTCTGGTTAAATTTTCAGTTCAGTCACTACCCACTTCATTTTTTATGGGCTTCATAAGAGAAACTTTGAAAACATCATATGATGATCCAGGACTTGCTCAACTTGCTTACTGTGAGTGGTTTTGGTTTCCAGGTTTAATTCTGCAGCATCTAGATTGGCAGAGAGGAAATAGCTAGGCTTCCTCTCAGCTTAACAACCCATTCAAGACTCCTCTCAGCCCTTCTTAGGAAGCACATGACAGACCTTCACGCAGTGCACTGGGGTCTGGGGTTGGTTTTGTACTGCGTTCATCCTTAAAGCAGTTACTGAAGGTGATACGTGCTTGGTTAAGATTTCCTGGTTTTGTCTGGTTCAGGTGTTGGTGGTAAGTGGAAGACCTACCTGTGTGTTGATCTTCACTTTCACACTAACTAGTTTTAAGATGGTTAGCAAACGTACCGAGGTCTTGCACAAAAGGCTTGGCGTTGACTTAGGGCCAATCTCACATTTGATAACTCACCAGTGGCCATGGAGGCTAATGGTCTCCTCTAATGTCACAGGGAGATGTTTGTAGTTAGGACTTGGTTTTCTTGACTAAGTGTGCAGTACTTACCAGGCTGTCTGCTACCACACTGTTTAAGCTGGTTAAGCTCCTAGATGATGCACAGTGACCAGCTTCACATGATTTATTTTATTAAGAAGAAAATAGATGTGGAATTGTTTTCAAAGATATAAAGTAAATTATTAAAGTAAGATAATTATTTGTGCATCTTATGGTGTGTTATTTCTCTGTCGAGCTTCATATTTGTTGATAGGTTTTCCTTTCTTTTCTTGGGCACAGTTATAATAAGTGCTTTCCAAACTCTTGTCCACAAATGTCTTCTGGATTGTCAGAGTTGGTTTTCACTAATTACTTTTTCTCTGTGTTATGGGTCCTATTCTTCTTTTTATTTTAGTCTAGTAATTCTTATCATATTCTAGACATTGTGACCATTGCAAAACTCTAGATTCTGTTGTGCTCTCTGCATATATTGATATTTTTGTTTGTTTTAATAGGTAGTCAACTTGGCAAGATTCAGACTCCAAACTGTCCCCTCTGTGGTGGGCAGCAATCAGCATTTTTGTTCAGTCCCTTCAGCTTGCGTGCCTCTCTGCAATGAATTCTGGGATTGCCTGGAGATTTAAACAGATTTTTTTTTTTTATGCAGAATTTCAGCAATTGACTTCTGTGCATATCTCTTTCATGAATATTTATCCCCTCAATTCGTAGCTGCAGTGGTCACTTCAAGCTCTTCTTGTTCTGCAAGGCAGAAAGATCATAGGTACTCTTTTCAGTTTGACTAACATCATTCTGTGCTGACCGGAGCTGCCTTCAGGCAAAAGTTCATAAAGTATTGGAAATTTACCAGGTACCATTCCATTCTCTTCTTTCAAATGAATTCTCCTCAACTTTCCCCCCTAATTTAGTGCCTACAGTTGCCTCTGGTTGTTGTTCCCCCACCCACCCCTTAATTTAATTTTGTGTTTGTGTGTCCAGAATTGACAGCTGTTATCTGTGTAAAGGTTAACCCGTTAGAAGTCATTCCACCATTACCAAGAAGGGTAGATTTTGTATAAAGAATTTCTTTCAGGCGTACATTTTATGAATTATTTTAAGTGCTATAGTTCTCTTTCCCCTTTACATACAAGATAAACACTCCTAGTACAAAAATGGTAGAAAATATGATATGACATACATTTTTATTGCATAGATTGGATTCTCATGTATATGGTTTAGGGCCTCCCAGGTGGCACTAGTGGTAAAGAACCCACCTGCCAGTGCAGGAGGCACAGGAGATGTGGGTTCGATCCCTGGGTCAGGAAGATCCCCTGGAGGAGGAAATGGCAACCCACTCAAGTATTCTTCCCCGGAGAATCCCATGGACAGAGGAGCCTGGCGGGCTACAGTCTATGGGGTTGCAAAGAATCAGATGTGACTGAAGCAACTTAGCAGGCACTCAGGCATGCACATATGTGGTATATTTAATGTTTACACTGTATGTATACATTAAGTATGGAGAACATATTTATCACACTTTTAAGAATACACACTATACATCCAGTGTTTTCTTGTTACCCAGGCTGGTACACCAGACCTTTGATCTACATACATCTTTGTCAACATCACTGGCACTTCACTGGATCCCCAGGGTGGTCAGGACAACCATTCTAACTTCAGGCTAACCACCTCCTGTCTTCTCTGCCATGCTCTCTCTTCCTCTGCCTATAGCTGTGATCTTTTTATTTTTATCCTCAGAAGCTACAGGATACACAGGAATTGCTGCCTCCCCAGGCTGATCTTCAGTGTTTGCAGAGAAGGAATCAATCTCTTTTTTATAATTTCCATTTTCTTCCCCTTCTTTTCTTTCTGAAGAGTCCCATTTTTCTCTGCAAATTGTTGCCATTCCCACAGGGTGATCCAAAGCTCTTTCTGCCCTGTCTCCATATTATATCCCCAGAATTAAATTTGAAAGGTTGGTGATAACCTTTTTGCTGAGTTGAGTCAGTGTCAGAGTGAGAAAATTTGAAAGAAAATGGATTTGTACAGGTGTGTTTCCTATTGTTGGAGGGCAGGTCAACAATTCCTGAGTCACTGTAGCTTCCAGTTGTTACCTTCTGAGGATACTTTGTGAAATAGGATGATTTGACTGCAGGTAATAGTAAACCTTAAATCAATGCCTTAATCAACAGAAGTTCTATTGCATCTTATAACAAGGGACCCAGAGCAAGGCAAGAGCCAAGTTGGTTAATGAAACATCTCCATGATGCGAAGACATTCCCTGCCCTTCACCTGGCTTTCTGCTGTGTCACAGAGGATTGCCTCAACTCCTAGCATCTCTTCTTTACATGGCAACATCCAGAGACAGGGACGTATAAAAATTGTCTCTTTACTTTTTAAAAAATGAAATAGGGACATGTTTTCCCCAGGTAACCCAATAGTTTTTTCAGTATCACTGGCCAGCAGTGAGTCATTTGCTGTCTGTCAACAATTGATGGGAAAGGGGAGTGGGATTATTGTTACTGCCCAGACTAGGCATAGCAGGTTGAAAAGCCCCTTACCTCAATTTTATGTCAACTTGGAATCTCACAGTGTTACTTTGGTTAGAGAAAATGTCTTTGCAGATATACTTAGTGAAGAGTATTGATAGGAAATTATCCTGGATTCAGGGTGGGTAAATTCAACAAAGTCATTGGTTCCTAGGTGGTTTTTGTTATTAAAGTGATCATCACTAATACTGTATCTGATATGCTAATAGGTTACACATTTGGTAGTGTAAATAAGCTATAATATTCACATTAATCATCTTAATTTTATCACTCATGCATGCAAAGTACAGATTATAAACATTTCTTGTATATTTCTGTGTCTCCTGATGATGATATCCAAGATGTAGAGGTAAAGGCACTGGGATGTCTAAAATAACCAAGAAAGGGTAGTACTTGTTCAACCTTAGTCATGCAGCTCACAGACCAGAATAGAGTCCAGAAGAGCATCCTTGTAGTAGATGGTCTATGTTTTCTGGTAAAGGTGTTGAGGTAATTTAATTGGTGAAGGAGAAACTTTTCAACAAATGCTGTTGGGACCATTGGACATCCAGGTGCAAAATGATTAATTTTGACATTTGCCTCACATGATTCAGTTCAGTTCAGTTGCTCAGTTGTGTCCAACTCTTTGTGACCCCATGGACTTTAGCGCATCAGGCCTTCCTGTCCATCACCAACTCCTGGAATTTACTCAGACTCATGTCCATTGAGTCAGTGATGCCATCTAACCTCTCATCCTCTGTCGTCCCCTTCCCACCTTCAATCTTTCCCAGCATCAGGGTGTTTTCAAATGAGTCAGTTCTTCGCATCAGGTGGCCAAAATATTGGAATTTCAGTTTCAGCATCAGTCCTTCCAATGAACACCCAGGATTGATCTCCTTTAGAATGGACTGGTTGGATCTCCTTGCAGTCCAAGGGACTCTCACGAGTCTTCTCCAATACCACAGTTCAAAAGCATCAATTCTTCGGCACTCAGCTTTCTTTTTTTCTTTTCCAGATTCTGACATGATTTTTATTTATTTTTTTAATTTTTAAAAAATTTATTTATTTTAATTGGAGGCTAATTCCTTTACATTATTGTATTGGTTTTGCCATACATTGACATGAATCTTCCCTGGGTATACATGTGTTCCCCATCTTGAACCCCCCTCCCACCTCCCTCCCCATCCCATCCCTCTGGGTCATCCCAGTACACCAGTCCTGAGCATCATGTATCGAACCTGGACTGGCGTTCGTTTCACATATGATAATATACATGTTTCAATGCTATTCTCCCATATCATCCCACTCTCAGCCTCTCCCACAGAGTCCCAAAGACTGTTCTATACATCTGTGTCTCTTTTGCTGTCTCATATACAGGGTTATCATTACCATCTTTCTAAATTCCATATGTATGCATTAATATACTGTATTATTGTTTTTCTTTCTGGCTTACTTCCCCCTGTATAATAAGCTCCAGTTTCATCCACCTCATTAGAACTGATTCAAATATATTCTTTTTAATTGCCGAGTAATACTCCATTGTGTATATGTACCAAAGCTTTCTTATCCATTCATCTGCAGATGGACATCTAGGTTGCTTCCATGTCCTGGCTATTATAAACAGTGCTGTGATGAGCATTGAAATACATGTGTCTCTTTCAATTCTGGTTTCTTTGGTGTGTATGCCCAGGAGTGCGATTGCTGGGTCGATAGTCAAATTCTCACATCCATACATGACTACTGGAAAAACCGTAGCCTTGACTAGACAGACCTTTGTTGGCAAAGTAATGTCTATGATTTTTAATATGCTGTCTAGTTTTGTCAAAGCTTTTCTTCCAAGGAGTAAGCGTCTTTTAATTTCATGGCTGCAGTCACCAGCTGCAGTGATTTTGGAGCCCTGAAAAATAAACTCTGTCAGTTTCCACTGTTTCCCCATCTACTTGCCATGAAGTGATGGGGACAGATGCCATGATCTTAGTTTTCTGAATGTTGAGTTTTAAGCCAACTTTTTCACTCTCCTCTTTTATTTTCAACAAGGGGCTCTTCAGTGCTTCGCTTTCTGCCATAAGGGTGGTGTCATCTGCATATCTGAGGTTATTGATATTTATCCCAGCAATCTTGATTCCAGCTTGTGCTTCTTCCAGCCCAGCATTCCTCATGATGTACTCTGCATATAAGTTAAATAAGCAGGGTGACAATATACAGCCTTGACATACTCCTTTCCCAATTTGGAAATAGTTTGTTGTTCAATGTCCAGTTGTAACTGTTGCTTTCTGACCTGTATACAGGTTTCTCAAGAGGCAGGTCAGGTGTTCCGGTATTCCCATCTCTTGAAGAATTTTCCAGTTTGTTATGATGCACACAGTCAAAGGCTTTGGTGTAGTCAATAAAGCAGAAGGTGATGTTTTTCTTGAACACTCTTGCTTTTTTGATGATCCATCAGATGTTGGCAATTTGACCTCTGGTTCCTCTGCCTCTTCTAAATCTAGCTTGAACATCTGGAAGTTCTTGGTTCATGCACTGTTGAAGGCTGGCTTGGAAAATTTTGAGCATTACTTTATTAGTGTGTGAGATGAGTGCAATTGTGTGGTAGTTTGGGCATTCTTTGGCATTGCCTTCCTTTGGCATTGGAATGAAGACTGACCTTTTCCGCTCCTGTGGCCACTGCTGAGTTTTCCAAATTTGCTGGCTTATTGAGTGCAGCACTTTCACAGCATCATCTGCTAGGATTTGAAATAGCTCAACTGGAATTCCACCACCTCCATTAGCTTTGTTCATAGTGATGCTTCCTAAGGTCCACTTGACTTCACATTCCAGGATGTCTGGCTCTAGGTGAGTGATCACACCATTGTGATTATCTGGGTCATGAAGATCTTGTTTGTATAGTTCTTCTGTGTATTCTTGCCGCCTCTTCTTAATATCTTCTGCTTCTTTTATGTCCATACCATTTCTGTCCTTTATTGTGCCCATCTTTGCACTATACAGGGATATTAAAAATGGATTATAGACTTAGTGACAAGAGTTAAAACTATAAAGCATAAACCATAGGAGCATATATCTGATCTTGGTTGGGCCAAGAGTTCTTAGATATGGTATAAAGCATTCATAAAAGAAAAAAAATAATTTTGACTTTTTCAAAATTTAAAACTTTTAAGCTGTTGCAATGTACTGTTATGAAAATGTGAAGACTAGTCACAGGGAGACAATAGTTACAAATCGCAGTTCTGGTAAAACACTGGTACACAGAGTACACAAAGAATTCTTAAAACTCAATAAAATGAGCAACCAGTTTTAAAATAGACAAATGATCTAGATAGACACTTCCCTGAAGAAAATATTTGATTGGCAAAGAAGCACATGCAAAGATGACTAACATTATTACTCACTGGAAAAAATGCAAATCAAAACTACAATGAAATATTGTCTCAGTTGAAAAAGACAGTGACAGAAATTGGCAAGGTGTGGAGACTGGGACATTGCTGGTGGGAATGTGAAAAGGTGCAGCTACTTTGAAAAGAGTTTGACAGTTTAATTGAAACTTCAGCCTTAAGTTTTGATGACCCAGTAATTCTTCTTTTAGGTGTCTACACAAAATAAATTAAAATATATGTCCATAAAAAGACATGTACACAGAAGTTTATAGCAGTGTTATTCACACTAGACAAAAAAATAGAAACAATGCAAACATCCATCAGCTGGTGAGTGGACAGAGAAAATGGTATTGCATCTATTTGAAAAAATTATTCTATAAAAGATAGCAGTCACGAATGACAAAATGTTGCATGATTCATTTTTGCAGATTGTCCTGAAATGGTGGGTTATAAAGAAAAAGTAGATTAGGGTTCCTTGTGGCTGGGGGAGCCCTATTGAATGAGCAGCAAGTGGCTGAGGGGATCCAATTGGGAGAAGCAGCATTTGGGAACAAGGTATCTTTTAGGGTGTCAGTAAGGTTCTAAAGCTGGATTGTGGTGATCATTGCAGAACTGTATAAATTTACTAAAAATCATTACTTTTTACTTAAAGCGAATCAATTTATGGTATATAAGCTATACCACAATTAAATACTCTAGGAATATATAGGAGATCCAACCAGTCCATTCTAAAGGAGATCAATCCTGGGTGTTCATTGGAAGGACTAACGCTAAAGCTGAAACTCCAATACTTTGGCCACCTCATGCGACGAGTTGACTCATTGGAAAAGACTCTGATGCTGGGAGGGGTTGGGGGCAGGAGGAGAAGGGGACGACAGAGAATGAGATGGCTGGATGGCATCACTGACTCGATGGACATGAGTTTGAGTGAACTCCGGGAGTTGGTGATGGACAGGGAGCAGGGAGACCTGGCGTGCTGTGATTCATGGGGTCGCAAAGAGTCAGACACAACTGAGCGACTGAACTGCACTGAACTGAACTGAAGAATACATAGCAAGGTTGGGCACAAAAGAGTTGATGCTTTCAAATTGTGGTGCTGGAGAAGACTCTTGAAAGTCCTTTTTACTGCAAGGAGATCAAACCAGTCATTCCTAAAGGAAATCAACACTCAATATTCATTGGAAGGACTGATGCTGAAGCTCCAATACTTGGGCCACCTGATGCAAGGAGCCGACTCACTGGGAAAGACTCTGATGCTGGGGAAGGACTGAAGGCAAAAGGAGGGGACAGCAGAGGATGAGATGGTTAGATAGCACCACCGACTCAATGGACATGAATTTAAGCGAACTCTGGGAGATAGTTAAAGACAGGGAAGCCTGGTGTGCTATAGTCCATGGGGTCACAAAGAGTCAGACACGACTGAGCGACTGAACAGCAAGTTATACAACAATAAAATACTCCAAAGAATACATAACAGAGGAATTGTGTGCTGTGTGCTTAGTTGCTCAGTCACATCCAACTCTGTTGCCCACCAGGCTCCTCTGTCCATGGGGATTCTCCAGCCAAGAATACTAGAGTGGGTTGCCATGTCCTCCTCTAGGGGATCTTCCCGACCCAGGTATCCCACATTGCAGGCAGATTCTTTACCATCTGAGCCATGAGGGAAGCCACCAGGGAAGCAGAAGAATTAAATCTGCAAGTATCCAACAGAAAATACAGATGCAAACTAAAAAGTATGTGAACTCTATTCATTGTTGTCTCAACTAGAAAGCTGGTTTTTAGAAGGGCTGAAAGGAGACTGGGAATTCTTGTTCCTGTCGAAGAATTGTTTAAATCTCATCACCTCTGTGTTGCTCAGAGTGATTCCTGAGTTTCCTGGCCTCCCACTGACCCAGTAAGCAGAGTTAAGTGGTAAGAACCCTATTAGCTGAATGAGCAGAACACGCTTTTATGGCTTTTCTCTTTTATTTCTTTTATCTTTATGCCATCCTGTGAGGTGGGTTGAATAGATATTTTGGGCCCCATTTAGGTTATAAAATCGCAGACCTATTACTAAGATGAAGTTATAGCTGACTTTTTAGCAGCCTTGGGAGGCCCATCTCCTTCGCTTGTCCAACCCTGTATCTCTGTTCCCCTGAGCAGTTTTATGCTCCAGCATCACACCTGCTCCTCCATCACTTTCCCCCTCTTTTCCTCCTCGGAGATAGAACAGCAAGGCTGTCATTCTGGAATGAATGTTCGAAGTCTGCTCTGGATGTGCAGAAGGCAAGCTCTAGGGCAGCCTGTTTAGCCAGGAGGGAGATCACACTTTGGAAAATGATTATTCTAAGAGTTTCCTTCCTTCTTCCATGTTGAATCTAATACTGAGTTTGACTACGTTCTCTGCTATGAATGATGATGGAACTTCAGTTCAGTTCAGTTCAATCGCTCATTTGTGACCGACTCTTTGTGACCCCATGAATCACAGCATGCCAGGCCTCCCTGTCCATCACCAACTCCTGGAGTTCCTTCAAACTCATGTCCATCGAGTCGGTGATGCCATCCAGCCATCTCATTCTCTGTCGTCCCCTTCTCCTCCTGCCCCCAATCCTTCCCAGCATCAGAGTCTTTTCCAGTGAGTCAACTCTTCGCATGAGGTGGCCAAAGTATTGGAGTTTCAGCTTTAGCATCAGTCCTTCCAATGAACACCCAGGATCGATCTCCTTTAGAATGGACTGGTTGGATCTCCTTGCAGTCCAAGGGACTCTTCAAGAGTCTTCTCCAGCACTACAGTTCAAAAGCATCAATTCTTCGGCGATCAGCTTTCTTCACAGTCCAACTCTCACATCCATACATGACCACTGGAAAAATCCTAGCCTTGACTAGACGGACCTTTGTTGGCAAAGTAATGTCTCTGCTTTTTAATATGCTATCTAGGTTGGTCATAACTTTCCTTCCAAGGAGTAAGCGTCTTTTAATTTCATGGCTGCAATCAGCATCCACAGTGATTTTGGAGCCCCCAAAAATAAAGTCTGACACGGTTTCCACTGTTTCCCCATCTATTTGCCATGAGGTGATGGGACCAGATGCCATGATCTTTGTTTTCTGAATGTTCATCAGCTATAACCACCATAGCAATATTTAACTATTAATGTGTGTGCTCAGTTGTGTCTGCCTCTTTGCCACCCCATGGACTATAGCTCGTCAAGCTCCTCTGTCCTTGGGATTCTCCAGGCAAGAATTCTGGAGTGGGTTGCCATTTCCTTCTCCAGGGATCTTCCTGATCCAGGGATTGAATGGCATCTCTTGTGTCTCCTGCATTGGCAGGCAGATTCTTTACCACTACTGCCACCTGGGAAGCCGATTTATTGTGCGTTTTACTTGTAATGGCACCGCTGATCTGACAGCAGGTACCAGCCCACAGTCCATAGACTGGGGACCCCTGAATTAGGCCCCAGCAGTTTGTAGTAGTGTGGGTGGGTATGGTCATTTCTGTTCACTATCCAAAGACTAACAGGCACACAGCTGGGTAAGAAAAAAAATCCCCAAATTTGAAAAAGCATGCAGCTGCCCTTCTGCCTCTTGCTGTGTCATGATGAACATTGTCTATTCTGACCCAAGTTACCCTAGTTCTCTAGGGGCATGGTTCTTTGTTTGACTCACTACTTCTTATTGATTAGGCTACTTTATCACTCCATAAGGGTGAATATTAACCTTTGTGAAACTGATATAAATGAAAATTATTCTTGTCCAGAGCAAGAAGTGATTTCCCAGGTGGCACAGTGGTAAAAATCCACCTGCCAGTGAAGGAGATGCAAGAGATACTGGTTTGATCCCAGGATCAGGAAGATACCCTGGAGAAGAGAATGGCTACCCACTCCAGTATTCTTGCCTGGAGAATTCCATGGACAGCGGAGCCTGGTGGGCTACAGTCCATGGGATCACACAGAGTCAGGCATGACTTTGTGACTGAGTGCGTACACGTGCATGGGCGCGCGCGTGCACACACACACACACACACACACACACAGAGCAGGAAGGGATAACCCTAGAGGCTACAGCTTTATGGCCCTGTAGTACTTTAACTGGTTTTGTATTTAGGTGAGCAATCCTATTCCAGCATTTGTTTCAAGTCTATACATAACTCAGTCTCTTAAATCCTCTTTGAATAGCTTCATGGTTCTTTCAGTTCTCTCATTAATGAGTTAAGGAAATCTTTACATGGCCTCACTTAACACTTGTGTAATGGCATGTTTAACATTTTGAAAATTATTCTCTGAGAGCTTTAAACTAGAGAGCAGGAAAGCTGACTTTTTTCTGCCGCTAAGTGAGTAGTACATCTCAAAACATGTTGAACGCCACCCTCTTTCTTCCCTGCTCCCTTGCTTATATGGCTAGGAGGAGGCGGGGTTGGGGGGGCTGCAGCCTGCCTGTACTGCTCTTCTCTGTGACTCCTCTAAGGGCATGGAAGCATCTGGAAGAAGCTGGTGGTCTGGCTGTTCCCAGAGGTCCCCACTGCAGATGGAGGAAGGCTGGCATCTAGGTGCAGCAGTCCTTCTATTCTTCTGGGTCTCAGGTGTGTTGCACGGAGACAGCACATCAGCAAGGCCCCCAGGCTCCCTGTGTCAGTCCAGGTGCCCGCAGGGGTTAGCCACACAGGCAGCTTGTCCACCGGGATGGAGCCTCAGTGGCTTTGAACCCCACTTCTGACAAAAGAAGTGCAGCACGCACAGTGTGACCCACTTTAGGGCCAAGTGGTCCTGGCTGGGAATATCGGTGCCTTGAGGAAATAACAGGTGTTAACTTCTGCAGTGAGGGGCACTGTGGGCTGGTCACTAGTATACAAGGGACCTGTTATTTCACCCAGGATGGAATGTCCCGAGTCTGAGTGATGCTGTGGATGTTTTAACAAGGAAGGCAGAACAGGAATTGAAAGTCTACCCTGGCCGCCTCTGCGTTGTCTGTGAATTAATGCAGGATGCTGCTGCTGCTAAGTCAATTCAGTCGTGTCCAACTCTGTGTGACCCCATAGACGGCAGCCCACCAGTCTCCCCCATCCCTGGGATTCTCCAGGCAAGAACACTGGTGTGGGTTTCCATTTCCTTCTCCAATGTGTGAAAGTGAAAAGTGAAAGTAAAGTCGCTCAGTCGTGTCCGACCCTTAGCGACCCCACGGACTGCAGCCTACCAGGCTCCTCCATACATGGGATTTTCCAGGCAAGAGTACTGGAGTGTCTTGCCATTGCCTTCTCCGTGTTAAGGATGCAGCTTTGTGTTGGTAAAATGGGAGGGAATCTGAAAACTCCAGGCTGCATCGCCAACAGATCTTAGCAAACAATGGCATGACATAGAAAAACATCCTGGGTGGAACTCAGCTCTCCTAACATGGGAAGATGTGAAGTTTGTATAAAAGATTGATCTGGGTTCTTTTAGAGAGTTAACTCACATGGACCTCTAGAGGTTGTCGCATTTACATTCCGGATGTTGTACATTCCTGTCATGTCCCTGAGCTGCTCATGGAGTATTGGATGTATGCAACAGGGGCGAATAATGTAGTGCCCAAAGTTCTCATCTTATTGTCTGTGTTCTCTGTGGATTGAGTTTCAATTTCATCACTATATATTGATCCTGAGTTTCCACTCTTACAAATAGTGCTGCCACAACATTCATTTTCAGACATCTCTTGCTTACATCAGCTGTTACGTAAAGGTGGCTTTCTAGAAGTGGAATTCTTGGGTCTGCTTTAAGATGCTTTGAAAGAGTCTGCCGTATTTCCCTTCAAAAAGACTTTATCAGGCTACATGACCATCAAGAGTAATTTAGAATGAAAGTTTTCCCTCATTCTTACCAATGCTAAATATTAACCTTTTAAAAATAATTATACCAATTCATCATTTTCACTCATCAATAAAAACAAAAATCATGGCAGAGCAGTGAACTGGTTTGGGAGCCAGACTGACATAGTTTAAATTCAGATTTTCCCACAGCTAACTGTGTGCTGTGGGAAAGTTCCTTCAAGTCTCCTTGCCCCCAGTTCCTTTCTCCACAGTGGTGAAAATACCCACAGCCAACCCTGGTATAAGTCTTGCATAATGTGGACTTGTCAAACCCTTAGAGTCTGCGGTCAATGGCAAGCACTCAGCAGATGTTAGGTATATTTAGTATTAGCATTTTATAGATTTTGATGGGGCTTTATACATGTTTATATATTTATTGGTCTTGAAAAATCTACTTAGGGATACTTTTTAATGTCATTTGTGTTCTGGTAGGCTCTCTTAACTTTTTCTTAAACTTGGAGCACTTTATATACACACACATCCATATATACATGATACTAAATATTTTTAAAATATATTTTTTATTATGTATTAAATATTTTTAAGAAATATTCATGTGGCCTATAATGTTGCATATACTGTTTTATAAAGTTACAGAAGTTTAAGCTTTTTCTTTCGTCAACGTCTGCCTTTTCTACTTTGATTTGTGCTGTTAATGACTATTTATTAAATAAGATTTTGGGAGAAAATCATTAAGGCTTATTGGTTGATTGACTGTCTCTTCAACTCTTTTGAAATTCTGAAATTTATTGTTTGCATTTTGGGTGAGATATCGTTTTCTCTTCTTAGAAACATTTATATGAGTGGTATGTCTTTTCTGTACTTACTTGAAATGATACTTTTATACCTTCTCATAAAGTAAATGCCTATATATTCATGGTTTCTTGTTTCTCAAATTGTAATTTTTAATATGAATACTCCAATTGTTTTTACAAAATTTTTTTTTTTGTCAGTATGGTAGATAGTAAACCGATGGGACAACTGATTTCTAGTTTGTTTTTTTGTTTCTTTTTCCCCAACAGTTTTCATGCCATTCCTGGATATTTTTTTTCCAGCTGCTTTGTATAGTGTGTGGATGTGGGTATGAACATGTGTGTATGAAACTCAAAGTGAAGTCGCTCAGTCATGTCCGACTCTTTGTAACCCTATGGACTGTAGCCCGTCAGGCTCCTCCATCCTTGGAATTCTCCAGGCTAGAATATTGGAGTGGGTTGCCATTTTCTTCAGGCGATCTTCCCGACCAGGGATCAAACTCAGGTCTCCCGCATTGCATGCAGACTCTTTACCCTTTGAGCCCCCAGGAATCCTGATGTGTGCATAATCAGTATTTATTTTTTCATTGTATTTTCAAGTTTACTATATTTGTTGTTCATTATTGTTGTTTGGTTGCTCAGTCATGTCCAACTCTGAGACCCCATGGACTGCAGCATGCCAGGCTTCCCTGTCCTTCATTATCTTCTGGAGTTTGCTTAAACTCATGTCCACTGAGTCAATGATGCCATCCAACCATCTCATCCTCTGTCATCCCCTTCCCCTCCTGCCTTCAGTCTTTCCCAGCATATGGTTTTTGCTAACATACAAGACATTGATTTTTGTACATGATGATGTCTCTGTCACCTTACGTCTATCATCTTATGGAACACTCTTATTCTAATCGTTGGTCTTATTTTCAGAGTTAATCTTAGAGTCTGATTCTTCTAGAGGAGGAAGATCATACTGTAGAAAATAATGGCAGTTCCGTAGATACCTTGACATTCTTTGTACCACTTCTGTATTTACTTTGACATTTTTATTGGCTAGGGCTGCAGTGTCATGTTGAGAAGGACTGTTTTTTTTTTTTTTTTTTTTCTCATCTTTCCAACTCTAATAGGAGTGCTTTTAGTGAGTCATCTTATGTATAATTGCTGTAGGCATCTGTAAAAGGCCTGTATTGCATTGAGGACATTTCCATCTATTTCCAGCTTGCCAAAAAGTTTGTTTACTCAGACATGCCTGTCAGATTTTATCAAATGCTTTTTAGCCTTTATTGAAATGATCATACTGGGTTTCTCTTTTAACCTGTTACCCTATTTGGTTGTTTATAATATCTTCTTGGTGTTTGGCTATTTTGATATTCCAGAGTTAGACTTGGTTTGCCATGATATGGTGTTCTGTAACTCACAGCTGGACTTGGTTTGTTCATATTTTATTTGAGTCTTATAAAAATGAAACTGCTCCTTTGATTTCTTCTTTGTAGCTTTTGCTTTGTTTTGGTATCAGAGTTAGACTGGCATCATAATTTTCTATTCTCTGAAACAGTTGAAATTTTTCTTATAAACTCATGTGGATGTGTGATGATGTGGCTTTTTGTTTTATTTCTGTTAAGGGTAACTCTATTTTAGAACAAAATTGAAAACTTTTGAGAAAGTCATGAACAAATTTCTATTTATTTTTTACTTGTTTTCTCCATTTCTTTTTAAGTGACTTGAACAGGTTGTCTTTTCCTAGAACATCGCCTGTCTGCCTCAATCTCTCTCCTCTCCTCCCTCCATTTCTGTCTCTTTAGCTGACCTGTCAGCCTTTGAAAGGGGGCTGTGGATAAAACTCCCCTGTGTGTGTGTATTTTTCAGTTTCTCCTTGTGTTTTCATCAGATTTTAAAGCACATACACATATATACACATATTTATGTATGTTTAGCTTTGTAGATAGATGCAGAGAAGTTTGACTATTGCATCTTCTTATTGGATTGCATGGTTTTGCAATTGTAGGCATCCACTTTATCACATTTAATGCTTTCTATGTTGCTCTCTTTTTTGATGTTAATTTTGCTGTACTATACCAAGCTGGAATCAAGATTGCTGGGAGAAATATCAATAATCTCAGATATGCAGATGATACTACCCTTATGGCAGAAAGTGAAGAGGAACTCAAAAGCCTCTTGTTGAAAGTAAAAGAGGAGAGTGAAAAGGTTGGCTTGAAGCTCAACATTCAGAAAACAAAGATCATGGCATCTGGTCCCATCACTTCATGGGAAATAGATGGGGAAACAGTGGAAACAGTGTCAGACTTTATTTTTTTGGGCTCCAAAATCACTGCAGATGCTGATTGCAGCCATGAAATTAAAAGACGCTTACTCCTTGGAAGGAAAGTTATGACCAACCTTGATAATATATTGAAAAGCAGAGACATTACTTTGCAAACAAAGGTCCGTCTAGTCAAGGCTATGGTTTTTCCTGTGGTCATGTATGGATGTGAGAGTTGGACTGTGAAGAAAGCTGATCGCCGAAGAATTGATGCTTTTGAACTGTGGTGTTGGAGAAGACTCTTGAGAGTCCCTTGTACCGCCAGGAGATCCAACCAGTCCATTCTAAGGGAGATCAATCCTGGGTGTTCATTGGAAGGACTGATGCTAAAGCTGAAGCTGCAATACTTTGGCCACCTCATGCGACGAGTTGACTCACTGGAAAAGACTCTGATGCTGGGAAAGGTTGGGGGCGGGAGGAGAAGGGGACGACCGAGAGTGAGATGGCTGGATGGCATCACCGACTCTGTGGACATGAGTTTGAGTGAACTCCGGGAGTTGGTGATGGACAGGGAGGCCTGGCGTGCTGTGATTCATGGGGTCGTGGAGAGTCGGACACGACTGAGCGACTGAACTGAACTGATACCATTTCTAATAATTTTCATTATTACCATTTGCATAGTATATATTTTTACATCTTTTAAAAAATTAATTTGGGTTAATTTCAGTGGGCCTCTCTTATAGTCTACCTACAGCTGGTTTTGTTTTTTTTTTCCAGAGTTTAAAATGGACATTATGGCTGTGATATACTTTGAGTTTGATATTTTTGCTTCTTTATATCTTGCCCTTTGAACTAATTATATACATATTTCATTTTATTAAATTTCCTCCTTAATCATTTGGAACTTGTGTATCTATTTCTGTTCTTCCAGTGGCTATACTTATATTTTTAACAATTCTGCCAACAGCTATAGTATCGATACCTTCCTCTTACATAAGAGAAAAACTATATTCTTCTACTTCCTACTATCCCCTCTGGCAGATTCCACTGCTGAGAACATCTGGGATTTTACTTTCAGATGGTTATTTTATGCATTTTTAAAAATATCAAGCACCAGCCGTTATTTAAACTTAACTCTAACTTTTAGTGTTCTCTTTGATCACTATTCTTTCTTGTATCCTTTTTTTCGGTTTTTATATTTATTTTATTAATTATCCTTTCATATTTTCTTTTCAGAAGTATTTGTGGGTGGCAAAATTCCCAAGTCTTTGCAGATCCAAAGTCTTTATTTGTCCCCAAACTTGAAGGCAAGTTTGACAGATATGAAATCTGGGTTCAAAATAACACTGGCCTTTTTTCTAGCTTTTGAGCCATGCATGGTAAATTTAATCCCCACATGTTTATGAGTAATTCATCATCTTACTGCTGGAACTCCCTAGGATCCTTCTTTATGATGATCTGACATTCCACGATGATGGTGAAAGTTGTGAGTGTTTTAGAACTTGTACTTTGGCACAGAGCAGGTCCTTTTAACCTGATGAACTATGTGTTTCTTCAGCCTTAAGTAAACTTCAATTGCTTTGATATTTCTATTCATTCTTCTCTTCCAGAACTCTTCTCCATGTCTCTCTTTTCTCTTTTTAAAATCTTTATTGAGTTTGTTATCCTAATACTTCTGTTTGTTTTGGCTGTAAGGCATGTGGGATCTTAGCTTCTTGACCAGGGATTGAACCTGCACCCTTGCATTGGAAGGCTAAGTCTTAACCCCTGGACTACCAGGGAAGTCCCTCCAAATCTCTTAAATTTTCTTTTATGCTTGACATACTAGGATCTGGGCCCTAGTCACTAGACAGCATTGTCACCTAACAATAAACTGAACTCAGTGGAGGTTCCAAAATGCATTATCCTTTGGGACTTCCCTGACAGTCCAGTGGTTAAGACTCCAGCCTTCCAATGCAGGGGCCCTGGGTTCAATCCCTGCTCAGGGAACTAAGATAAAGCAAGTTACGAGGCATGGCCAAAAAAAAGGCCAAAATGTTTCATCCTTGACCATTCATTTACTGTCACTACCTGCTCTTGGCTTTTCCTTACCTCTTCACTGTATCTTCCCTTTTGAAAGGAACAGTATTAGAAATGGAATGTTTTGCTGTTGTTCTTATTGCAATAGGTATGCTAGCTTTTCTTCTTAATTTTAAGAAATGAACAGTGTATTCCTTGCTCTAAAAGCCATTACCACTCAATTCTCAGGTATTCTGTGGTTTGTCTTTTTGTCTGTTTGTATGTGGTTGCACAATGAGTGTGCGGTGAGACTGTGCGTGTGTATTTTGGAAATGTTATTTATAGCTCTTAATTAGAATTTTTAAGAAGAGTTGAACAGGCTCAGTACTTTGTTTTCAAATGTGAGCAGCTGAAATTAGCTCCCTCTTATACCTTGCCTGAACAAAGCTGCCATGTGCCTCTCGCCCTCCTTCCCCCATGGAGAGGGATGAGAGTGGAAAGTGGATAATCCTCTTCATGGGGGATGGAGTGGAAATTGAGCTTTGCAAGCGAAGTCAGAGATAATTTCCCGTCTTCATTATTTATGGAAATCAGTTACTTTACTTTAATTATCCACTGTCTGTATCGTCCACGTGAAATGCCTTTTCTTTTATTTAAACTGCAAATAATTGCTGGTAGATTTATTCATCTGAAATTGGAATCTACTTTTTTGATCTCTGGAAAGCCTATTAATAATGAATGAGGATGTTATTTATTTGTTATAATTCCACAAATGGAAACTGAAGAAGGACTTTATATTCATCACTCAATCCATCTGATATTACTTAAATAAGCTCACCCCAGGAGAAACGCAAGAACCCAAAGATCAGAACAACTTTCTTATTTTCTTTCGTTTTTCCCCTTCTCTCCTTCTTTTGACAAATACTGATGTGTGGTTGATTTGGGGAAAGCTCTCTTGGGGGAAATGAGGGAGTTGAGTTCAGTGCCTTCTAGGACATAATAAACATTCATAAAATCCTTGACATTCGCACAGGATACACCCTGAGACCTTCAAGAATCTCCATATCCATAAATCCTACTATAGTATATAATTTCCTACATAAAAGGCAATAAAATATAACTGAGAAATTTAAGTGACCCCTTTGGACTCTTAATGATTCTATAAATAAAGGGCTCAAGTAATTTATAAAGCCATTAAAATAAATTTTGCCATTAGCATAAACTACCCACCAAGCTTGTTCTCACCTGGGCAAATTTTATGCTGCTCAGAGCACTTGCTGAAAGAGTAGTATGAATTGCTTTACCCAGTTTCCATCCAAAGCATGGGGTAGAATCATTCACGTCTGAGAAATAGCAGAATCTGAATCTTTGCTCTTAAGTTTATTTTTAAAAGTCTGTTCCCTGGCCATAGCCATCACTTGGTTGGATCTCATTGCTTTCTCACTGTGTTCACTACCAATGGTAGACACCAGTTTTCCTATTAGCATCTCTTTTTTTTCCCCTTGAGAGAATGAAAGTTCTACCAGCTTTTTAGCTTGTATGTGGAGATAAACGTGGATGAACTTGGAGGTGGATGCTCAGGGCTCTGCAACTGCTTCCAGGAGCTGCTGGGTGTCACTTCTAACACTGACCTCAGAACATCGGATTCAAATTTTGTCCTCAGCAAAATTAAAGTATAATATCAATGATGAAACACTGACACTTTGTATATGGTCAAAGCTATAATTTCTGTAATCACAGATGAGCCATGTCTATTATGTCTAGATGATTTAACACCAGGAAAGAATAAATCTCCAGAGAAAAGATGCAGATACAACTCCAAGTTCAGAGCTTTAAGGAAGATCAGAGAAGTCTTCATGGAGGAGGCAGCATTTTTTCCTAGATTTTGAGTACCGGTGAGACTTAGAAATGTGTCAAAGACATTTTAAACAGAGGGGAAGATGAGCAAAGATATGTAGTTGAGGATGTAGGGGGCCTATATAGGAAAAATGAGTGCATTTCCACCTAATTACAAAGATAATTCATCAATATTGTAGAAAACACAAATTTCCCCCTCTCCTTTTTTAAAACAATACTACTACTCGACATAAAACACACCCAGTATAGAGATGTTTTAAAACACTGGGAACATATGCTTAAGTAAATATTTTAAAATTCATAGGGATTTGGCAGGAAAGCAGACACAGTTCAAGGAGCACAAAGAAGTGAAAACATACTGCTGCAGAAAGTTAGGATCCACTGAAGCCAGTTTTGCTCTAGGATATTTTTCTGTTCCTTGTTTCCCAAGCTTGGATTTGAAAGACTGTGTGTGGACGGTAGATAAAGCCCGGGACTTGGACACAGTGGGAGGTGGGGTTAGGCGTTTCCTCCTGGAGCTGTGGACTCTGCAGGCAAGACTCTCAAAGGAGAAAATGCAGCAAAACCCACCTTGCAGCTGGAGAGGGTAGGGGTCCTTGCCTAACTGAAGACCTCTTTGGATGGGAGGAGAAGGAGACTTCTCTGACTGCCCTTAACCATAAAACTGCCTCCGCAGGAGTCTGAGTGGGAGTCACAAGTCCTGTGTGGGCTCTTATAACTTAGAAGAGATAGTTTTATAAATTAAGCCCAAGTTGGCAAGATTCCAAATGAACAAGTGCAAATCTGGAATGGGAGAACGTACTTTAGATTGAGTCATCACTAGCATCTCCACAAATCCTAACACGCGCAGCTCACCACACACATGAGGAAACAAAACCTAGGAACAGAAGTCAGCGTGCCTAGTAAAGGGTAGGACAGAAGCTGCAGATAGCACAGCCTTTTCACGTTTGGAATATAAAGTATGTACTTATGCTACATAAGAAATAAAAGTGACTGTCGGAATAGAGAACGTAAAAATTTACCAGTGATATTTTTCAAATAATCACAAATTTCTAAAAATGTAAAACATAATAATGGAAAGTGAAATTTCAATAAATGGATGAAAAGTACATGAGTTTCAGCTATAGAAAGAATCAGTGACCTGGATGATATATCGTAAGAAAATGCCAAGAAAGCAGAAGTTTTCCATCCTACCTTAATTTATGGCACTCTTAGTAGCTTAGTACTTTCTTTTTTCCCACAGTGCCTCTGGATCATAAGAACTACCATTTGTTTTTATTCAGTAGTTAGGCCCATACAACTTACTAGTGGTATTTTTGCATGGTATCTGACAGACATCACTATTTCCCTCAAACATTTAAAATCCAGCGTCCCTGTGAGTTTTACCTAGCACTCTGAGACCAATAGTTTGGGAACTGTGGATGTCAAATGTAGAAACGATGACTGGGAAATGTTAAAGAGGAGTCAGAGACTTCATTTATCCAGAAGCAGTAAAGAAAACACACCTTGCAAATGTCCTTTCCAGAATTAAAACCAAACCCTTAGATTCAGGAAGCACAACAAATCACAAGCAGGATAAATAAAATGCATGTCTAGAGAGATTGTACCCAGTTGCAGAAAACAAGCCACCAAAGGCATTAAAGTAAGACTGACTGACAGCTGACTTCTCACGAGCAGAAGTAAATGCTCTTGCTCAAAGGAAGAAAGTGAAGTCTCTCAGTCATGTCCGACTCTTTGCGACCCCATGGACTGTAGCCTACCAGTTTCCTCCCTCCATGGGATTTTCCAAGCAAGAATACTGAAATGTGTTGCCATTTCCTTCTCCAGGAGATCTTCCTGACCCAGGGATTGAACCCAGATCTCCCGCATTGTAGGCAGATGCTTTACCTGGTGGCAGTCTGAGCCACCAGGGAAATGAATCACAAATATTTTAAAATATTTTCTTCAATTTCTTCTGTGTTTATATTCTTAAATTGAGCTTCACATAATATTAGTTTTGTATTGTACTTTTTCAGTTAATACAGCATGAATATTCACCATTTGACAAAGTTTGATTTTAAAATAAATGATTAACATGTGCTTGACACTGTTCTAAGCACTTTATGAATATCAGTTAATGTTAATTACCAATTCTATGAGATAGTTATTATTCCAGTTTTGTGTTTTCCCAAAATAATTTCCTCAAGAATCCTCAGTCAGTAAGTAGGGTCAGGATTTGAAACTAGGCAATCTGACTCCAGATTCTGTTTTCTTAACCCGTATGCCACATTATGTTGAATTTTGGACCATCTTAATTCTAAGAAAACATGAACTTTAATATCCGTGTCAGTCATCATTTGCATGTAGCTTAACTAAACAGTTCCTTAATTTACACGTTTAGTTTTTTGTTAATATTAGACATGAATAATACTTGATAAATATCCTTTTGTCCATGTATGCTAAGTGATTTGTCAAGATAGATTTTTTAGGAGTTTCAGTTCAGTTCAGTTACTCAGTCATGTCAGACTCTTTGCGACCCCATGGACTGCAGCACACGAAGCTTCCCTTCCCATCGCCAGCTCCCAGAGCCTGCTCAAACTTATGTCCATTGAGTCAGTGATGCCATCCAACCATCTCATCCTCTGCCGTCCCCTTCTCCTCCTGCCTTCAATCATTCCCAGCATCAGGGTCTTTCCCAATGAGTCTGTTCTTCACATCAGGTGGCCAAAGTATTGGCATGTCAGCTTCAGTGTCAGTCCTTCCAATGAATATTCAGGACTGATTTCCTTTAGGATTGACTGATTGGATCTCCTTGCAGCCCAAGGGACTCTCAAGAGTCTTCTCTAACATCACAGTTCAAAAGCATCAGTTCTTCGGCGATCAGCTTTCTTTATGATTCAGCTTTCACATCTATACATGACTACTAGAAAAACCATAGCTTTGACTAGACTGACCTTTGTTGGCAAAGTAATGTCTCTGCTTTTTAATATGCTGTCTTCATTGTCATAGCTTTTCTTCCAAGGAGTAAGTGTCTTTTAATTTAGGAGTTTAAAAATGTTTAAAACCGATGAACGACTTAAAGGCACTGGTAGAGCCAGTCTGCTTTCTGGTAGGATTTATCTCTAACCCTGAGATCGTACCCTCAGTAGAACCTTGCCAACAGTGAACATAAGAACTTAATTTAGAGCTTAATAACTTCTGATTATATCTTGAGAACATTGAAAAGTATCTGTTTTACTATGATTGCAATTTCTTACTTACAGATGATTTTGAACACTTTCCATATGTACTGTAAGTCAGTTGTGTTCTTTTCTGTGATCTTTGCTGAGTTTTCTCTTGGCGTTTTCATGTTTTTTTTTCCAAAGGCATTGGTCTATGTATCTCCCTGGTGCATAGTGTGAGCAGTAATTTTGCATGATGTATTTGTATCATGTATTCTTCAAAAGGTTTGACTTTTTGTTTTTTGCTTTTCTTTTATTTTTTTTTGCAATCAAATTGTGTATTGTATCTTCTTCGTGTTTGTTCTTACATTATCAGTTATCACTTCAATGTTACTCACCTATATTGTTTTATAAATGCTTTCACATTTTATTTTACATTGGATTCTCTAAGCTATCTGGAATATTCTTTGCAGTATGTACTAATGTAAAGATCTATTTAGTTCTGTTTTCCAAATGTCTCAACCTGCCAGGGGCTGTGGTTTCTTCACAGTTCCTCTGTTCCTCTTTACAAATAACTCTCCTTAGAAGCAAACCTGCCTGCTGCCTTTCTGTTCCATCTTTCCACTCAGAGGCCTCTTGTCGGCATCACCAGCAGCTCTACATCGTCAGGTTCGTTGGTCCATGTTTGGTCTCAGACAGCCTGGTCCGTCATCCTGCACAGCCCTCCCCACACCCTCCTACCTCGCATGCAGTCCCTTCACCATGATCCTGAGTTTCAATGTTGACTTCTCTCAGTCTCGGTACAAGGACTCCTCTCTGCCCACTCCCATCATGGTGTTATCCAGACACATGGCTTTGAATAACATCCCTGTGTTCTGACTCCCAGATTCATACCTGGAGCCTAGATCCTCTCCCCTGGACTCTCCTGTTCGTACTCCAGGTTTCTCCACATGTCTGCCTGAGGGTGAAGTCCAGAGCTGCTCTCCCAGAGCTGCTCTCTGTGGGGTATCCCAGCACTGCTGAGGTCACCCTTTCTCAGGCCAGGTCCTTCAGAGCCCCGGCTGACCCCTGTTCCCTGCTCACACCCGACTTCCACTCCAGGAAATCCTGTTAACTCTTCCTTCCCCAGCACCATCCTCACCATCTTCACTGTTTCTTGTTCTCCATTTCTTGGGTGGGTTATTGCACTAGCCTTCAGCTGAATGTCCCATTTTCATTCTTGTGTCTTTTTTCCCTCATCCAGTATACCAATATTTTTGCTCTCAAAAAGAAAACATAGTATAGAGCCTACAATCAATAAAATACATTAGTAATTGTTTTAATATTGGTTGTAGGGAGAGCAGAAAAAGATAATCAGCCTGTCCGTAATCTTAAATAAGATCAGCTCTTGATAACCAAGGCATTAAAAAAACAAATACAAGATTAAAAACTGTCCGTCCGTTCGTTCCGTCGCTCAGTCGTGTCCGACTCTTTGCGACCCCATGGACTGTAGCCTACCAGGCTTCTCCGTCCATGGGATTCTCCAGGCAAGAATACTGGAGTGGGTTACCATTTCCTTCTCCAGGGGATCTTCCTGACCCAGGGATCGAACCCGGGTCTCCCGCATTGGAGGCAGATGCTTTAACCTCTGAGCCACCAAAAACTGTAGACCCTGGAAACTACTCTTCTCTGTTTCACCGATGTTTCTTTATAGTCTCTTTTTAACAAAGCAATCACTTGAAAATGATAGATCACACCATGCCTCTGCTCTGTGCCTTTCAGTGGCTTGCCATCTGACTTAGAGTAAAAGCTAAAATAATGACTTAAAAGACCAAATGGTCTCCGCTACCTCTTGGGTCCCGTTTTGGCGACTCTCTCTGCAGCTGCCATTCTCCCCCAAAGGCTCTCCTCTGAGATATGCAGGTGGGTCACCCCTCACTCCCTCTCCTGCAAATCTTTGCTCAGTTTACCTTCCCCATGACCCTTCCTCATCATCCTGTTTGAAATTCCAGGCTTCTTCCATGTCATCGTCCCCCTCCTACATCCATCATGTCGACCTTGTCATCTAATACACTGTTATATGTATTAGAGTCTAAGTCTAATTCTAAGCACATTTCATCCCTTTTCTGATCTTTCTGTCATTTACTGAAGCAGTAGAATCTGACTTAATCATTCGGATTTTGTCAAACATTGTTCACATCTGGGGAGGAAAGTCTTTATTATTATCCTTCTATAAAATTCTCTAGGTTTTTCTTAGTTTTTATTCCAGCTTAACTTTGAAAGTACTTTTTCATGTTCTAAAAGAAAAAAAAAATCAAGTTGGTTTTTTTATTGGGATTTCACAATGTATGGACATTCATTTGGAAAGGATGTCTTCACTCTTGATTTCCAGGAATATTGTATGATTTTCTATTTATTCAGGCCTATTTTCTTTCTGTCATCAAAGTTTTGTAATTCTATACTTTCATAGTTCTCCACATATTTCATAATTATTTCTATAAATTTTAATGTGTTGTTTTTCCTCCACTGTGTTCATGTTGTTGAAATTGTTTGTTAGATATTTTCAAAAGATTATTTTCAGATCCGAAAATATTTTTACCTAATTCAGATCCAATTATTGTTCAGTTGTCTCATTAGTTCCAGTAGATTTTCGTTTTGTTCTCTTGGGTTTTCTAAGTAGATGCGGTGATAATCCCGTCTCCTCTCTTCCTCATACTTCATCTCATGCTGGAATGGCTTGGCTAGACTGCAAAAGGGTGTTGAAGAATTACAGTAATAACTGGATTCTTCTTGTTACTCCCTCCTAAGTCTGTGCTGGCTGTTGGTTCAAGATGGATCTGTTTTATTATGCTGAAGAAGTTATCTTTACCTGTTTTACACAAAGCTCCTTTGGAAAAATGGAGTTGAGAAGTTTTTCTTGTGCTTTTTTTGGTTTGCATCAATGGAGTTAATATTGTCTATTGATTTGATTAACAGGTTTCTCAATATTAAACCACAGAAACAGTTGTCCCAAGTGGCTTTAAAAACACACTATTGAATTCATTTTATTGATATTTAAAGAGGATTTTGCATCTGTATTCATAAGTGTCTTCAGCCTGTAGTTTTCATTTCAGTGCTGTCTTTTGTCATTTGTTGGAGTCTGTATTACAGAGTTTTTATGAAATAACTTGGGAGGCAATTTATCTTGCTCCACACTTAGGAGAGACAGCAGTGTGTGTGTGTACACACATATTTTTGTGGCGAGTATCTACTCAGAAATTTCACAGAATTTTTTCTTAAACACTGCTTGATCTCAGAAATGATTTTGAAAACAGATTTTTTTTTTTCCCCATAGTTATTGGTGAATTCCATTGTTCTACTGCTTTTAAAGGGAATCTTGATAGCCTTTTGCTTTTCTAGCAAATAGTTTATTTGAACTGAATTTTCAAATTATAGCTATGGAATTATAGATGATATTTTCTTATACTTAAAAAAATATAGTCTGTTGTTAAAAAAATCTGTTGTCGTGACCCGTTCTCCTTTCTAGTTCTACTTATTTTTATTTTCTCTATTTTTTTCGTAGTCTTTCAAGAGGCTCATCTAATGTTAATTTTTCTAATAGCAAAGCATTTAAGATCTATACCCCATCATTTTGGTGAGGATTGAATTTAGTTTTTGTCCCCCCCAGACTGGTTTCCATTTTAATTTGTCTTTGATTTCTTATTCATTTAAGGGTAATTTTTAATTTCCCACTGATTACATTTTCCTTATTTAAATCTTTGTTATTTTCTCTTCTTGGAGTATGGCTGTAGAACATGACCCATGCAATTTCTGTTACTGGGAATTTATTGGTACCTTGTTTTTGATCCAGTAGATGATGTTTCATAATGGTCCATGGTCATTTGAAAGTAAGGTACATCCCTACTTGTAGTGAAGAAAATTTTATTAATTCAGTGCTTTAAATTAAAAAAAGGTATTCTCTATGTCTTTTTATTTTAGGAGTCTATTTGATGTCTTACAATGTTACAGTCTCCTGTGATAGACAGTACTTCTGCTATTTTTATTCATACTGCCAATAATTTATCTGTTTCACTTTATATTTTTTAAATTTGCATAACATTCATTAAAATACCTATTTATTTAGAAATACACTTATTTTCACTGTACTATTTGGCCTATATGAAGTTGAATTCTCCTTTGAGTGATAATATTTCTAGCTGTGCTTTCTGCATTTTTTAATGGAAATTAAGAGACTAGGCTCCAGCATTTACCAACTCTGGGGCTGTCTCCTTTCCAAGACTTATGAAGTGATGGACCAGGGGCACCTGAGTCTGCAGGAAACTCACCTTGGCCTTCTGTCCACCTCCTGTAGTTTCTTTCTGGATGACAGGGCTGTCCGAACACATTGTGGTGGGGACAGCCCGGCTGCCTCGGGTGGTTCTCACGTTGTTGTGTGGTCTTTCCATTTCCGTTGTGTCCATCAGCACCCTCTGTTTCTTCATGAGTGCTACTTTGCCTTACCATGTGTGGAGGTTTGTGCCCAGATTCCAGGAGTAAATGTCTGTCTGCTTCAGGGATTTGTTGTATTTTCATACTTTGGCCATTAATGCAAAGAGCCAACTCGTTGGGAAAGACCCTGATGCTGGGAAAGATTGAGGGAAGGAGGAGAGAGGGGCAGCAGAGGATGAGACGGTTGGATGGCACCACCAACTCAGTGGATGTGAGTTTGAGCAAACTCTGGGAGATGGTGAGGGACAGGGAAGCCTGGTGTGCTGCAGTCCATAGGATCACAGAGTCAGACACGACTTAGCAACTGAACAGCAACAACATCCTTTCCCACCAGTATCTTGATAAGTATTTTTGAAAACAGCTGATAAAGACCACATCAGAAGTTGCTGGGCCCATAAACAAAACAGAACAAAAACCTGAAACTGGGATGCTCTACAGAACTGTGGTCTGTCTGGTCGGCACTGTATTTTAAGAACTTCCTTCCAATTGGAGTGTGACAGATTGCTCAGCTTGGAGACAGACACAGTGGTGCTGGAACTGGGGTGAGAAGTGAGTGAACGGAGACCTGTTATACAACAGGGTCTGTAATATGGAAAAAAAATAACTCTGTATGCACGTGTAAGTCTGTGAACTGAGAACTGGGTGGGAGGGAGACTAGCGTGGGAGGAGGTCAGACCCACACTGAACTTCTAGCACAAATTAGTAAGAACATTTGGCAGATTGCTGGAGCAAGAACAGCCTTTGAGAGGGAGTAATTATGGTTATGTAGGAAAAGGGTTATTTTGTTTTGTAGAGAAACACATAGGGAAGAAGTAAAATAGGTGTTATGAAAAATAGATGAATCAAAGAGGAAATTCTCTTAAAATGGTTAAGTCAAGGAGACAGGTATATTAACATCAGGTTCACTCTACTCTCCACATGTATGGATGTCGAAAACATTTTCATAATAAAAAGCATAAAGGAGAAAGATGACTCAGCATGGGACATACCATCTCGAGATGTGAGCCAGACCCCCTCCAGGTGATAACGTGCAGGGATCGCTGGGGTGGGAGAAGCAGTCCCTGGGGATCAAGCAGGGGCAGGCTGTCAGGACAGATGTTGTGGGTGATGCTGGTAAATCCTGTGGTAGAGTTCATGAAGCCAGTTCTCAGCATGTAGTATTTGGCAACATGAGCCGCAGTGCTTGGTCCACAGGGTATTATGAGGACGATGTGAGACAGCATGAAGGCCCTGCACACCTGCCTGCATCCTGGGGATGCTCAGCGGTTCTGCCACTCCTACAGTGACCTCTGGAATGGCTTGTGGGTCCCACAGTTCAGAAGGCTACAGCCTTTTAATCTCTCTAATTTTTATTTCTTTGTTTATTCTGGCCACACTGTGTAGGGTGTGGAACTTCCCTGACCGGGGGGGCCAGGGATCAAACCCGTGCCCCATGCAGTGGAAGCTTGGAATCTTAACCACTGGACCACCTGGGAAGTCTACTGCTACCTTTTCAGCAGTGTCTCTAGAAAAGAAAGACAAGGGTGGTGTTTTCATGTTGGTTGCCAGGGGTATGTCTGGGTTAAGGCAGGAGCTTCTCTGAGAGGCCCTGCTGGGAATGGGCCAAGGTGGTGATACAGCGTACATTAGGGTGATACAGTGTATATAATACAGTGTATATTAGGGTTCTATATTATAATAGTTGTGATACAGTGTATATTAAGGTGTCAGTATTATAATCACGTTGGTGGACTCAGAGGTGAGGATTTGGAAGCAAGTCTCAAAGAGTAAACAGTTTGAGCATAGCTGAACAATCTATTTTTCTAAAAGGAGGCAATTTATCTTAGTACAGGCAGGTAGAGTGGTCTACTATTGAGATCAATGAATTTTCAAAATATACCTAAAACAAAGTTCTTTGCAACTTCATTTCTTGGGTCAAGAATTTTCAAGAGTGGTAAAGTTCTGTTCATTTAGAGCACCGAATGGTGTGGTAATGTTTTCTCTGTTCTAAACTGTGTGTCTGTAGACTATCCAATTCACTGGGGCTGATTACGGGGTGATTCTTTATGTTTGATTCTGGTATCGCTGGTATCAATACATTGCTGCAGTCACAGCAGAAGCATGTGATAGTTGTAAAAGGTTAATGAAACTTATCATCCATTTGGTGATGTCTATCAAAGACCTCAAAATAATTGCTGAGTTAGTAGTTTAACTTTTAGGGAAGTAGTCATTCAAAATCAGCAAAGACATGGATTAAGGTGTGGGCAAAGATGGTTATCACAGCACTTTTAGATTAGATACAATAAAATAAGCAAAGAGATCTTAGCAAACAGGATTCAAATTATGATCTAGCCAGAGGAACACTGTATGACTAGGATACATCGTGCTTTTTCGTAGTATTTAATAGCGTGAGAAAATTCTCTCTGAAGTAAATTAAACTGGGATATCAAACATCTGAAACTATAATGTATATAGCTGAAGGGAAATATACCAACATTTTGCAAGTGGTTATCTCAGAGTTGTGAGATGACAGATTAATTTCATCTGTGTGTACTCTTTCCTACAGATATTTAAAATGGAAATTTTTTCTTACCTGAAAATGCTAATACTAATGATGATGATGATAATGATAAAATGATTGAAGAGAGGTCCACATGCCTTCTGAAGAGGATAGGCTCTGATCATCTTTGTTGCAGTGCCAGTAATCAAAGTGAGGGACTTGGAGAAAGGGAGAGCTGGTTGGGTGTTCAAACTGGTTCTGAACATGCAGTGCAACCTCTGTTAATACGGATCAGCATCCCATGATTCAGGAAATGACTCTTGTCATCAGACACAATGAATTTCCCCTGGGGCTTTTCAGCCCAGATAACACTGAAAATCCCACTCAGCAGGTGTGGGTTCATCATCCTCGGCCATCCTTCTCAGGTCTCGCTTGACATTCCTTGAGGACCTCTCATTAGTAACTCTCTCTCCATGTTGGGGACGCCTATGACCCTCCTTATTTAACTGGGGTCCAGAGAACTCCAGTGACCCGCCTACAGATGCGCTGTGAGTTGCAGTCTCTGGGTCAGCTGCCACGTAGGGGGAGATGCTCAGTTACTCTCCACCATTATTTCTATGCAGCTGCAGCCCAAATGGCCAACAGATGCTGACTGTTGGCTGGAAGTCCATCAGAACTGCGTTTTTCCTACCTAAAATTCTAACTGCTGAAATGAAGGAGAGAAATATTAAGAAACTCCAAAACGAGGCAATTAAAATGATCAGGGGGATGAGTGGGTACTGGAGGAAAAGATAATTTTTTTTTTTTTTTTTAGAACAGAAAGGCAACTGCTGAGAGAAGATGAATGTTTATCACATTATGAAAGGCAAATATAAGGCCACAGCTGATTCTGGGCACACACTGGAGGGTGTTACTTGAAACCTGAAGGACATGAGAGAAGAGTGGAGTAGCTTTGGGTTGAGCGATGGAGAAGGGAGTCAAAAAGGAGGTGTTTTACACACGTTGTCTCACGGGCTGTGCTGTCCTGGTCCTTGCTCTGCCACCGGCTATTCCCACGATCTTCCCTTTTAAGGACTCAGATTTCTTTCTCTTATTGAAGTATAGTTGCTGTGCAATAATGTATGTTGCAGGGGTACAATATAGTGACTCACAATTTGTAAAGGTTATATTCCATTTATAATTGTAAAATATTGAGTCTATTCCCTATGTTGTGCAGTGTCTCCTTGTGGCTTATTTTATACATAATACTTTGTACCTCTTACTTCCCTACCCTTATCTTGGCCCTCCCCACTTCCCTCTCCCCAGTGGTAACCACATTGCTTCTCTATATCTGAATTTGCTTCTTTTTTGTTATGTTCCCTTGTTTGTTGTATTTTTAAGATTCCACATATAAGTGATGTCATACAGTATTTTATTTCCTCTGTCTGACTTGTTTCACTTTTTAGCATAATGCCCTCCACACCCATCTGTGTTGCCGCAAATGGCAAAAATTTTATTCTTTTCTATGACTGAGTAGTATGTAGTATTCCTGTGTGTGTGTGTGTGTGTGTGTGTGTGTGTGTGTTTGTATATCACATCATCTTTATTCATTCCTCTGCTGAAGAACACTTAGGTTGCTTCCATATCCTGGCAGTTGTAAATAGTGCTGCTATAAACATTGGGGTGTGTATAGAATCATTAATCGAATTAGCTGGGCTTGAGAATACTTTATGATTCAAAAAGATGTGATTCATGGGGTTGCAGAGAGTCGGACACGACTGAGCGACTGAACTGAACTGAACTGAACTGACATAATAATTAAAGGAAATTTGGTGGTTCCTAACAAGACACGGAATTATGTGGCAGAGGCGTCCTCTACCTGAGCAGTGACAGACAGCTGGAGCACAGGTTTGAACCACTGTGTATGTGGACACTGGCTTTGGTCAGACAGAAGATGCCACCAGATATGGTGTTGGAAAGATGACATTCTGCTTACTCCTTTTACCCCGTGTCCGTGCCTGACAGTGACTCCCACGACATAGTCATAGTAAATGTGGTACCTGGCATGGGGATCTTGGTTAAAATCTGTGAGGACTCAAAGCCTTGTACTTACAGGGTGCTGCATTAGCCCCTGCACTTCCCTGGTGGCTCCAACGGTAGAGAATCTGCCTACAGTGCAGAAGACCCAGGTTTGATCCCTGCGTCAGGAAGATCCCTTGGGGAAGGGAATGGCTACCCATTGCAGTATTCTTGCCTGGAGAATCCCATGGACAGAGGAGCCTGGTGGGCTACAGTCCATGGGGTCGCAAAGAGTTGGACATGACTGATTGATTAAGTACAGTATACACAGTAACCCCAACCCGTCCCCGAGGATATGAGTCATAATCTGAGGAGGATCTACCCTAAATGATGCTGCTCCGTGGGGCTAGAGATGTGGTCCCAATATGGGAGATGGCCTGTACTCTTCTGAATCACGGACTGTTTTCCTGGTTCCCAGTATCTGCCTCCTCTTCCCTTCAAGGCTGAAGGCTAGAGTATGACCATCCCAAGGAAGATTTGCCTGGCAGTATGGTCATCCCTCAGAGGGAAATGAGCTTAAAAATACTTGAGAAGTGTGGCTATTTCAAAAGAAATATAAAATACCAGACTATAAATTTCATTAGAGGCATAAATAGTAGAATGGCTGAACTACAAAAATTAAAAGTAGTTTGATAAAAAGATTAGCAGTTTAAATCAAGAACAAGAAAACATAAATAAGAATATTAAATATAAAAATATCAAATTTTAAAGAAACAGTAAATGAATAAGCAGCAGAAAGAAAACTGAGGAACCAGTGAAGTCTTTGAAAGATATTTGAGCAAATTTTCGGTGTCAAAAATGAAAGGCACCCTGAAGGATGAGATGGGGAGGGAGTTGGGAGGAGGGTTCAACATGGGGGACACATGTACATTCACGGCTGATTCATGTCAATGTATGGCAAAAACCACTACAATATTGTAGTAACTAGCCTCCAATTAAATAAATTAATAAAAAAATGAAAGGAAAAATAATGGAATATACAAGGCCAAGAAACATGAAGGCTAGAGGCAGACATAGTAATACCTGAGAAACAGTTCTCAGAAAGAAAATACATTTAATGGAGATGAGAAAATATTTCAAATAATACATTTCTCAAAATAAAAAAAAAAAATTCCAGATGAATCGGGTTCAAGGAACATTAAAGGGGAACAGATGGAAAAGTCCACTCTTGGAAACAACAAAATTTAAAGACGTTGGAGTTCCAAAAGTTGACAGATCAAGAGTAAGAATCAAATTAGAGACAGATTTTAAAAAAATAACCCTTGATGCAAGATGACTAGTGTTTAAAACCTAGAAGCATATATACAGTTATATTTTCACTTGAATATGAGAGTGTGATAAAATTATTATTCCAATTATAAAATTTCAGAATGAAAAACTCACAATCAATTAGCTTAAAATAGACTTTATAAACTACTCAAAAGGCAAGAGAAATCTAGGAGTTGTCACAATAACTATATGAAATGAAGGTTATTAAATGTCTTGTTAAGGTTTTTATTGTAACCTTAAATAGCAAAGACACAATAGAAAAGAAATTAAAAGTCTAGAGCTGTACTAATATGATAGCCACTAGCTATTTGAAATGTGAACATTTTGAATTAAAATTGTATAAAGTACACACAAGATTTCAAAAACTTGCTATTAAAGAATGCAAAATATTTATATCAATTTCAGTTTTAAATGATCTGTTGAACATATGGGCTAAGTTAAAACATATCATTAAAATTAATTCATCTATTTCTTTTTCTTTTATGTGTCCACTAAAAATATAAAATTTTTAATATGGTTTAAATTGTATTTTAATTGGAGGGCACTGGTACAGTTTATACCAGCATGATGGGAACTGGAGAAAATGGAAACTACAGTTCTAGACGCACCAGGTCTACTTTTACAGGTCTCAAAAAGAAGTCAAAAGATACACAGAAAGGGTTAAAAATAGTAATTATGATAGAAACAAAATCAAGAGTATAAATGAATAGAAATAAATTTCACATTTGAAGACAAACATCAATTAATTGGATTAAAAAATTCAGATGTAGACTCTTTAGAAAAGATACACTCAGAACACAAACATGTGGAAAGTTAGAAGTGAAAAGATGGAAAATAAACATAAGAAATATTAAGTAAATTAAGTTTGCACACCTGTATTAATGTCAGACGAAACTGTGTTTAAGGTGAAAACAGCAGTGGTAGAGATGGACTGGGACAGTGTTTAATGATAAATGATTCAGTTTTCTCAGACAATGTCTGATGGAAGAGTTTCAAGACACATGAAGGAAAAAAACTGAGAAAACTATAAGGAAAATCTACCATCATGGTGGGAGATATAATGCATGTCTTGATCAGTGACAGAAGAAGCACCTAGGTTAAAAAAAATAAAGCAGTACAACTAGGAAGCCTGAATTAATGGTCTCTTATGGAGTTCCATATTCAACAATTGAGAAGAAAAGTTTTTTCTGCAGCACGCATGAAATAAAAAATAGTCATGCATATTTCATCATAACAAAATCTCAGTAACATCTCAACAGTAGGCATCATACAGACCATATTCATTCACTGCTGCTGCTGCTAAGTCACTTCAGTCATGTCCGACTCTGTGTGACCCCATAGACGGAAGTCCACCAGGCTCCCCCGTCCTTGGGATTCTCTAGGCAAGAACACTGGAGTGGGTTGCCATTTCCTTCTCCATTAATATAAAAGTTAAGAACATATATATGTAGAAGTTAAAAACATGCTGATAAATGCATCATGGATTATGAAAGAAATTACTATAAAACTTTTAAAATATTACATAGAGCTGGCAGTAACAATGCTCCATATTGAAACTTGTAGGATTTGCAAAAGTGCTATTTCTAAAATGTTATAGTCTTAAGTATTTATAATAGAAAGGAGTACATTCTTAAATAATGAGCAGATTTTCTAGCTTAGAAATTAGAAAAAGTGATATAATAAACCTAAAGAAAAAGAGATAATAAATATAAAGGTAGAAGAAAATGGAATAAAAAATATTTTATAATTGAGATCTATAATCAAAAGTTATTCTTTGGAATAAAAGTACTGTTAGAATGTATAAACTTTTGAGAAAGCTCTAATCAGGAGAGATATATATACTACTATGAATAATGAGAACATAACTATACATAAAATGGAGATTTAAAAGATAAAATCTTAATAATATGCTGAAATTTTTAAAAACTTAGAAAAAATAGACAATACTATACTAAATTTCATTCTAAAGTGATTACTTAATAGCCTTGTAACTAGTAAAGAAATTAAGCTAAGAATCTTTCTAAAAAGAAAGTAGTATGCCTATATGATTTTGTAGACAAAGTCTTCCAAGGATAGGGGAAATCATTCAAACTTTACATAAACTTTTCAAAGAAACACAAAATAAATGAAACACTCACCAACATTTTTCACAATGTAGCATCATTTTGTTACTAAAACTATAAAGAAAACTATAGATTCATTTTCTCTTTAAGATAGAAACAAAATTCCTAAAAAAAATTTAGTAAATTAAGTCCTGCAGTGTCCTTTAAAGAATCATACTATCCCATGATCACATTAGGTTTATTCCAGGTATTTAATAATTATTTATTAGAAAATTCAAAATGTCATTTACATTAATGGATGAAGAGACAAAAAGCTGCACGTGCATCTCAATAGATAAATAAAAATATTTAATATACAATTCAATACTTATTGCTAATTAAGAAAAACATACAACTAGGAAATTGAGAGTATTTAAGAATTCCAAAATCCGATTAAAGGGTTTATTAGTAATATCTCTGGAGAAATGGTATAATAAAATATACATAGGGAAAAAATATTTATTATAAATAATTTGTTCATGAGACTACAGGGGCTGAAAAGCCCTGCAGACTGGAGAGCCAGGAAGCCTGAAGTCAGGTAAGTCTTATGGCAGTGTGCTGGAGAATTCTTTCTTGCTCTTGGGGTGCTGGTCATCTTGTTCTTTTCAGGCCTTCACCTGATTGGATGAGGCCCACCCACATATGCAGAGCAATCTGCTTTACTTAGAGTCGTGATTAAAATTTTAATCTCATCTGAAACACCCTCACAGTAAAATCCAGAATAATGTTTGACCAAATACCAGGGCACACTTTATCCAGGACAAGGTGACACATAGTATTAAGCATCACAAACAAGATCTAAGATGTAAAACAAACAAACATCATGGCAGATGAAAAATGTTTGAGGTATTTGGCGTAAAATTTACATGAGATGAACAAACTTTGAACATACATGTTCAAAGTTGACAATTCTCACCACTACTGTGGAACAAACATAAATAAGTTAGAGGAATACAAATTAGAACTGAGGAAATAGTGTCACTACTTTCAGATAATATAATCATTCATGTAGGAAAACCCAGTAAATCAAGCCAATTATTATAAATGTGGGGAGGGGATTAAAAAGTTCAGTTCAGTTCAGTCACTCAGTCATATCCAACTCTTTGCAACCCCATGGACTGCACCATGCCAGGCCTCCCTGTTCATCACCAACTCCCGGAGTTTACCCAAACTCATGTCCATTGAGTCAGTGATGTCATCCAATCATCTCATCCTCTGTCATCCCCTTCTCCTCCTGCTCTCAATCTTTCCCAGCATCAGGGTCTTTTCAAATGAGTCTGCTCTTCGCATCAGCTGGCCAAAGTATGCCGTCTAAGCTGCATCCATGAAATTGAAAGATGCTTACTCCTTGGAAGGAAAGTTATGACCAACCTAGATAGCATATTAAAAATCAGAGACATTACTTTGCCAACAAAGGTCTGTCTAGTCAAGGCTATGGTTTTTCCAGTGGTCATGTATGGATGTGAGAGTTGGACTGTGAAGAAAGAGATCGCCGAAGAATTGATGCTTTTGAACTGTGGTGTTGGAGAAGACTCTTGATGGTCCCTTGGACTGCAAGGAGATCCAACCAGTCCATTCTAAAGGAGATCAGTCCTGGGTGTTCACTGGAAGGACTGATACTAAAGCTGAAACTCCAATACTTTGGCCACCTCATGCGAAGAGTTGACTCACTTGAAAATACCCTGATGCTGAGAGGGATTGCGGGCAGGAGGAGAAGGGGATGACAGAGAATGAGATGGCTGAATGGCATCACTGACTCGATGGACATGAGTTTGAGTGAACTCCGGGAGTTGGTGATGGACAGGGAGGCCTGGCGTGCTGTGATTCACGGGGTCACAAAGCACTGGACACGACTGAGCGACTGAACTGAACTGGACTGAGATTGGTCATAAATTTCCTTCCAAGGAGTAAGTGTCTTTTAATTTCGTGTCTTTTAACTGCAGTCACCATCTGCAGTGATTTTGGAGTCCCCAAAAATAAAGTCAGCCACTGTTTCCACCGTTTCCCCATCTATTTGCCATGAAGTGATGGGACCAGATGCCGTGATCTTAGTTTTCTGAATGTTAAGCTTTAAGCCAACATTTTCACTCTCCTCTTTCACTTTCATAAAGAGGCTGTTTAGTTCTTCTTCACTTTCTGCCATAAGGGTGGTGTCATCTGCATATCTGAGGTTATTGATATTTCTCTCAGCAATCTTGATTTCAGCTTGTGCTTCCTCCAGCCCAGCATTTCTCATGATGCACTCTGCATATAAGTTAAATAAGCAAGGTGACAATACACATTCTTGATGTAATCCTTTCCTGATTTGGAACCAGTCTGTTGTTCCATGTCCAGTTCTAACAGTTGCTTCCTGACTTGCATACAGATTTCTCAAGAGGCAGGTCATATGGCCTGGTATTCCCATCTCTTTCAGAATTTTCCACAGTTTATTGTGATCCACACGGTCAAAGGTTTTGGCATAGTCAATAAAGCAGAAATAGATGTTTTTCTGGAACCCTCTTGCTTTTTCAAAGATTCAGCAGATGTTGGCAATTTGATCTCTGTTTCCTCTGCCTTTTCTGAAACCAGCTTGAACATCTGGAAGTTCACGGTTCACATATTGCTGAATTTGAGAATTTTGAGCATTACTTTACTAGCATGTGAGATGAGTGCAATTGTACAGTAGTCTGAACATTCTTTGGCATTGTCTTTCTTTGGGATTGGGATTAAAACTGACCTTTTCCAGTCCTGTGGCCACTGCTGAGTTTTCCAAATTTTCTGGTGTATTTGAGTGCAGCACTTTCACAGCATTATCTTTAAGGATTTGAAATAGCTCAACTGGAATTCCATCACCTCCACTAGCTTTGATCGTAGTGATGCTTCCTAAGGCCCACTTGACTTAGCATTGCAGGATGTCTGGCTCTAGGTGAGTGATCACACCATCGTAATTATCTGGGTCTTTGCATCACGTGGCCAAAATATTGAAGCTTCAGCTTCAGCGTCAGTCCTACCAATGAATATTCAGGACTGATTTCCTTTAGGATTGACTGGTTTGATCTCCTTGTAGTCCAAGGGACTCTCAAGTGTTTTCCCTAACACCACAATTCAAAAGCATCAGTTCTTTGGTGCTCAGCCTTCTTTATGGTCCAACTCTCACATCCACATGTGCCTACTGGAGAAACCATAGCTTTGAGTAGATGGACCTTTGTCTCTGCTTTTTAACTTGCTGTCTAGGTTTGTCATAGCTTTTATCCAAGGAGAAAGCATCTTTTAATTACATGACTGAGGTCAACATCTGCAGTGATTTTGGAGCCCAAGAAAATAAAGTCTGTCACTGTTTCCATTGTTTCCCCATCTATTTGCCATGAAGTGTTGGGATCAGATGCCATTATCTTCATTTTTTGAATGTTGAGTTAGCTGGATAGAAAGAAAAAATACAGAAAGCCAGTCATCTTTTTGCACATCAATGGCTAAAAAGTAGAAAACATAATTTAAAAGATGGATCCATTTACCATAGTATCAGAGAATACCAAATACCTATAAATAAATATATAAAAAGATATGCAAGCTGTCTAAGGGATAAAAGCCATAAATTTTATCTCTAAATATTAAAGAAGACTTAAATAATTGGGAAAATACACCATGTCCATGGATAATAAGGTAATGTCACATAAATGTCAATTCTCCACAAACTCACCTAGAAATTCAACACAATTAAATGTCAGCATGGTATTTAATGGATCTTGATAAGGTTTTTCTAAAAATCTGTATGTTTGAATAAAGGATATAATTGAAAGAGATTAACCATAATGAGTAACTTGTTCTACATAATATCAAGATTAGTTGGAAAAGCGTAGTAATTAAAAGAGTAGTCTTGGCACACTGATAGTCAGGCTGACCAATGGAATAGACCCATGCATGTGTGGAAATTTGATGGAAGACATATGTCATGACAAATCAGTTCAAACATTTAAAATTAAAATACTTGGTAAGAAAAATATAAAAATTAGATCCCTACCTCACATGGTAAAAAATAAACCTCAGAGTGATTAAATAGCTTGATACAAAATGATGAAACTGTAGAAAATATGGTTGAGTATGTCAGACCATAGGCTTTTTTTTAAAAAAACATAGAAAACTTTTCTATGAAGACGTTGTTAAATTGACTGGGTGATTCTACCCCCAGATCTATACCTGAGCAAAACTCTCACACGTGTGCAATAGTGGAAATGGTCCAAGGGTTTAGACAGCTCTATTCAAAACACACCACCTGGAAACAGGTGCCCATTGTCATGGGAAGGGCCCCGCTGTGGGTTACCCACACAGCGGGCCTGCATATAGCAACCAAATGAATGTGGTGGAGAGCACGGGTGAAGTTTACCAATATAATATCAGCTGGAAAAAGTAAATTACTAATTGTAGCACATGATCTATAGTCACATACAGAAAAGAAAGCAAGGCAATGATTGGTTTCCTTGGTCAGTGAGAGAGAAGGGACGGGGCTGCAGAGTGGTTATGGATGGATTCTTATAAAGGTCCTGATTTATTTGGACTCTGCATTCCTGTGTGTTTCCGATTTTATTAAACATGAACATCTTATGTGGTTGTTCAGTCATGTAATTTAGTATTCCTGCTTAGCTCTACCGCAGTCAACACTGCTGCAGACATGGTATATTTTTGGTTAGCAGGAGCTGTATTTATTCCTCATTACAAACTCCCCCCAATATCTGAGCTTAAGCCAAAAATAATTCTGGTTCCTCTCAGTTTCTTCGGGTCAGAAACAGGGACAGGTTACAATAAGGCTACTTGTGTCTGCTCGGTGGTGCCTAGAGTCTCAGCTGCAAGACCCCAAATTGATCTCTATCCACAGCATTAAGGACCATTGTTATTGCTGTGGTCTGTTTGCCAGAGTGTTTATCTGAGTTACTTCTTACTCCACAAGAAGGAAGGCAGGTTTCAATAAATAAAGGGTTCATTTAGATCCAAGAGAAACAAAGTAACGGTGAATGGATGGGCCCTTACTTTCAGTGGTTGTGAGGTTATAGCTCCCAGTTCTCGAATTGTCTTTCTGTCCACATAAAGTAGCTAAACCAATGATCCCAACTCTATAGTTTGTTATCGTGAGTGCAGAGGTTGAGGAGAAAAGCAAAGTGTGTAGAAAGCTAGAAAATGTGATTCTTTTTATTGGCTTGCTTGAAGGCTCATGGGATACTCACTCACATAAACAGAACTTACGGTGGCTACTGGGATGTACGGCTATTATTTTGGTGCAAAGTGTCCCTATGTTCCTCCTAGTATCAACTAACTCTGGATGAGGTAGTGGTGGTGAACTTCACCTTGAATGCTGATTTCAAGTACTTTATAAACCCAGCTGCCAAGCCCTTGGCATGCTCCTGACAATTCATGGTCTTCCCAGATTCATCTGCTTTCAACTTACTGATTGGAAGCCAGACTTTCGAAAGCTCCCATACCCTTAATCCCAGCATCATTACTGAAGATCATGATAAATGATAATATTTCAGTGTTAATGAGGGAGTAAATAGCATATTAATGATGTTTGCAGATGGATATGAATTAGGAAAATTTGTTAATAACAATGAGGTCAGAAAGAAATCACTAAAAGTTATAAAGAAGAGGAAATATATGAAAGGAAAAAAAAAAACAAAAATGAAAATAAACCGAGATTTGACAGATGTAATGCATATTATTGTAGTAAACAAAGAGCTAATTTAAAAGAACCAGCTGCATACTGTCCTGGACACCTAAAGTCAGAAGGGAACAGTAGTCTATCAAAGGGGAGTTTATCCACGGCTTGAAAATTAACTCTAAGGCCTTTATGCCACAGACTTCCAGGTGTATTCTTAGATCAGTGACCAGTGTTGTAAGTGTTTACCAAATGGACTTCTGACTTCCCCAAAAAGTGTGTACACCCACACATAATTATCAAATGGCAAATAGATGGGGAGAAAAGGAAACAGTGACAGATTTTATGTTCTTGGGTTCCAAAATCATTGTAGATGGTGACTGTGGCCATGAAATTAAAAGACACTTGCTTCTTGGAAGAAAAGCTATGACAAACCTAGACAGCATATTAAAAAGCAGAGACATCACTTTACCAACAAAGGTTCATCTAGTCAAAGCTATGGTTTTTCTAGTAGTCATGTATGGATGTGAGAGTTGGACCATAAAGCAGGCTGAACACCAAAGAACTGATGCTTTCAAGTTGGTGCTGGAGAAGACTCTTGAGAGTCTCTTGGACAGCAAGAGGAGCAAACCAGTCAGTCCTGTAGGAAATCAACCCTGAATATTCATTGGAAGGACTGATACTGAAGCTAAAGCTTGAGTACTTTGGCCACCTGATTGATGTAAAGAGCCAACTCATTGGAAAAGACCCAGAAGCTAGAAAAGACTGGGGGAAGGAGAAGAGGGGGACAGAGGATGAGATGGTTGGGTGGCATCACCAATTCAATGGACATGAACTTGGGCAGACTCCGGGAGATGGTAAGGGACAGGGAAGCCTGGCGTGCTACAGTCGGTGGGGTCACAAAGAGTCAGACGCAAGTGAGTGGCTGAATAACTGACATAAAGGATGTCTCCCTAGTTGCAGATAATTAGTATATAACACTCTGTGTGTAAATTCAGTACAGTCAGTCTATCCCCATGGAATACCAAACTCATCTATCCATAACCCACCTATGATGAACAAAGATGGTTCCAACATGGACGTCAGTTGCTATTTTCACTTACATTGGATGCAGCGAAAGTGAAACCCCAGGGTTGTGGGTCAGAACTTCTTTTGGTTGCCAATGACTTAAGCAACTTCTTTGCTGAATCAGGTAATAGCCTTTGAACATTCTATTTTCTCAGTTATTTGTTTTATTCAATGTAATGGCTAAAGACTTGACAGGCTGCTAAATTTGATCTCTTGAGTAACTTTTTCTCCATTACTTTTTAGGTCTAGACAATCAACGAAGCAACTAATCAAAACCAGGCTTGTTTTGTACTGTTAGCTGATTTTCATGAACACTCTCGCCTGGACAGCTTTCAAGCTACCCGCTTGATATCACTGAGCACAGACTTGGAAGAGATACATGAAGGCTACCTCATGCAATGTTTAAATTGTGCGGAGATGACAGACATAAGTAACTTTAAGAGCATAGGTATTAGAAAGAAGAATGTGGGGTTTCAGTCAGTTCACTCACTCAGTCGTGTCTGACTCTTTGCGACCCCATGAATCACAGCACGCCAGGCCTCCCTGTCCATCACCAACTCCTGGAGTTCACTCAAACTCATGTCCATCGAGTCGGTGATGCCATCCAACCATCTCATCCTCTGTTGCCGCCTTCTCCTCCTGCCCCCAATCCCTCCCAGCATCAGGGTCTTTTCTAGTGAGCCAACTCGTCGCACGAGGTGACCAAAGTATTGGAGTTTCAGCTTTAGCATCAGTCCTTCCAATGAACACCCAGGACTGATCTCCTTTAGAATGGACTGGTTGGGTCTCCTTGCAGTCCAAGGGACTCTCAAGAGTCTTCTCCAGCACCACAGTTCAAAAGCATCAATTCTTGGGCGATCAGCTTTCTTCACAGTCCAACTCTCACATCCATACATGACCACTGGAAAAACCATAGCCTTGACTAGACAGACCTTTGTTGACAAGGTAATGTCTCTGCTTTTTAATATGTAGGATTTAGGGGTGGTATTTAGGGTGTAGGCTGCAGCAGACCTGGTGAGAGGTGGAGGCCCGCACAGACAGGCATTGTCCCTGCGGAGGTCTGGGTACTTCTTGATACCCTCCAGCCTTCTCCTCCTCGCCCCCCACACGCCTCGCTTCTGCTGCTTTCAGTGTCTGCAGGCTTGTCTCATGGCCCCATCAGCCCCTCTTGTGTCAGCGTCCCTACAGGTCTAGTCTGGGAGTCTGTCTCCCCCATACATCCCTGATGGATGGGGTCCTTTTAAAGTATGTCTACAGACACAAACGTGAACTACACACACACTTGACATGCAGTTCGGGCTTCACACATATTTTTCTAGCTGAGACTACACCTGGGAGAAGCCTTGCTCGCCAGCAAAACTTAATTCATCTCACCGGACACTGATTGTGCCTTCACATATACCTTTAATATTTTATATGCGCTCTAATGGAATAGCTAATCAACATTTTTGGTTGATGTATTTCTTCCTGCTGTGGTTCCTCTGTGCCCTTCCTCCACGCCCCCTGCACCACCCCCGCTGCTGGCAGCAGAGAAGCAGGCTGTGAAGTCACTGCTGGCGGAGTCTGTGGTTCCTTGGTGTATGCCCTGCTCTCTTGCCCTCCCCCTGCCTCAGCCAGTCCGCCCCAGGTCGCCTGCTTGCTGGTGCGGTGGACACATGTGAAGTGAATTCCCAAGGGTGGGTTTGAGAGTTTACCTTGATGTGTCTTGGGAGACAGAACTCAGTTTGAAATTTTAGTCACATGGAAGAGTGGGTGATCATTCAATTAAAATACATAGGCCCCAATGTTCACTGCAGGACTATTTGTAATAGCCAGGACATGGAAGCAACCTGCGTCCATCAACAGAGGAATGGACAAAGAAGATGTGGTATAAATGTACAGTGGAATATTGCTCTATAATAGAAAAAAATGAAATAATGCAGCAACATGGACCTAGAGATTGTCATACTGAGTGAAGTCACTCACACAAAGACAAACGCCTTATGATATCATCATGTGTGGAGTCTAAAATGGGGCACAAATGAACTTATCTGCAAAACACTCACATACATAGAGAACAAACTTATAGTTACCAAAGGGGAAGTGGGGGGTTAAACTAGGACTTTGGGATTAGTAGATGCACAAATCTAGAGAATGAAAGTGGGCATTTGAACTACATGTCCCAGACCTACTGTAGAGCATAGGAAAATATATTCCGTATCTTGTAATAACCTATAATGGAAGAGAATCTGAAAAAGAATACATGTATGTGTATGTATAAGAATAAATCACTTTGCTGTGTACTTGAAACTAACACAGCATGTGTATTAACTATTCACCAATAAAAAGAAAACTGCTGGAAAGCTGTTTTAGGAACTGAAGATGCGGGGGAGAAGAAGAACCTGGTTCTCAAGGAGCTCAAGGTCAAGAAGACGATGCCAGTAGAGAGACTCTAGAACAACAGCATTAAAGAGTCTGTCGGGCGCCTGACTCACGTGAAAGGCGTTAGAGAAGGTGAGGTCTGAACAGGACAGTCTGGAGGGGTCGGGTGGGTGATGAAGCTAGGGTGGGTGTAAAGAAGCTTTCCTCCCCGTTGAGAAGTTGAAGCCGTGAGAAAACGGTAAGGGGTGGTGGAGGAGCACTGTGTTCATAGCGGGGTTGTAGAGACTGTCCAGCTTCTGTGTATGTTCCATCAGTTACAGAAAGAGACTGGGAGTGGGAGATGAGTTTTTATTTTATCTTGGAGCTCAAGGAAAGCTTTCTCATAGTTGCATAATGATCAGGTGGGTGGTTATTACCCCAAATTCAGTGGCTTAAAATAACACAGATTTATTTCTGCAGGTAGGAGTCTGGTAGGTGTCAATGGCTACAATGAAGATACAGGCGGTGCTCTTCCCTAGACACTTGAGAAAGGAAACACCTTCATCACTCATTCAGAGCAGCTAAGGGCCATCGGGTATTTCTCCTACGCCAGCCCTGTGATCAACCAGGAATGATTCTCTGATATTAAGGATTTGTGTAATTGCATTGTACCCACCTGAAGAGTCAGAGAGAATCCCCCCTCTCAGGATCCTTAGCTAACTGATCTCTTCTGCCGTATAAGGTCACACACTCACACATTCAAGGGACCAGGGCCTGACCTTTGGAGCAGCTGTTGTCCTGCCTGCCTCAGCTCGTCTCTTGCCCCTGGTCGACCCTCATTGCTGGCTACACTGTTTTGGCTTTTGGTACCTGCATCTGGATTTCTCTCCAAATTTCTGCCCCTTGAAGGGTGATTCGAAATGTGAAACCTTTGGATAGCATCCTAAATCTAGAGAATGAAAGTGGGCATTTGAATTACACGTCCAGTTAGTCATATGGATGTTAAAGTTGGGGAAGCACGGCTCTGAGTAACTCGCACATTCTTGTCTCCTTCTGTCCTTAGAAGATGTAAATTCTTGTTGTCTTGCTGAGATTATTGAGGGAGGTTTGATTGGGCAGATGCCCTGTGCTGGTACCAAGTTGTCTCCTTGCCTCTGATCACCACCGACACCTGACGTCTCCCTGGTTCTCTATCTATGCCTGCATCTCTGGAGTCACAACATCTCCAAGGTCAGGAGGTCACTGCCAGCAAGGGGTAGAAGGCACAGAGAATCCTGGGGGAGTAAAGGAAGTACTTTTAAATGACACAGTCTGTTCAAATCACTATGCTGATGAGGCAGCCAAAAGCAGGGAACCCTGATGCTCAGTGAATCCAGGCTGTTAGCCGAGGTTCCTGGGGAGTCCTGTAAACCCGGGAAATTGGCTTCGTGTGAAAGTCTGTGGGGTTAGATGGGACTCTACATGCACAGGGCCGGATTAGTTTGTCGGAGACTGTGTATGAAGCAGGCTTTATTTTAGGGCATTGGTCTTTGGTTTATTTCAGTCACTACCAAGCTTGAGGACCCAGATACGTGTCTACAACTGACAACACCCCGTGGGGTCTCAGTTTGACATGTGGATGGAAGAATGTCTGAATGTGATGTAGTGACCGTGGGGTTTCCCCCTATTTGTCTGCCTCCCGTCCCCCACCCATTCCTTCTAAACCACAGGACGGTGGTGTAACATTTCTGAGAACCTGGGGCTAAATTCAAAAAAGCCATCAATATGATTTTGATAAATCCCTCAGAAGGTTGTGCTGGCCAAGGATATTTTGGGATCAAAATGTTAGGCTGTGCGGTCCCAGTGTAAGCAATGCAGGCTTTTGCAGACTAGATCTCTGGTCTCAATGGTTCAGATGCTTCCTCCAGGGCCTGTGTCCACTGCTTTGTGGGGAGTCAGTTCCGGGTTAGAAACTGCAGCAGGAGAGACACACAGAAGAGAATAGGTGCAGACTGTCCTGTTCCTGCTGTCTTGTGGCTCTCGTGCTTCCAAGCCGACACGTGTGTGCCTGGGCAGAAGGAGAAGGAGGGGCCCTCCCTGTCCACTCATCCTCGGCTTAGAGGCTGCATGGCCATGACTGAAGCTGCCCTTCTCAAGACCCGCTTCCCTTGGCAGCAAGTCCTTGGGCCGCCCACAGGGCCGGATGAAAGGACCTGTATTAGCTTTCCTTTCACACCCTGACAGGTGCCATCACTCTTGTGGGTTTTAATTAAAATGTTTAATTAAGCACAGTCCTAGCAGGAGAAAGTCAGCTCTCATCCTGGCCACGTCTCCAGGCTTGAGTGGGAGGAGGCAGAAGGCCTGGTGGGGGCCCAGGAGGGACCTTCAGTTTCTTGCAGACACAGAATGTGTGGTGATCAGGTGTGGAGGGATGGTTACTTTGCTCTTTCCTGGAGCCTGGCCTCAGGTCTGCCTTGGAACCACTGAACTGGGGCTTCAGTAAACCCTCGTCCCTGCTCTTACCTTCCTCTTGCGACCCTGTGGCATGGTGTCCAGTCTTCCTCAGAGTCCCCACATCGTCCCCACTCCAATCCACCCTCAGTATTTCCCCACCGCGCTGCCCAGCCCATGCCCTCCTAAAACTTGCCACCCTTTTCCTTTCTCCTTGGCCGCTGCCCAGATGGAGGTCACTGTCTCTGCTCGACCTGGTGGCAGTTCTTGGTCATGCCTGATCTCAGGGAATAACACATCTTCTGAAAGACAGCTTATTCTCCAGGATAAATGAAGGGGATTTAACATTAAGGGAAGATAGTTTTGACCAAAGACAGCCTTTGGGCACTCCTCAAAGCAAGGCCAGCTTCCCTGGTGGCTCAGATGGTAGAATCTGCCTGCAGTGGGGACGACAGAGGATGAGATGGTTGGATGGCATTATCGACTCAACGGACATGAGTTTGAACAAACTTTGGGAGGTAGTGAAGGACAGGGAAGCCTGGCGTGCTATAGTCCATGGGGTTGCAAAGAGTTGGACGTGGCTGAGCGACAGAACAACAACAAAGCAAGTCACATTGACTGCTTTTACAGTGTTGTGTCTTGTGTACAGTAGTCACTCAATAAAAAGCTACTCAGACTCTCCATCCACCTGCCAGGCTACTTGGCCCCAAATTCGTCTACCTCACTTCCTTTGCAAGATCAAGGCTGAAACAACCGTGAGACGCTAGCAGCGAACTCTGCTGGGAAATGTGTGTGAAGGGTGGATGGAGGTGTAACTGCTATATTCTCTTTGTCTTATAGGCTGGGCTGCTGGTAATGAGACAATTGCTATTTTTTTTTTTTACTTTAATTGGAGGCTAATTACTTTACAATATTGTATTGGTTTTGCCATACATTGACATGAATCCACCCCCGGTGTACATGTGTTCCCCATCTTGAACCCCCCTCCCATCTCCCTCCCCATCCCATCCCTCTGGGTCATCCCAGTGCACCAGCCCCGAGCATCCTGTATCATGCATTGAACCTGGACTGGCAATTCACTTCACATATGATAATACACATGTTTCAATGCCATTCTCCCAATTCATCCCACCCTCGCCCTCTCCCACAGAGTCCAAAAGACTGTTCTATACATCTGTGTCTCTTTTGCTGTCTCATATACAGGGTTATCATTACCATCTTTTTAAATTCCATACATATGCATTAGTGTACTGCATTGGTATTTTTCTTTCTGGCTTACTTCATTCTGTATAATAGGCTCCAGTTTCATCCACCTCATTAGAACTGATTCAAAAGTATTCTTTTTAATGGCTGAATAATACTCCATTGTGTATATGTACCACAGCTTTCTTATCCATTCGTCTACAGATGGACATCTAGGTTGCTTCCATGTCCTGGCTATTATAAACAGTGCTGCGATGAACATTGGAGGGTATTTTTATTTTTTATACTTACCTCTTTATTTGGCTTTGTTGGGACTTAGACGCAGCTCTCAGGCTCAATTGTCCTGACTCTTGTGGGAACCTAGTCCTTGACCTGGTCCCCTGCATTGGAAGGCAGATTCTCAACCACTGGACTGCCAGGGAAGTTCCAGCAATTTCTTATTTGTAGGAAATTATTCTCAAATATAAAACCTGAAAAACAGTAGGGTCCCATGATGCAATGAACCGACATCTCAGTGTTGAAGATAGAGGTAAGCTGTCACCAGGTAACGAGCTGAGTGCTGACCTGCAGGAGCTGCGTCTTCACACTGCCACCCTCCAGTCAGCAGCTAATAATGAGCAGTGGGGAGGAGAGTGAGCATCAGGTCTGGGTGGCGATTCTTCTGATTCTTCTGGGCCAACCCTGGCGTCACAGCTGCCCTCCAAAGGGCCTTTCCAATTGTTCCTTTTTCCCAGGTCACTTTCCAGTAAGTGTTCCTGTCTCAGGGCTGGGGGTGGGGACCGTGTCTGGAGTGATGGTGACATTCAAGGGGGCACGTATGACGCATCGGGGTTTCCTTACAGCCTGCCCTTCGTTTTGCAGATGGCATCTCTATTACAGTCACCTCTGATTAGCCCATCTGAATGTGCCACGTGTATCCTCCTGGGGCACGAGTGAGTCAGTGGTGAAAGGATAGATCTGGGGGACTGGTCACTAGGTAGCTGCTTGGATGGAATCCCAGGTGAGTGGTGATGTCCACTAAGAGGCAATGCAGGAGGTTACAGTAAAGGTGGAGGTCATCCCTTTGTAGAAGCATAGACACGTCTGGGAATTGTTGAGCTGTACCCTGGGCTCCAAGGGCGGAGCCCCACACTTCCGCCTTGGAAAGCTGAGATGAAAACGTTCTCACCCTGCCTCTCAGGTTGGGTGTGAGAAGTGCATGAGACAACTTCTGAGTTGTTGAGCACACCATCAGGTTGCTCCTGAGACCAATGGGCGACAGGCCTGGGGCACAGGAGCAGCGTAAGACCAGGGTAAGGAGACTTTTCCCCAAAAGTGGGAGCCAGCATTCTGGGTCTGCTGAGCTGCCTTCTGTCCTGACCACGACCTTCCTCTTTGTCCTGGACCCGTTGTCTGAGGGGCTGTGTCCTGGGACTGTGCTGGCACGACTGAGGATGCTTTCAGAGGAAGTCTCAGAGATTTTGTGTTTCTTTCATCAAACTTCTTTTCAACAATTCCTTTAAAAAAAATGGTCAGTGCTAAGGAGTGGATATGACTCTCGTTCCAAAAGCTCAGATGTGAAATAAGTATCACATACGCTTCCCTGGTGGCTCAGTTGGTAAAGAATGCAAGAGACTGCCTGCAATGCAGGAGACCCGGGTTTGATCCCCGGGTCGGGAAGGTCCCCTGGAGAAGGGAATGGCGACCCACTGCAGTACTCTTGCCTGGGAAATCCCAAGGACCGAGGAGCCTGGCAGGCTATAGTCCATGGGGTCACAAAGAGTCGGACACGACTCAGTGACTAAACCACAACAAATGCTTTAAAAGATCAAATCACACTAAATCCAAGTTTGAGCCTTTGTCTCCCTGAGTTGATGGGAAAGTCAGTTGAGGTCTTTCTCAACCCATCCTCCACCGTCCAGCTCCAGTCCCTGGGGTCCCAGGCAGAGTCGCACGGCCATGGTCGTGTATGTTTCCACTCGGTACCACTGAGACCCCATCACAGAATCCTCCATGGCCTTTGGAGTCCCATGGTCCTGCTGCTTCCAGGCTGAGCTCTGGCAAACGAAGTCTGTCTGGCCTCCCTCACGGCCGCTCTGATACCCAACCGGGTCCACGGGGCCCTGTCAGGGGCTCCTCCTAGACCTGGGTCTGACTTCATGACGAATTCAGAGCCATCCATCCGACTCTTTTAGCTGGGGCAGCTCCCACCCACTCTGCTGCCCCCATCCCCTCTTTTCCAAGGCAACTCCTCTCTCTCACCTTGGCATTTCATGAGCCTAGGCCCCTAAAAAGGAAGGGCAAGCGTTTGTCCTTGGATCATCTGGCTCAAGTCACCAACCTCCCCTTAGTTAAGCTTGGTGTCCGTCCTGGAATACAGGTAAGAAAAAGTACAGGGAAAGTGAATCCCAGCTAGTATTGCAGAACGGCTCTTTTCTGGGTGTTGCTTGTCTTACACCGAGGAAAATGAGAATGTAAGAGTGCTTGGGGAAAGGGTGAGAAGTACTTGGATGACTTCTGGGGACTGTGCCTAGTGGGTGCCGCTCAGTCTAGACCCTCGGGATGGGTAGTCCTGTAGTTTCTAGGAGTTAAGCACAACTCTTAAGTTACTTATTATAGGCTCAAGAGAGATCTTCCCTTGCAGGAGAAGGAGAATCCGAATGTACAACACATCTCCAAGTGAGATTTTCTGTTTTAGGCATTTATTTAATGTATGTTCCTTCCTTAAAGCCCACTTGGAGACTTGGTATGATTTGCTCTGTCTCCCAGCAACATCAAAAGAACTGATAAGAGTGGCATTTTTTTCTTAACATGTGCTTTGGCTCAGGGAAAAAAAAAAGGCAACCAAAACCCTGAAAGTTCTAAACTAGTTCCCGAAATAGACCCAGAGAGAAAGAGAAAGCAAAGCATACTCTGGAGCCCTCCTCGAGAGAACAATTATAACCCAGAGAAAAAGATGCAGGGCACACAGGGCCCTCCCGCCAGCCACAGACTCACATCAGAGCACAAGCCTTCTTGCCTGAAAAATATCCTTCCCAGGACCTTGTGGAGGGGATCCTAGACTCTTAGGAGAATTCTGGACACTCGTGAGGCCGAGCCTGGGTAGAACTCAGGTCCTGATGTGGCCGCATATCTCTGGGAGCCAGTGTTGCAGGCTGTGTGCTGGGTGCCCAGGATGTAACTGGAAACACTCTGAGCTGTGGAGTTACTGGGGGCTCCTGCCTCAGCTCCCATCACTCTCCTGTGTCCCCACCACCCAGGCTGTTCCAGGCTCTGTGCTCTGCTTTGTCCTGTCTCCTCCTGCACCGTCCAGGGCAGCTTTCCTTGGCCTGGTACCTGGGCCGTGTCTGTAGGCGGATGTCTGTCCTCCTCTGTGTTCCCGCAGCACACAGGACTTTTTTCCAGATGACATCAGGTGGTACCGAGTTTTCTCTTTGTCTCCCCCCACCCTGGACTGCAGGACCCACAAGGACAGGCTCCGTTCTATTTTTCCTGTCTGTGTGTACACTGACTAGCGGTCACTTGGCTGTTTCTTGGCTAAGACGTTAACTGCAGAAACGAGATTCCTTGAGGAGGCTGAGGAGACATTCAGACCTACAGGGCCTTGGACGACTCTCCAGGTCTCAGTCTCACCAGCTTCAAATTAGGGATGATGGTATCTTTGTGACTGACAGAGAAGCCGAAGGGCACAATACGCATAGGGCACCGAGTGTCTGTCCCCGAATGGGAGCTCCATGGTGGTCGTGATTGTGATACTTAATGTCACAGAAAATGTTGATGTTTAAACTCCTTATTCTCACTGGGAAACTAGGTGCTTTTAGTTTTCCATTATGGAGTAAATGTTTTCGCTGAAAATTCCAACCTCTTAGCACCTTACCCCGAAGATTTTTAAAATTCTCTCCAGTCATCACATTGGTTTCTCTCTCCAATTTTCTAAGCCTCCTGCTTGGCCACGAACCAGCAATGGGATGAGAGTTGGGGGTGACCCTCTGTGATGCGGGTTAGCATTCAAGTCTGGAATCACAGCACCCAAAGCTGCGAGGAATTGTGTTTCTCTGTCTTGGTCTCCTCACCTGTGAAGTGGATGTCAGGATGTATTAATCTGTTCTTCTGGAAAGAGATCCCTGCTTTCACTGGGGGTGTGTGTGTGTGCACGTGTGCACACACACAGTTGTGTCTGCCTCTCTGCGACCCCATAGACCACTTCCTTTTACAGCAACACAGAGTTATCTTCAGGACTGCCTGTTCTTTGCTCAGGGATATGCAAATGGCTGTCTCTCTCTGCCAGGCATTCTGGGGCCACACAGGGGTCCTGGTTGCCGAATCTGGTCAGCACCGAGACAGCAACAGAGGATGGATTGTGGTTGGCGGAGATGGACCTGAGGCTGTTTAGCCTCCGGAGAGATGATTGTACTGAAGTTTTCAGTCTTCTGATTCTGGTTATTTCTTGGGACAGCAGACCGCTGGGCACACGCAGGATGCAGTATCTAGAGACAGTTCCCGAATAACATGGCTTATATGTGGGAGGGACCAGGGGTTTATCTCATCCAGGTTCTTGGCTGAGAGTGCATTCCCAGGAGTCTTAGGTCCCCGAGATCCTGATCCAGGAGGTCTCAAGAGAGTGTTAGTTCACAGATTTTAAAAAGTGCCCCAGGTAATGCTGTTGGACAACGTCTGATCTAGTCCTCTCTACCCGTCTGTGAAGAAAGCCTCCAACCTGTGAAACTGCCTTTCTCTAAGGAGCAGTTATAACCGAGAGCCGGAGGAGCTGCCAGCAGCAGACTCCCAGAGCACGCCCGGGCACACACCTGTTCCCCTGTGTTAGAAGGCAGCCCGTTGTTTGCAGTGGGGCACCCACTGCCTGCATTTTCTAGGGTGATGATGCTATGGCCCCGGCCCCTGTCCCCTGTGCCCAGGATGGGACAGCTTCCTTCCACCAGCTTACCCGTGGGCTGGGGGACGTCCCCATATACAGTTCTCTTTAGCAAAAAATGTGCCTCTAATGGAATGTCACTTTTCAGGGCAGCAAATTCACCTGTAAGCATAAAATCCTCACCTGATTGCCTTCTGTCCTGAAATACAACTGTATCTGAAGACTGATGACTCTAGCTAAGCCTCTAATCCTAATTCCTTGGATTAATATTGAGCATTCATTCAAATTCTGTCTTCTGATACTAATTCTAGATGCTGATTTTTCTGAGTGTTAATAGAAGTTGTATTCCAAAAAATCAGCATGTAGAAATATAAATTGTATGTCCCAGAATGCATTCTGTGGCTTATTCTCAATTTTAGAATCATCTTTCTAACTTGGTTTGTATTTTCTTGAAGCAGTCAGGTGGATAGGTTGAATCTGAGACCTAAAGGGGAGGATAGATTGCTTAGCAGTCAGAAGATGAGCAAAGGTCAGCCGGACAAACCTCAGTGTGGATTTCACATCAATTAGACACTGAGTAAAAGTTTTGAGGAACTGTGGCTTCTCCAGGGTGTTCCCCATCAGGTGATCACAGATGTATTTATTTCTCCAATGGATTCTGCAAATGAACCTCTATGCCACTCTGTAATCTTGGTGAAGTTTTCAAGAAATCCCTTAAGTGCATGTTTCCCTTAAGACACCACTCCTGCATCTATTCTAGTTGGACAACACTCTGCTGATTCCACAAAGATAGTGACCGTCTCCTGACCTCTAAATTCATGATTCATTATTGCATCCAGCACCCAAATCACCCCCAGTGTCCATGGGCCTGGCTTTATCTCTAGGCACACACAAGCCTGGCTTTTAATTAAAGGCCCTCCAAATTAAATGAAAACAAATTCAATTATTACATCTCATTGGCACAGCTCACAGCATATCCTGACAGCATTTATCTGGTGGACAACCCAGGGAGAGTTCAGCTCCTGCAACCTAAATTAATGTGCCCAGCAAATTATTTTTCTTATCTTTGCTTGAACAGGTTTTTTGCCACTGGGTCAGCCCTAGCTGTGGTCTTTGCCGTCTCTGAATCAACTATGGTCTTGATACTGTTTCTCTTTCCTCAATCTTTTCTAATCTCTATCCAGCTCTTACACACTCTTGTTGCAGGCAGAGAGAATGGGCTCATGTCCTGCTTCCCCTGAAGACAGAAGATAATTACCCTGCAGTCTCTGCAGGTTTGCAGGTGCAGCTCGAATACACAGCCCTTATATTTAGACCTCTACAGAGGGTACAGGGGATCATGTGTGCGTGGCTGGTGCCCCAGGCTGCCCAGAGTTTAGAGGCACTGAATTGTGATTGTTATGATCTGTCATATCAATTGTTGTTGTTGTGTTTAGTCACAAGTTGTGTCCAACTCTTTGTGATGCCCTGGACTGCAGCATGCCAGGCCTCCCTGTCCTTCACTATCTCCTGGAGCTTGCTCAAACTCATGACCATTGAGTTGGTGATGCCATCCAACCATCTCATCCTCTGTTGCCCCTTTCTGCTCCTGCCCTCAATCTTTCCCTGCATCAGGGTCTTTTCCAATGAGTAGGCTCTTCGCATCAAGTGGCCAAAGTTATTGGATTTTCAGCTTTAGCATCAGTCCTTCCAATGAATAGTCAGGGTTGATTTCCTTTAGGATTGACTGATTTGATCTCCTTGCAGTCCAAGGGATTCTCAAAGAGTCTTCTCCAGCACCACAGTCATATCATTAGTCCTCTATAAACATATTGTTAAGTAGTCTATAATGTGCCAGGCAGTGCAGACAGCACAAAATCAGACACAGCCCCTGCCCAGTGGACCTGTTATATAAATAGGAAGGGAAGCAATGCCAGACCTGAATGAAAGGGACAACAGCACTGACCTGAAGGGAGGAACCTGGTTTCTCCCAATGATAGATGTCAGGTCTCTGCATTGATGGGGTGCATGGCTTGTGTTGTACTTGGGTGAAGTATTTTATTTTTTTGATGTGAAACTCTTTAGCTATTGACTGGGCTTGGGGTTCAACGGCTTCTGAGAAGGAGAGTGATAGGTGTAGAGGGCAGAAAACTGGGTCTTCTCGCTAGAGACAGACATTACCTGGTCTAGGAAAGGCTCTGAAACTGGGGGAATGTGGGTGCCAAACAGTGCTGTAGCCCTGGCAGCATCCTCGCTCTGCTGTTACAAGCACGAGGGCTGGGCCATGCAAAGTGGATGGAGACGAGGAGAGATCCTGGATGCAGAGTTCATGGGGGTTGCTATGAATCCCCAGAACTAGCAGCTCAGACGTCTTTTTCCTCATAGCGACTGGATTTGTCTCATACTCTGTGTGGTTGAAGCTCCAAATGCTGATGAAAGCTGAAAGAAAACATGGATATTGTAGAAACTTCCAGTCCACTTACAACCTAGTCAGAAAGGAAAAGCAAAGCAGGAGAAAGAATCAAGGGTGGAGTCTGCCTCGTGGTCCAGCGGTTGGTACTCCGCAAACTTTCGATTTGGGGGGCATGGGTTTGACTCCTGGGAACTGGGTCCAGCATGCCGCATGGTACGGCCAAAAAGTAAAATAAAATTAAATAAAAATTAAAAAAAGAAGTGAGGGGAAGAGCACCACAATCCCCAGGCTGTGTCTACAGATCATCCACTTGGCATCCCATGGGCCCCAAAGCGTAGCCTGCACTTCTCAGACCAGATGGGTTTTCCCGAGGGCTCTGCTGGGGACCTGAGACTCCAGGACAGATGTGTTCTGGTGCTGCACACCCGTAGGCATCAGCTGTCTTTCTGAGGGTGTCGACAGCTGGGAGAGCATGGTCTTGAGGGACAACACAGGCTCTGTCATCTGTCATCTTGTTTTGTACCCCGGGTTGAGCAGGCAGCCCCGATAAGCATGTTTCCTGAGTGTCCTGTGTGCAGGAAGCCTTGTAAAAGCCTTTTAGGATGAATACAAGAGAAATGGAAGACCATCTCAAGGTATTCCTAATCCAGTTAGGGGGGTGGAAGATGCGCATGCATAGAGACACTCTAAAATGTCCAGTTCAGCTTTCCCGTGTGATTTCCATAATTTTGCATATGTTTGCAATTCCTCTTAACACTTGGTACTGCTATTATTTGTTTATTTATTAATATTCTGCTCTAGACCAAGCTTTATCAGAATAGGGCCTGAGTCTTTTTTTTTTTATTTTTATTTTTTAAAAATTTTATATTCCCCCCAAAATTAGTACTGCCTCTGACATTTAGTGGTATTTGTTTACCTTTAAATTGAATAAAGTAAAAACCTAATTCTGGTGCCCCAGCCAGAGCAGCATCGGCCTACCCTACTTTCCCATCACACTGGATTGAAGCTTCTCCCTGGTACCGAATCAGTCTCATCTCATCCACAGGGTGCCAGAGACGGGGCAGAGGAGTGGGTGGGTTTAAAAGGCCGAACTTCAAGACCAGGCTGAATGGCATTGATCAAGTCACTTCCCCTCTCATCTTCCCGCCCGTGAAGGATGCAGGAGGATAATCATACTTACTTTCAAGGATCCTAAAGAGGATGACAAGAGTAACCCATGTGCTGGAGCAGTGCCTGGAGGGAGGGTGTTATATAACCTTTGGCTTTCCTTCTTATTGCAATCCTGAAGGGTACTTTTCATGGCTTGGACTGTGTCCTCCGACTTGACGTGCACGTGTCTTGACAGTGGCGTGGTATGGGAGAGTGTGACCTTGTGTGGAAGTAGGGTCTTTTCAGAGTAATCAGGTTACGATGAGGCCATCCTGGGTGACAGTGGGCCCTATCCAGTCATTAATGTCTTTAGAAGAGGGAAATTTGGGCTCAGAGACACACAGAGAGGGAAAATGTCATGATGCAGATGGACACCAGGGAGAACCATGTATTGACAGAGGCGGAGACTGAAGGAATGTGTCTGTAAGCCAGAGAATACCAGGGACTGCCCGCCACCCTGAGTGGCTGGGAGAGTCAGTGCTTGCATGAGGAACCAGCCTTGCCAGCACCTGTGTTCAGAATTGAGCTTCCAGAACTGAGAGGAAATGCCAGTTGTTTTCAGACACCCAGTTTGTAGTAATTTACAAGACGGCTGAGCTTTATCTTCTGTGTATTCATCCAACACAGCACCTAGTAGAATGCCTTGAAAGCAGAAGATTTTGGCCAATAAATATTTGTTGAAGTGGATGAAATCAGCCATGGGATATCGTTAATGCGAGTCTAGAATTACAGAGTAGTTTTTGTGGGAAATAGTGTTTACCAGCTCATTCTAAGTATCGCCTATTTGAAATTAAATACCAGGTGCATATTTGTCCAATTCAGCTTGTTATTGAGGTGACCAAATTGCACATAAAATCACTTTTAAAAACATAATAAAGGAAAGGAGGTTGCCATGAAAGGGTGATCTCCTCTGGGCACCTGTCCTTGATTGATATCATCCGGTTCTGCCTCCTGCAGATTCTAGTTTCTTCCCGTGACCCTGGAGACTGTAAATGAGAACTGATAGCTCCAAGTAGAGAAGTTTGAAACAAACCCATCAAGGTAACGTGTATGCACAGCATTATGTTGCTCTTGAGTAGAATTTCACTCATGACCATTTTTCAGTATTGTTCAGTGTTGAGTGCCTGGCCATGTGCTGGAGCAGAATGCACGGAAGAAGCAGACAGACTAAGGACAGCAACCGTGAATGCGTTCTGGGCTCTTTATTCTGGACCGGAAAGCATACTAAGTGCACTGTCTGGTTGGATCCTTCTAACAGCTCAGTTAGGCGGTCTACTTCAGACATGGCAAGACTTGCTGAGTGAGATGCGACCCCAGCCCGAGGTCACACAGTGAAGGCAGAAACCCGGCTCTGTGCCCTGGCATCTGACCCGAGAGCTCTCCAGTCTCCATGGAGAAGTCAGGCACCCCTTGTCCCCATGGATCCTGGGGTATAGCCACACAGATGGTGAGCAAGCGAATTCCCAGAGTCATGGGAAAGGGCGTGAATGGGAACTCTTGGGGCTGAGACTCTAATTCACCATTTCCCCTGGGTACGGTGGGGAGAGGCGAGCCATCATCTCTGGCTGGTTGGTTTTTACAGACCCCACTCTGCTTTGGCCGCAGGTGTGCAGGTTGTGACAGGGGCTCTGTGGTTGGAGTTTCTGTAGACGCCTGTGGGGCGAGCATGGGGCAGGGCTTTTCAGCAGGTTTCCATTTAGAGCCAAAGGCAGGGCGGGGCCTGGGCTGCAGACTTGGCCTCCCCTGCTTGTCCTGGGGTTCTAGCTGGTTTCTCTCAGGGTCCTGCTGTCTTGTCAGACTGATACTGATATAGCTGCGGGAAAGGCCTGTCCTTAGCGGTAAATGGGAAGATGTCTCTTGTCTGTGCGAGGAGATGAGGGTCCTAGATGAGAGGTGGTGTGTGTCATTGGAGAGCCTGACCGTCCCCCCCGCCACCCCCCCCCCCCCGCCCGGTTCAGCCTCTCGCCTGCTCTGCTGCAACTCTTAGGATGGCAAAGCCCTTGAATGTGATGTTTCCGGGCTGTTTCTCCATCTCCATGGAGTCTGCACATCGGACCTGCCTGTGGCCAGGCTGACTTACAGGCAGACCATCAGAATGACTCAGACCAGACTTTGCGTGCTGCTGTACCGAGAGCGCTCTCTGCTGGGAGTGTAGTGTGCAGGCGCGGCAGGCCTCCAGGAGGAGGCTGCCTTTGAAAACCTCACTACACTCACCCCTCCTCACTTGAAAAGAGGGCTTGAAAGAGGACCCTTCTGAAAGAGAAGGGCCATCTTAGTAGCTGGTTGGGTATAAGGAGATGGCGAGGGGGAGAGTCAGCCTGAGGGAAACATACATCTTCCGGGCTACTCTTTAGTCTTTTTTATGGGAGTGGGGGGTAATCTATTGTTGTTTAGAGGGAATTCTCCCAGCTTCAGTCACATTAAGACCATTCCCATCAAAACTCCACTTGCACAAAGAGGGTTATTATTGTTTTCAGTAATATCGACTTTTAAAAACAGAAGGCCTGGCAGGGGACCCAGATCTGCCACTTAGAGGCTCGGTATCCCGAGGCCAAAACGCACAGTCGCCCATGCTCCTGTTCCCTCCATTACAAAATGAGAATAGTAATACTAATAATAGTGTATTTCACAGGGTTTTTGGAAAAGTCAAATGAGATAATGTGTGTGAGAGTGTTTTGCAAATTGTAAAATATTGTACAAAGCTTGGTTATTTTTACCGAAAATACATATGGATTTTCTGCCCTTTTGAATTATTCATTTTCTGTCTCTTTCTAGTGGTCTGAACAATCGAGTGTTTGATTTTTATCTCACTTCCTTGGAACTCTGTGTCCGTTCACATCAGTTATTTCATTTTATTCTCACACCATGTCTCTCTTGCCTACAAAATGCAGAGTGTGATTGAGTTGTCTCATGTTTAAAATAACCTGGGCTCTGACTTCCCGGCCCCTTGGTATTTATTTTCTAGTTAACTTTCTGATATGAACTTGGGGACATTTTTAGGGTGGATAGTTGGATTGTTGCTGATCAGAGTGCCTAGGCTTACGGAATAAACTTTCCTCCAGATTCTGAGTATTTGTAAGTAGGAAAGCAGTGGGGTGCCAGATAGAAAAGTGACACAAGGTCCTACCTGGACATAGGTGATATGTTCTCTGAAATCAGTGCATTTTCAGGCTGACTGGCATCCTTGTCGGGCAGACTTATCAAGAACTTGCTCCTTTTTGGAGCCCAATCTGGGTTCTGGTGAGACCAAGCTTGGCCAGGAGTGCTGTGTCAGGGTCCAAGGCCGCCCTACCTCAGGTCCCCTGCCTTGCATATATTGCTTCCTATTGCAATATTTCTGACATACCTCAAAGGGCCAATTTAATTTTAATTATTTTTTTTATTGTGGTAAAATATACATAACATGAAATTGACCATTTTAACCATTTTTAGTACATTTCAGTGGCATTCAGTATATTCTTATTGTGCAGCCATCAGCACCAGTCATCGCTAGAACCGTAAAGGGTTGTTTTCCGAGTAAAGGCCTTTAGAGCACCACACCCCATAGAAATGCAAACAGATGTTACCCCTCCTTTTGCCCAGTAGTTTAGCAAGAGGGACAAACCAGGCTTCAAAATGTTGCTTAGCTTATAGTTGGATCAAGGAGGCTGCTGGGTTGTCTCCCAGCAGGGGCCAGATGGGTGGAAATGCCTCGTGGTTAGGGTCGTGGGGACAGTTTATGGCCAAGGGAAGCTGGGGCCACCTGGGCACACAAGTCATGCCCAGCCTGGACATTCTATCCATTTGTATCCATTGCTTCCTCACTTGAATTTAGACGAGACGTCATCATGTTCCCTGGTGGGTCAGGTAAGGGGCCCATGGTGCTCAAGTGCTCAGGTTTAGAAATGTTTGCGAGGGGAGTCCCTATAAAGTGCAGAGTTTCTGTATTCTCACAGATGATGGTGGCCTTCTAACTTCATCCAAACCACTTCTTTCATCCTAAATTCATAGGTTTTTCTAGCCTGCCACGTGCAGTGTGGAGGAGACCTGTGCATTCATAAATAGATAAATGCAGAAAAACATGTATTCATTCAACAATAAATATTCTTTCCTAATCTGGTTAACTTTAGGAAATTGCATTAAAGGGAAGACAAATCTAGAAATTACATGCTGCTTAAGGGGGTTGAGATACAGAGGCCTGATCTCTGTCTGCGGACGCTCCGCTGGGTTATTTTGGGAAGTGCTGTTCTTGTGTGGAAATTGAATTTGTAGAGAACAGGACTAATGGCCATTTGCATCCAGCTGCCGTGTCCTTCACTGGTACACAGGAGGAGAGCGGAGGGGTGCGCATTTGTGGCGTTCACTGGACTCCCGTTGTCCTCAGGACTCAGCACACGATTGAGTTGATGCTGGTGGTATTGGTTTGCAGACACGTGATGGGAGGAGCCGGAGGAGGTGCTGGACCTGGGGATTCTGAGGATGACAACTGGGGTCATCAAGAGTTTGCTGTAAACCCCCCACTCTGCTAATCATGTCAACTGGCTTTTGCCATTTAAGTTTTGAGTTCACTGAAGCTCAAAGAAGTTAAGTAAAATGCCCAAGGTCTTAAAACTGACACAGGGTAAAGGGGGCCAAACCCAGGCCCATCTTACTCCTAAGACCCACTGCCCCCACGTGCCACCCATGGAGATGGCATGCGAGGAATTTCGTAAGTTTAAACAGCAGGGCAAGTGCTCATCCTTTTCTCCTTTACATTAGAGTCCGTTTTCTAAGCCTCTACTAGGAGGAGAGATGGAAAAAGCAAATCTGAAATTATTTTAGATATCAAAAAAGAAACAAAGAATGATGTACTAAATACCAAGTTTCCCTGTTTAGAAAAGAGAATGCAAGCACAGCAGCAGTTCCCGGCAGAGCCCTGTTCCCAGTGAGATCCACACCAGGAACCTGGCCTTTCTTTACTTGAGAAGGTTGCTCTTTGGCAGCAGTAAGTCCTTTGTCTTAAAGAAGTCTGGCAGGATGGACTTAAGCTCTAGAGTCTTGGGAAGTTTCAGAACAGTGATTCCTGACTCACCTGGGGAAGATGAGCTGACAGAAACTTAGGTCTGGTGAAGGTGGGGCCACAGGAGGGAGGTGATCAGGAATTAGTCAGCATTTGCGTGTTTGCATGCATGCATGCTGAGTCACTTCAGTGGTGTCTGACACTTTGCCACCGTATGGACTGCAGCCTACCATGGACTACTACCATGGACTCTGTCCATGGTTAGTGTTTGCATCTTGTGTAATTGACAGCAGGTGGCAGGGACCTGGACTAAGAAATATTAGGCAAGGATCTGAAGCCAAAGTTATACCCTTGAGGCTGCCTGCAGGTATGTTTTAGGATGTGATGACACACAGGTTGTAGTTGTTTTAAGCTTAGTTTTGAACATGCATCTTTTCTGTTTGCATCACTTTAGATTGTTTTATTTCAAAGATGTTTATAATCTTCTCCTTCCCCTTAGACAGAAAGAAGGAATGTGTGTCTTTAAGACCCATGTTAGTAAATAATTCTTATATTTCTTCCTGGAAAAACAGAGAAGAAGCGTCCTATTAATTGAGCAACTAGTGAGTGAGTCCTTCCTGTGGGCCAGGGCCAGGGCCAGGAAGACAGGCCCTCCCACTGCCCGTGAGGAGTGTGCAGTCAGGAGTGTTTGAGAGAGCAGCCTTTAAGCCAGGCAGGAAAGGGTTAATGTGGACAAAGCCCCTCCTTTCTTAAAGGGCCATTCTGAGCTACCCAGGGCACCCACCCCGGACATTTCATCCGAGATGAAGATCAGAGACGAAGCTGGGAAATGTTGGTCAGATAAATCTGCTCGTCAGGAGGGAAGTCTGAGTTCGTGCTGACTGCTGTAGTTCTGTTAGGGGTCTGGGTTTCTCAGACTGGGACCCCCAGGTCCAGGCTCCACCTGTTTCCGTGGCAGGAGGTGGGGTCTCTCCACACAAAGGCATCTGCAGACACTTGCCCTTGGGAGCAAGGGGGCTAGTTAGAGTGTAGGGTTGGCCTGGGCTCAAATCCATCATGACTGCATTTCAGAAAACGTGCCACACTAATGACGGGCAGATGGCATCATCTTCCATAAAGAAATGCCTTCCCTACACCAGGAATCCATGCGATGCCCTCTGTCTTTATGTAGGATCAATACGGAATCTGGCAATTGAATGGTGTTTTTCCACCACTTACAAAAATGGGGTTGAAGGCATTTTTCCATGGTGTCATTCAATGTCTTTTTTGTAAATGCTGTAAATTGCAACTCCACACTATCTCTCACAGCAAATTTCTGCTTAAGTTTGGTTCCATGGAAAATGCTGTCTTGACGGACGTATTTGGATGTTTCTGTTTTTAGAGAGCAACTGGCATATGCCAGTATCCTTCCCATTCACCCTCATGGGCCCCGACTCAGACCTCAGTGTGTTACCAGGTGTTATCTGCTCAGTCCAGGTATCCGGGCACCTTCCTCCCATGACTTCCAGGTGGCCTCTGCTTCGATTTCCCCTAAAAGACTTGCTTCCCCGTGGCTGGGCACTGGAAGCCCACTCAGTAGGTAAGGGGCAGCTCTAATGGTGTTGCTGATATTGAAGCTGAAACTCCAATACTTTGGCCACCTGATGGGAAGAACTGACTCATTTGAAAAGACCCGGATGCTGGGAAAGATTGAAGGTGGGAGGAGGAGGGTACGATAGAGGATGAGATGGTTGGATGGCATCACTGACTCAATGGGCATGAGTTTGAGTAAATTCTGGGAGTTGGTGATGGACAGGGAGGTCTGGTGTGCTGCAGTCCATGGGGTCCCAAGGAGTCGGACACGACTGAGCAACTGAAATGAACTAACAGAGTTGATGGTTTCTCTTTGTGTGTTGACCTGTCTATTTTTCTCTTCATCTCTCTCTCAGGAGAGCAGTAAATAATCAAGTAAAATCGGTGCTTCTTGAGTGATTGGACAATAGGATGTTGCCTTTCTGGTTCTTGAGGATAAAGATTATAGTAAATGAAACATTTTTGAATCTTGAGGACTCCACATCTCTAGACTAGATATTGACGGGGAGCCAGGAGGCGGGAAGAGATGGGGGCCTTACTCTTGGAAGGTCCCTGCCTGAGGGGGGGTCATACACACTCCATTTCTCTCCACTCCACTTGCTTGGACGTGACAGCATAACATTCACCACTGAGCTTAAAGCATTCATTATAGCCACTCTTCAGTGACCAAGAAAACCTCCAGAACCACCTCTTTAAACACACAGACATGGGGTCCTACTGTGTGCTCAGCATTGAGTAGAGAGGACACATTGCAGCCAGTTCTTATCTTCTAGGTCTAGTCACCCAGACAGGGGTTTAAGACAATCCTGTGTGTTTCTCTATTAGGTCGGAATGTACATCCCTCAGTAGAAGTAGGAACAGAGTCCAGTGGTGACCCAAAAGAGCACGGCATCTTTTTTTTTTTTTTGATGTTGGGAGATCAGGAAAGGCTTCAGTGGGGAGGTGACAGATCAGGTAAACAAAGATGCCAGGCAGGTGTCAAGTGTGATTGGGGATGGAGGCAGGGCCATCTATTTAGGCGCTGTCTGCGGGGAGCAAGTCGAAGCCGTGAAAGTTGGGGAGGACACCGCCACATCCTTGACAAGTGTGTACGTGATGCTGTAATCAAAGGGCGGTGAGTGAGGGTTTGGGCGGGAGTGATGTCACTAGGCTCATTTTTCAGAAAAATTGAGCTGAGCCTCGGGGTAGAGAAGTGTCAGCTTCTGGGAGCCCAGGTGAAATTTCATTCCAGTAACAGAGCACAGATCAGACTCTTCCTCAGGATTTGCACATGGAGAGGTGAAGGGGAAGAATGAAGGAGGCAGTTGGAGGAGAGATTGCACACAGCTTAACTTGGTAGTGAAGGCGCCTGGAGGGATGTGCCACCTGTCATGAGCCTGGGCATGATGCCTTCAGGAGGGAGTGACCGGGCCAGGGCAGAAGTGGATGGAGGGAGCGTAGCAAGGCTGGGGGACAGCACCCCTGCGGAAGAGGGGCTGGCACGGGTTGTCGCTAGGATCAAGCGTGGGGCATGTGAGCTGAGCCTGTGAGAGCGGAGGAAGGAGACAGGAGACAGGAAGAGGGGCTGGGGTGAAGTGGGGAAGGTGGAGGGGCTTCTCCTGGAGGTGGTACCGGGCCCTTTGGGGCTCCTGAGCCCAATGTCTGGGGCGGAGGTGGTGAGCCTGATAGAGGTGTAACCACTGCATCTGCTGTGTTAGCCTCAGGAGACGGTCCTCCAGAGCTTGGGTGGCTCTGGGCATTAGCCAGGAAGTGCACAGTTTGCAGGGGGTGGAGAGGGTCCGTGATAGGCTTTGTGTGACTCCCCCCAGGGATGGGGAAGGACTATTTGTAACAACAGCATTGCTGCAGCTTCGATCCGTCCACCTTGTCTAGCCTGTGCAGGTGCCAGGCCATACCCTGACCTCATGGCACTCTTACCCGAGGCAGAGGCTGCAGTGACCTTCCTTCTTTAAACAGCAAAAATGAGGTGGAGTGGATTTCTCAAGGACATCTAGCTACCAGAGCAGCAGGGAGTAGCTAACCTTCTCTGGGTCGGAGCCCAAATCACAGCCCCTTCTCCATCTGTGGTAGTTCTACCCTGCGAAGGCGTCTCAGAGCCTGAGTTAGTGGGTCCTGCAGCGTCGCTCCTAAGGGAGGAGAGGAATTGAGAGCCTCTAGTCACATCTCCATCAACTGACCAGTGCCTAACCTTGTTTTCTGTGCATTTCTGTTTAAATACATGTGATTTAATCTGCATCATCCACTCATTAGTTTTGGGCTCATGGTCAACATCCCTGTAACTCAGGCCTGAACAAAGCTCATCTAACACACACGTTTCCTCTGTAACACACGTGTCCCAGTGTCCTGCCCTTAGGACACTAGGCAGCACTCAGCATTGCTCTCGGAGGCACTTAAAACAGCAAAAGGACCAAGAAAAGCAAAAACTGCAAAATCCGCAGCACCTAGTCACCCTCAGAGGGACGCCAGTTCATGAGTCTGAGCTGGATTTAGAGAGCCAAGGGTGCCCTTGACCCCTGAGCTGGGGACTCGTGTGTTGGTGACTTGGCATTTGCTGCTCTGCCTGTGTTTGGGAAGGAATGGAAAAGCCCCACAAGCACCGATGGTGGGGGTCACAGTGAGTTTCTGTGAGCAGACACACTCGTGAATGAAGCCTCAGTGGGTAATGAGGATCGTGCGTATCCCAGGTCACGGGCAGGTTTTTTCACAGCTCATGTGTTTCTTGGAGAATCTGGGAATATATATCATTTGCACCAGTTTCTTTTCATCTTCAAACTTGGGGTCAACCTTTACTGCCTCTCCAATTCAAAGAGCCGCCTCCTTGGAGGAAGCCTCAAGCCCTAATATGAGAGCTGGTGGTCCTCAGTGGGACGGTCTGGCTGGGACCCCAGGGCCTCCTGAAGCCCCCATGTGACCGGCACGGTGGTCCAGCAGGTGCTCCAGAGCACCTGCACCTCCAGAGCTGGGGGCCCCGGCAGCCTCTAGCTTCCCTCCTGTGGATTCTGGGCCCTTTTATACCTGTCCTGATCTTTGGGGCTTGACAGCAGCCAGAGTCGGAACAATTATGTTCATGTTCTAACCCGTGCTCTGTGGCTACTGGTGACTCCTGGTTTGTTGTCGCAGAATGTGGCAGGTTAAGTCCAAGTTCCGAGATTCCCAGAGACACAGGTTCCCTCCAGGCTCCCACCCTTAACTCACCATGTGATCTTGTATAACTGCCTTGGTCTATTCCACTTTCCGTTTATCTGTCAAATGAGGGCAATAATTGTATCTACTTAGATTTTTTGTGAAGATTAAGTGCACTCGCTCATGTAAAGTGCTTAGTATGGTGTCTGCAGTAGGATAAATACTCTGTAAGCATTAGGTTTTAGAATTTTATATGTAATTTAAAATATTAGCCTCTGATTTTTTTCTTTATACCATCTCAGGAGGAAGGACGGTCTTTGGAGTCAAGATAACTTCATTTCTACTCCTCTCTCCTTTCTCTGTCTGAATAGCTTTGGGAAATTACTGACTGTTTGAATCTTAGCTGCATAATTTGTTAAAGAGGGAAAAGAAGTCTATGTCTCAGAATTTTAAAAAAGCAGTATAATTGACTTCTGTAGATGCTGCGCTAGGTGTGCCACGTGCTGACTTGCTGTATCTGTACCTTGTGACGTGACCACACAATAAGTCTAGTGATCATGTCTCACCTTACCAAGGTGGTGACTATGGTCCCCAGGCTGTGCATTATGTCCCCATGACATAGTCCTCTCCTGACTGGGAGCTTGCGTCTCTTAATGCCCTTCAACTGTTTCACTCACTGCCCCTCACCATCCTCCCCTCTGGCCACCATACACTTGTTCTCAGTACCTAGGAGTCTACCTCAGTGTCAGGCTATTCTGCATGTTAAATAACATCACGCCTTTAGGAGAACTTTAGCTCTGGGTGATCCTTGCTGTTCATCATAATTGTGATTATTAACAGCAACATGGTGACTGCATTTCTGAGGGTACTTTGAAAATCATTCTGTAGATTTGGGACTTATCTCTTTAGCTTTGTTAGCACACTTTCTTCCAACCAAGTGCGTCACCGGAGCACACCTGTCATTTGATGGGGTCTTGCTGTGTGGTCCTGCACAGGCTCTGGGTGGGTGAGGGCTGAGGCCTCAACATGAAGAGGGTGGGTGGAGCTGGAGTCCGGGCGTGGTGAAAGACAGTGGGCGGGGGGCTGATGGGAAGAGGTCTTTGCTCCTTAAACGTCCAGGTCCCCTGTGTCTGGGGCTCACGCACATCACATGTCTCTTACCGGGTGGTGAGGTGCTCAGAGCTGCTGGGCGACCAGCCACAGTGATGGGAGTCCCTAGAGGCATTGGGTCTCCCATGGACTTGGAGAGAGTCAGTAGGTCTCTTGGCAGCCAGGCTGGTGTCTCCATGCCTGTCTCCTGCAGCCGTGTGGATCCACCAGGCCGCCTTGTCCACCCCTGCTTGGCGGAATGGCCTCGAGTCTTTGCGTCAAACCATCCACTGCAGAGCAGCTGAGGTTCATCCCGCAGCTTACCTTCTTCCACCCCCGCCTTCCTCCCTAGACTTCTCCTTCCCTGGGCCCTGCAGGTGGGAAAACCCTACTTTGCCTCATCTTCATGCTGGGGAGGTTGGCCGGCCCTGCTAAGTGTGATTGGAGCCGTTTGTTTTTAAGCTGCACATAAGCATCGGGTGAGATTTATCGCACTCTCCTTCTCACAGAATCGACCTACTGGGAGCCATTAAAGTTTTATTGCTCTGCAGTTGCCTGGCCAGTGAGGAACTGAGGGGGCTGCGGCTGGAAAAGCTTTTTCTTCTGTTGACTTGTTCCTGGGGAATATTGGAGGAGGGAAGAGAAGGGATGCTTCTTTTGTTTGGAACCTTTATTTTGGTCCCAGTCCTTTTCCAAACTGCTTTGGGCTTTCAGGAAGACTCCTCATATAATTTGTTCTGGGTGTGAAACCTCCCCTTCAATGAAGACCTGCCCGAGGTCCCACCTCTAGCCAGGAGTCTAGTGTTGACCCGGTGAAGGCCAGCCATGTCCCGGACACTCCCCTCCCCGTCTCCTGGCTGGACCCGGGCCCTTTTCCACTGCAGTTGTCTTGATCGCAGAGTCTGAGACCTATTTCTCCACAGTCTTGCGGTGGTGCCTCCTGCTGTCACTTGTGAGTCTTAGAGCTGTAGACTGCAAGTCTGGAAGAAGTATTAGAAACTCTCCAGTTCAGCCAGAGAGGTGCCTTGAGTCACTCAGGTTCATGTGGGGACTGGGGTCTTCTTTTGCCTGTCCTCAAGAGCAAATTGACGAGGTATCTTCTTACGCCCATTTTAAAAAACAGAAGTATTCCAGCAATGAGTTCAGCCGTCCCGTACTCTCTCAGCGGGCCTTTGGATGAAGTGTGTGGACATGGTTCGGTTTCTAAAGGAGGGAGTTGTGCCCACTCACTGTCCATCAGTTACAAATGTCGCATATTTGCCTCATGCCAGGCAGCCTAGAAGGTCCTGGACAATAGACACACAGACCTTGTGTCCAGGATGTCTTAAATACAGTCCCTTGTACAGCAGCTGGAATGAGAGGATGACCTGGTTCTTGTGATCAGTTAGCAAAATCTATCTTCAGAGTAGTAAGTCACAACATGTAAGGATGATAACAGTGGCCATTCTTGGGCTTCTCTTTTATTCTGGTGGCTCAGAAGGTAAAGCGTCTGCCTGCAATGCGGGAAACCCAGGTTCAATTTCTCGGTCAGTAAGATCCCCTGGAGGAGGAAATGGCAACCCACTCTAGTACTCTTGCCTGGAAAATCCCATGGACAGAGGAACCTGGCAGGCTACAGTCCATGGGGTTGCAAAGAGTTGAAAATGACTGAGCAACTTAACTTTAACATTTTATTCTAGTACTGGGTTAAATATACAAATCATTTCACTTTGATTCTGGTAAAAAGCCTCCCATGATGGGTTTCACCTGCGTGCTATCTATGAGGACACCAGCTCTAAAAGAGGGTTCACTGACAGGCCCAAGGTGGCCTAGCCAGTGGGTGGTAGAGTGGGGCCTGGCAGTTGGATGGGGGCCCCCGCCCAACCACTGTGTCCTGCCTGTCTTCTCTGCACACCATTGGCTCCGGGAAGAGTTCATTGTTGTAGTGACGTCAAGCTGCTTCCTTCTTCCTTGTGTATCTGCATGTTAAGAGTGTTTGAGATGGGTTTTCCTTCAGGGGCATAAATTTTGACCTGAGTGCTTGTTCGAGGTCACCCCCTAAGAGGCCTGCTTGGCCAGCTGTGTTACCCTAATGCTCACCGAAGCAAGGACCCTCCGTGTTTCCTGGGAGTTGTCAGCCACGTGGCAAAATGGTTGGGAGCCACCCAGTGGTGTCGGAGTTGAGGGTTCTTGTCTTGCCCCACCACTTGTTCTGTGCTAAGTGATCTTACCCTTCTGTGGGCCTCAACTTCCTCACCTGTGCCATGGGAGTGAACAAACCCTGCTGTACATGCTTTCCATGAGGCCGAGTGACAGCCAGTACATTTAAAACACTTGTGATGATGCCTGGCACATAACAAAGTCTCAAACACTTTTAATTTTTAATATCTTTCAAGTGTCTAAAGTCATTCATACTTATTGTCACATTTAGCCTCCTAATCAAGGGTAAAAGCTATCATTATACAATCACTTAACTAAGGATGTATTCCTGACAGCAAGAAAGACACATGGAAGATACCAGAATTTAGTGGAATGAACTCAAGGTGGAGCAGAGGATTCAGATTCCTCGATATGCATCTCTGTAGAAGTAACCTGTCTTGTCATTGCTACCGATGTCAAGGGATCAGCAGTCCTGGCTGAGCAGCTCTTCTGATTTTGGAAGTAAATTGAAGCATAGACTTTGGTTGTGTTATTGAGATACTCTGCTTTGTCACATAAGCATCCCCTGAGTTGATGGAACTCAACCTTGTTGAGTTGATGGGACTCAAGTTCACCATCTGGAACTCCTGGGGGTCCAGAGCCCTGGGTACCCATCCCCTCCCCCCTCACTGTCCCTATGGGCCAACGGCAAATGAGACCACCCACTCTTCTAATAGTTTTCAGACTTTGGCACTTCCCAGGTTTACTGATGAGGGTTAAACTGGCAATGTGAAACAAATGGAGGGATTTCCAAATAGGCAGTTGTTACACCCAGTGTATTTTTTGGGGCTCCAAAATCACTACAGATGCTGATTGCAGCCATGAAATTAAAAGATGCTTACTCCTTGGAAGGAAAGTTATGACCAACCTTGATAGTATATTAAAAAGCAGAGACATTACTTTGCCAACCAAGGTCTGTCTAGTCAAGGCAATGGTTTTTCCCGTGGTCATGTATGGATGTGAGAGTTGGACTGTGAAGAAAGCTGATCACCGAAGAATCGATGCTTTTGAACTGTGGTGCTAGAGAAGACTCTTGAGAGTCCCTTATACTGCAAGGAGATCCAACCAGTCGATTCTAAAGGAGATCAATCCTGGATGTTCATTGGAGGGACTGATGCTAAAGCTGAAACTGCAATACTTTGGCCACCTCATGTGGCGAGTTGACTCACTGGAAAAGACTCTGATGCTGGGAAGGGTTGGGGGCGGGAGGAGAAGGGGACGACGGAGAATGAGATGGCTGGATGGCATCACCGACTCTGTGGACATGAGTCTGAGTGTACTCTGGGAGTTGGTGATGGACAGGGAGGCCTGGCGTGCTGTGATTCATGGGGTCACGGAGAGTCAGGCACGACTGAGCGACTGAACTGAACTGAACTGAACACCCAGTGTGCCTCTTGTGTGCAGAGAAAATCCGTCTCATTTTAGTCATTGTTAAAAGACGTGGTCTTAGTTATAAATGTAATTCTTATAGTTATAATTTACAGGGCATTTGCTGTGTGTCAGTCATCGTCCAAGACATGCTGATCAGGGAGTTTCCCTTATGAGGCAAGTACAACTGTGGCAGAGCTTCCAGACAACCCAGAGTTGGGACCATGGACAGCGGCCAAGGTCCTGTGTGCCGGTTGCTCTCTCCTTTCCCCAGCCTCCTACACCAGCTCTGACCACAACCCCTGTGCTCTTCTCAGACACACAGAGCTGTTCCTGCCGCAGGAGCTCTGCCCCCAGAGTCCCCCTTCCTGGAAGGGTTCTCCCTGCCCATCAGATATCTTCCTTCCTTTTGAGAGCTGGGTCCCAAGGGAGGTTTGCCCCAACCATACTTCGTGAATTAAACCCTTTATTTTGTTCACAGCACTTTTCCCTCCACTTCATATCATGTTGTTTGTCTCATAGTCTAACTTCTTTGTTATGCTTGCAAGCCCGTGCCGACAGGGACTTTTATGTGTCTGGTTCACCCTGCGTTTCTCTCTAGGGAAATGATTGGAATACAGGAAGCACTGAATAAGTATTTACTGAATACACAGAAACCCTGAATGAAGGAATTAATAAACTAAGCAGATGGCTTAGAGGGGTAGATTAACTTCCCAAGTTCACACATCTGGTGCATTTGTTGGGTGAATTCTCCTGGGAGAAGCGGGGTGATGCACCAAGAGGCTGTCTTGTCTGGTCCTCTTGTTGGAGAGGTGGGGACAGAAGCACCAGGATGTGGGGCCGCATCTTCAGGTCTCTTTGTGACGGGACCAGATGCTGATCGCAGGAGTCAAGCTGGAGCTGTTCCCAGGGCTGGGCTGGTTCTGAGTTATGGCTGAGTGAGGGGTGGTGGGGTGGGTCAGGGATTCCCTAGCCACATGCTGGATGAGCGTCTGATAGAACATGGTGCACAGAGCACAGGCTGAGGCCTGAATGTCTGAACTAAGGGGAAACCACCTTCCTGCCAACCTGGGAAAAGTCCTTCATCTTCCTGAATCCCAGCTTTCTCAGCTGAGATGTGGTGGGCAGGCAGGACCATCTGTGGTCTCTAAAACTCTCATCAGGTCCAAGGGACCCTCTGGTGTCCAGCTGCTTCTGTCCTTGTTCTTGTCCTTTTTCTAGCAGCTGATGCTGCTGGTCTGTGCTGGCTCCATGTAGGGTGGAGCCCGTCATTCTCCGAAGGGCCCTGGCCCTGGGAGACAGTTTAGTGCCTGTCCACAAGCCACTGTTTCAGTCTGATCTATTGAGCTCCTTCCTTGGCTCAGTTAATTAAAACAGGACATCTCAGAGGGAAAACAGAGCAGGGGGAATGGAAGCAATGCTTTTATCCTGCTACTTTTCAAGAAATTGTCACTGTAGGAAACACCCAACAAAGTCTAGAGAGACCCCTATTTGTTTTGAAAGCCTAGAGACCCACCAGGGTGAGGGGAGAAGGGAGGGGGCCCTTTTGAGAGAGAAAGAGAAGAAGCACTTCCTCAGAGCTGGGAGCTGGCCGGTGTGTCTTCTAATTTAATTACTTATCTTTCTCTCAAATTGTTTATGGTACGCTAGGCTATTAAACACGCCATAAGCAAGCGTCTGTTGAAAGAGGAAGTGGATTTATTTGTTTTAGTTACCACTCCAACAAAAGTCTATTTCTTCCGCTAATTAAGATTCCATTCGCTAATTTAAATGTTATGCTAATTAAAGTATAATTTCGAAAATGTAAAAAGTGGATAGAAAAAAAGGAAGAAAAAACCGGGTTGGCCTTTAGGAATTGCGTGAAATTTATTGCGTTGTAACAACGGTAAGCTGGGTAATTATTTCATTTGCTGGGCGTGCTGTGTTCACGCTGCTCCTTATTCATACCCATCTTCACACTTCAGCTCGTTAACACACACCTCCCATCTCCCCCTAATGGGACTTTTCTTGTGATGGTTTAAGATGAGTTGTGAGTTAGGTCCTTGAAGCAATGCGTAGAATTTCTTCAGCTGGGCCACACAGAGTGTTGCAAGCTGCTGCGCGATTTGATGCTTAGAGAGAAAAAAGAAAACATCTGGACTTCTGCTTCGTAACCAGTTTTTGGAGCCAAGTGGCTGCTGCTCCAGCCTTTTCTCCATCCTCTAGAAGCCTGGGCGTTGTACAGAAGACAGAGATGATGATATTTTACAGGAAGGAGGATGACTATTTTTGGCCAAATCTGTGCCTGATGCTTTGGTCTGAGCTTGGGGATGGGGTTCTGGTGTCCAGACGTGGGCTAAGCCAGTTGCCTCCCCGATCTCAGCCTCATTGGTCGAGTGGAGGGTGCTGGGAAGACGGACAGCACTCCAGTTGATGAAAGCTCCTAGCCTGTGGTCAGCACACAGCAGGCGGCCCAGGTGGCCCCTTTCTGCTCACTTCCTTATTCTGAGGCTGCAGCCCAGACTGGGAAATTGGGCTGGAGTTTCCTTCTCAGCTTGGACTCTGGGCTTCCGGGTGATCGTGGGAGAGGAGACTAATTCTGCCCGTTTTTGAAAGAAACCACAGTTAGCTGAATGCATGCTAACGAGCTACCCCTGAGCTTATAGCAGAACAGCAAACACTTATGATCTCATTGGTTTTGTGGGGCAGAGATCCGTGGGGTTTCTCTGGGCATTTCTGGCTCAGAGGCCCTTGAGGGACCTGACCATTAAGACGCTAGCCATCACAGGCCTGAACCCAGGGCCACACTCACTCCCTGGCTGCTGGCTGGAAGCTTGGCTCCTCCTCTTGGGGCCTCTGCAAGGTGCTGGCTCCCTGAGCAGGTGGTCCAGAATGAGAGGGGGCAGCACAGTGCCTCTCCCCCAGGTCTCCGCTCCACACCCTCACACCCCGTCTCGCCCCACTGCTGGGCCCTGAGTCCTCCCACAGCACAGAAGGGGGTGACCCAGGAGGGAGCCCCAGAAGGCAGACCATAGGACCTTTGCGGCGGGTGCCTGCCTCTTAGTACACTTCCCCATCTGACAACGCTTGGCTCTGTCTTGTCCCCTGCGTCCCTCCATCAGAACCTGGGTCTTCAGACCCTTCGATGGCTGAGCTTTGTTCAGGCCTCGATGTGCCATCCTGCCGGGGCAGCTGGGACATACTCCTCCAGGACAGAGGGATGTTGGGGAGAATTGGCCAGGGTGCATGGAGAGAAGCATTGTCTCCTGAAGACCCATCTGCTTCAGGCCGGGTCTCTGATGATGTTGCAGCCGTGGGCCGTCCTGGAGCTGCGCAGGTGCAGGGGGCTTCCTTGGGGATAAACCTCCAGAACTGGGATGGATAGGAAGGGAGATGAATGACAGCGAATGCATCTGCATCCCCTTTGGATCCTCAGTGCTGAGAAGCAGAAGGAGGCGGCTCTGCAGAGTGAATCACCCCTCAGTTCTTGTCTGGCTGGGGGCGATGGTGCTTTCTTTTGTTGCCATCTTTCTTGCCAACTGTTGAGAGAGATGTTAACACTATAAATCCAAGGCCGAAGTCTCAGGCAAGCGTCAGGATTCCTGCTCTCCTCTGGCTAGAGGCATGGGGACTAAGAGGAAGGAGTCGTTGCTCGGGAAGTGGAGGGCTAGAAGGCAGGGTTTGTGGGGGAGGTCAAGGTGAGTTCTTACCTACTTTAGCAGAATTGCCTTTGGCAGGTGTGTTAATATCTGGGGCCAGGGGAAAAATTCTGTCCAAAGCCTCCCCAGAAATTGCATACATTTTTGTGAATTCATGGCCAAGGTTGGGGCAGAGGGGAACTTACCCTGGCCGCCCACAGACTTATTTCACAGCCCGCCTGTGCCCCCTCCACTCCCGGGTGCAGACCTCACACGCCCAGGGTCCCGAGCAGTGCAGACATTGGCTCTCTGTGGGCACAGCGAAGTCTTCAGTGACAGACAGATCCTGTGACCTTTCAAGGCTCAGTGATGAATAAGTAATTCCAACCATCTTCAGGGTTACAGATTGTCCTCTAAGAACCCCAGTCACTGTAATTTTCTGACACTGGATCCCAAATAAATGCCCCCAAAATCACCCCTAAAGAAGGGCTCGCTGACGCAGGTGTTCTTGGCCGGGAGCTGGTGGTAAATTCCTTGAGCAAATGTGTACTGCACATCAACTGAGCTGGGTTCTTCTGCAGACAGGTGGTGGTAACAACGCAAGATGTGATCCCTACCCTCAATCGGAACACCCTGGGTCAGAGGCATCTTTGCTGGGAGAGCATCTGGTTACAGGTGGCCTCAGACAGCTGTGTCACCTGCAGCGGGTCACCCAGCCCTGGAGAGTCAGGGATGGTGCGGAGATGGAACTCGTGGTTTAGCAGGCATGTCACGCCAGGGAGGCAGGCAGTTGTGGAGGCGGTACATAGAGTCATGAGGTCTTTGATGAGCTCTTGCCCAGGTGTGGACAGGGTGCGTCCAGAGTCTGAACTGGGATGACAGGTGTCAGGGGAGGGAATGGAGATGAGGTGTGATTCATGGAACAGCACAGAGAAGAGGATGCGGCAGAAGGGTGGAGGGAGGGAGATCAGGGCTGGCACTCGGGTGACTGGATGCCAGTGTTAGTAGCTCAGGTGGGGAAGCGGGAAATATGCAGAGAAGAAATTTACAACTTGCCTTCTGGATGAGTTGCACTCGGGTCTCCCATATGTCTGTGGTTTTGGTCTGTGACCTGGGTTCCCTGCTCCAATTCAAGGTCAGCTGAGCAGCTGAGGGTCAGATCAAATACCCAGACTCGGGACTCCCCAGGTGGTTTTAAAAACTCCTTTCATATGCTGTGAAGTAAATGTGGGGAGAGGCCCTCCTGTTCCCTCAAGGGTCCCTCCTGTGTCGGGCTGGACAGAAAGGGACAAGACATTGATTGGATTAAGACAGATGGGAGGCGAAGCCCCGGCTGAATCAATGCTCCCTTAAAGACTGCAACAAATGGGATTACAGGTTGAAAGACACTTACTGAGGAGTGACTCTGAGTGTCTGTTTTGTTAGTCAGCCTCGGTGCTGGGTTGATAGACATGGCCAGGCTAGGCACTGCCATGAGCAACGGATCAGCACTTTCTTCCTTGGCTGGCTGCCTGGCAGTGATGTGGGGGTACCCAGCCCCAGCCAGAGGATGGGAGGAGAGCCTTGTCTCCAGTCCATCGGGGTGGGGGAGGGGTGTGGGGAGGCCTTGGGTTACTTACACATGTGATCACAGACTCACTGCAGGGTGACTGCCCCCAGGCACGCTCAGGACTCGGAGGCTCCCTGCTCCTCCTGCCAAAATCACTTGCTCAAACTTTCGCCCGACTGATGCAGAAGCTATTAGAGGCGCTGCAGCCACACAGCTGGCCATTAATTGGCAGCCAGTATTTGATTAATGAGCATCGTGCTAATGTGGGTTGGGGGCTTCTCTGTGTGAAGGCCCAGAACAGTGAGCCGAGTTAGAAGCAACTGCACCACCTCCCTCCCTCCCTCTGAGAGTCATGTGGCAGCTGGAGGCACCTGAGGAAAGCCATCCTGTGGGGTAGCACATCTCAGCCTGGCTCCTTTCCTCTGCAAGGACCACGCCTCCTGGGAGGGCAGCAGCCACCATGGAGAGGGGCTCCAGGCCACTCTGAGGTGTGATGAGACTCAAGGCCAGCATGTCCACATAAAGCCATGTGTCCCAACACTGACATGAGTTTGGACATACAAAGCTGGCGTCAACTTCTCTTTGTAAATTTCCTCTCATTCAGTTCAGCAGATGGGATACCCTGGCTGGCCCAGATGTCCTGTGGTCTGCTACTGCTAAGTCACTTCAGTCGTGTCCAACTCTGTGCGACCCCATAGACGGAAGCCCACCAGGCTCCCCCGTCCCTGGGATTCTCCAGGCAAGAACACTGGAGTGGGTTGCCATTTCCTTCCCCAATGTGTGAAAGTGAAAAGTGAAAGTGAAGTCTCTCAGTCGTGTCCGACCCTTAGTGACCCCACGGACTGCAGCCTACCAGGCTCCTCCATCCATGGGATTTTCTAGGCAAGAGTACTGTAGTGGCTTGCCTTTGCCTTCTCCGTGTCCTGTGGTCTTCCTCCTTAAATTCAGAAATCCCCCCCAGTTCTTGCTTCTTCCCTTCTCCTCCTTCTCCATGCCATCTCAAGGTGGAGGGTGGGGGGTGAGGTGTCCCTCTGCACATGTCAGTCACCAGCACTGCCTCTGCAAGGTGTGTGTGTCCAGGTGTCCTGGTCTCCTGAGATCCCACCTCCGGCGGGACCTGCCCCCAACACCTCCTGTGGATTTTGGAGCGTCCTTCCTTCACTGTGTGCCAAGAGGTGTGTTCCTCCCTGTTTTGTGTAGGTTATGGCGTAGGCTCACCTGCTGGCCCGTGCGGAGACACAGGCTTGGGTTCCAGTTTGGCCCTTTCTTCCCCTCTCCACCCCCACCACTCCTCTCTGGTGTTTCTCTCATCTCTGTGTCTGCCACTCCCACCCTCCCCTCCAGGCTGTGGCACCTTCTTCCAGCCCTGCCTCCTTTTGGATGAGCCTCCCGAACCTACTCCAGATCGCTCTCTGCTCTGAGCTTCCAACATCACCCACGACTCCCCAGTGGAGCTTGCTGGTATTTCACCCACGTCCCTCACAACTCTGGGCTGAGGGGTCTCTGTAGTGCTCCTCCACGTCCTGATCAAGCTGCCGTCCTCCTGTGAGTCTGCAAGGCTCAGATGTCCGGATTCAGCCCTGGCCTGGAAATTCTTTTCAGGACTGACTCACCTGAGGATGTAGGTAGAGACAGAGAAAGTAAACCTGTGAGGTCAGGAAGGACAGGAAGCTGCAGGGAGATAGACTGTGTCAGGTGACAAAACCAGAATCAAAACGGAGTGCTTCAATATTGAATTTAATATGGATACATATCAAGTTGGGCCTTTCCCAGTGGCTCAGTAGTAAAGAAACGTGCTTGCAATGCAGGAGATGCTGGTTTGATCCATGGGGTCAGGAAGATCCCCTGGAGGAGGGCACGGCAACCCACTCCAGTATTCTTGCCTAGAGAATCTCATGAACAGAGGAGCCTGGTGGGCTACAGTCCACGGGGTCGCAGAGAATCAGACATAACTGAAGTGACTAAGCACACATCAAGTCACATTTGAGGTTTAAGAAAATAATATATAAAAGCTACTGAGCATTGAAACACGTAGAATACCATGTGTAAAACTGACAGCTAGTGTGCAGTTGCTGTGTAACACTGCTCTGTGCTCTGTGACAGCCCAGACGGGTAGAATGGGGTGAGGAGTGGCAGGGAGGTTCAAGAGAGAGGGGATATAGGTGATTCTTGTTGTTGTTTGGCAGAAACCAACAGAACATTGTAAAGCAATTATCCTTCAACTTAAAAGAAAAGCTCCTCAATAGGAAAGGTATGGTTTAGCTAAAGTATCAACTAAAAAATCTACCTATAGTAACTTAAAATGACACAGAATATAGTTATCAAGAAAGAAAACAGTTTTAGGCAACAGTAAAATAATCTTCCAGAAGTCTTCATTTTTTTTGATTTTAGACATCTTACAACTGGAATATATTTCATGAGGAGATTAGACAAAAGGCATATTGGATGAATATTAATTAGGAAAAGTTAAAAAAACCCATAATGTATTGATATGTGATTTATTGAAGGAGTTATTTGCCTCAATATCATTTCCAAAAATTGTGTAAATAACCTTACACTGAAATTGTGTAAATGACCTTTCAAACCTCACACCGAGGCCCTTTGACATTTTCTTTATGTTTTTGGATCTAACAGAAGTGTCGCCCCTGTAAATCCTCCCCAGTGCACATCATGAGAATTCACTGTATCCTCTTTGATTATCCCATTGAACATCAGTTGATATTCTACTTATATTCTGGCCAGTTGTTTACATATCTGTCTTCCACCACCAGATTTTAAGTGAAATCAGGGCACGGACTGTTTTGTAAATTAGCACAGAATCAGTAAATGTTTAACAAACTCAGATACAGAGACAAAATTGTCCTTTAAACTGGTATCACTCAAACTGTGAGCTGTATCCTAACATGTTTGAAGGTTCTCAGAGAGCCTGACTTCAGAATTGTTAATGCATATTCCAGGAAGAGTCCTATGGCTAATTAAGTTGGGGAGATTTGGGGTAAAGTACAGTGGAGCTGGTTTCTTTGCTGTCAGACATTTCTGAGCCTTTAATATATTAATGTACCCTGTGAATCACCAGAAGTCAGCTATAATGTGCAGAATCTACCAAAATCATCTGCTACAGAACGCAGCTTTTATGCATTACTGTTTAATGTTTCATGGAACCTAGTTTGAGAAATGCTGTGCTAAGTCGTTTTTAGAGAAATGGCACATAACCTGTCCAAGAAGGGCTGGAAATTAAAGATTAAGAACTGGAAACACCTTATAAGGCAAAAGTAGTTACTAGACAGACACATACTCTAGACTTGAAGAAAATATATATCGAAAAGTTGACAGAAAAGTTTACCATGATGACAGCTGGAAAAGATTGGGACACTGAATATAGATCACAGAATTTCCTGAGAAGGAGAAAAATCGGTGAATCTGCTGAAGAAACCAGTTTCTTCTAACCACAGAGGGTGCTCTCTGGGGAGCTTGGCTAAGGGGATGAAGTCAAGAGATGGAATCCGAGGGGGACAGGAATGCGTAAATGTAGCCCCCTGAGCAAGGTGATGATAGCCAGAGCAGGGGAGGGGGTGGGGCAACTGGAACAGAGCATTAGTGTGTGGGCTAATTAGAAGGTGCATTGAATCTAAAGTGCCCATGAGCAGCCTGTTTGGATGGCTGGTCTGAAAAAGCATCATTCAGAGTTTGTATATAGCCTCTGTTTTCGGTTCCACCTTTTTCAAAGACTTAAATGGCTAAAAGCCATGATTATCAAACCTGCAGTTTGCATTAAGCGAAAATCTAGATAGTATCTGAGGCAAGCAAGTCAGGATCAGAACGACAGCAGCTGCTAAGGATCATCGATCAAAACAATTGCACAGTGCAAGTAAGTGGAAGTAAGGAGGGGTAGTAAAATTTACTAATTTCCTGGAAGTTGGTACCTTTGACTATCTTCATCCGATTTAAAATTGGATATTTAAAACTACTGTAAAAATTTGCAGGGGTGTGGGATCTGACTTCATTGCCCGTGGAGAGGAGAAAAGTCCAAGAGTATTGGGAACAGAATATAAAAAAGTAGGAATTGCCCTGGCAAGATCCCCTGGAGAAGGGAATGGCTTCCCACTGCAGTATTCTTGCCTGGAGAATTCCATGAACAGAGGAACCTGGCGGGCTACAGTCCATGGAGTCGCAGAGTCAGACATGACTGAATGACTAACACTTTCTTCTTCACTTTCACCACCAATATAGAAGTAAAAATATTAACTTTAATATTAGTGTGATGGTCAGGTAAAGGAGGTCATTATTTAACTGTCCTCCTTGAAGGCCATACAGAATGTGGGGTTTTTTGTTCTGTTTTGTGCATGAGAGGAGAATTATATCTGTAAACTTTGACTCAAGGGAGACGGCTCGGGAGAGTGAAGGGAAAGATAAAAATCCCATCTGAAGAAAAATGGCTGGGAGGACTGGCGATATTTAATTTGGGAAAGAAGACTTTGGGGAGATACAGCTTCTTCCAAACATCTGAAGCACAATAAGAAAAATTGGGGAAGCCGGATGGCTTCTTGTGTCAAAGCGGAGAATAATGGGTAGGGCTGCAGGGAGGCAGATTCCAGCTCCATGAGGTACGCTAAGCTTTGTAACAACTGGGGCTGCTCAGCAGAGAGCAGGTTCACACCAGAGGCCCAGGTGAGTGGTCTGTCCTGGAAGTGATGCTCTCTCGACTGCCAGTGAAAACCCAGGGCAGCAGGGCTCAGCACTTCTCTCACTCCCTCCCCATTAACCTGGGTCTACTTGGGAAACAAAACCCCAAAAGGTGTTTCAAACAGAGAGGACTGAGTACAGGGAACAGTTGCACAGATGCTCAGGGACTCAGTGACCCTGGAGAACCACTGAGTGCCCAGACATCATTCTCCAGGTCGCTACCGCCCAAGAGATGGAGGCCGAGGGGCCAGGGGATCGATCGTCAGGGCGGAGGAGCTCAGTCAGGGACATGGGGAGTCAGTGCTTGGATTTTTGGAAAGGAGACACCTTCTGAGAGCCCAGCGAGATCAGCTCTGGGATGGATGTCCAGACGGAAGCCAGATGTGGGAGCCAGCTGCCTCCTCTGGGTCCCCCAGGCGAGGGCAGAAGAACAGAGGAGTGCATCCTCCCCAGGCTTTCCCCTTTACTGACACTCTGGACTCCTCGGGTGACAGGGATGAGATGGGGGCAGGCAGAGCATCTGCAAATGGGGTTCTCCTGTCGCAGCCTCAGAGCTGCAGGGAAGCGTGTGTACCATGAACTTGCAGTCCAGCACAGCCAAGCGCTCGCTTGGGGACCCCAGTGGCAGGGACAGACGCTGCGTCCCCCCGGCCTCTACCCCTGCATTCACTGTCCTTAGTCCTCAGACAGCACCTGGGCCTGACAGGTTTCCCACTTGCTGGACTATGCATGTCTTCCCTCCTGAACCAAGTGACCAACTTTGGTCCATGCTCCCGTTTCCCGCCGACGTGAACAAGTGGACGTGGACACGCTGTGGGAGGTCACTCCCCCATCCCCTCACCATTCCTCTCTTCTTTATCTCCCTCCCCCCACTCCTATACCCTCACGAAATACCCAGATGGATGTTGTAGGGGGATTCCTGTAGTGGTGAGAGGTTAGACCGAAGTATTTTTCATGCTCTTAAGATAAAATGTTCAAAGTTTAACACACAAGCATACTGTTGTTATTTCACACTAGTTAGCTGTGTTGCATTAGTTTCTTTGTGACACTGGATGTCTTATACTTGGACTGACTGACTCGTATAGATCTCAATTCCTGTCTTTATCAGATAGTTCATATTGAATGTAGAAAATTTAGAAAATGCAGGTAGACAAAAAGACTACAGAGCTTATAACTGCAAGCAGTTGTCACCGATCAGGTGTTGGTAAATATCCTTCTGGTCCTTTTTCTGTTCTCATCAATCATATATAAAGGTATTTGCATTGTTAACTACAGATAGTTGTATAATCTTGGTACTTTGGGGGCAATTTTTAACGTCTCTGGGCATCCTTCCTTCCACCAATCATCCGTATACCATCTTTACTGTCTGTCCAGGACTGCAGCGTGTGGTTTTGTCACACTGTAGTTAACCAGTTCTCCATCATTGAACGTTGGGTTGTTTAGGATGTCTGCAGTCTTAAGTATTTGTGCATATTTTCAATTATCATCATATAATAAATTCTTTCTAGTTAATTCATTTATAAATTTTAGTTGCCAAAAATATATATGTACTTTTTTATTACAAAAGACACACTATGACAACTCTTGTGACTTTTGATTCTTGTGTAAATGTGGTCTTTTCCTGAAGCTGACCCTTTGCCCACGGCCTGACGCAACTCCTACCCTCCTGCTCTCGAGCGATGTGAAATCAGTCCAGCCTGTTCTGCCCCTTCTCACCTTCTTCACAGACTCTCTCTGGCCAATGAGTTCTCAGCAGACCTGGCAATACCCTTTTCCCTCCCCAGCTCCAACTCTTCTCTTTTAAAACTTGGAAAGCCCTGGAAACAAAGAGCAATGAGGAGCTCTTTGCCTCGAGGTTCCCGAAGCCTCGTCTTGTGACCACTGGGTGCCTGGCCCTGGCTGGGGGAGCACCAAGATGGTGTCATCTGTCCTCAAGACTGACAGCTCTGTACACAGGAAGCAGGCGGGAGAGGCTCCAGACACGACGTGAATCTGATGGAGGTCGAGCCGCGGCAGCAACTCAGGGAAGATGCAGTGGGGGTTGCGGGGGGCCCTTGGGGGAACCGGGTTCTGTCCCATCAGCCAGGCAGCACAGGGTGGTCACATCCGGGCGGGGTTCCAGAGCTGGTCCACCCCAGGCATGTCACATTTGTAAGTTCAGTTGTCAGGTCATCCCGGAATACAACTCCTGAGTTATTTTCTTCTTGGAAGCTGAGAAATGAAGTCTAAGTCAGGGTGATTCATGCCCAAGGGCAGGGCATGCAGGTTCCTTCTCCCTCCACCCTGAGCGAGAACTTGTGGCCCATTGTCCATAAGGCAGGGTGGAGAAGGTGTGGACCAGCCTGGTGGCCCTGCCCTTGTGCAGCTCCCCAACCTGTGTGTGGGAGGAAAGTGTGTGCCCACGGGACAAGCAGATGGCTGGGGCCCTGACAAGCTCATTCTTAAGTGTCTGTTCATGAGACAGTGACGAGAATTCAGAAGAAGGCTCTGTGAAGGGATGAGTCGTGAATGATGGGCAGAGTTGGGGTGTAAGGACCTGGCAGGGGTCGGCCATCAGAGAGATCAAGGATGAGCGAACGTTGGTGCCAGAGAGGGTGATGTGGTGGAACCGACTGTGTACAGTCTTCTCTAGAAACACTTGATTTTTGTAACAGCTTTTTAGTTCAGTTCAGTCGCTCAGTCATGTCCGACTCTTTGAGACCCCATGAATCACAGCACGCCAGGCCTCCCTGTCCATCACCAACTCCCGGAGTTCACTCAAACTCCGCTTCATCGAGTTGGTGATACAGCTGATTACTGACTCAATGGATATGAATTTGAGCAAATTCTGGGAGATAGTGAAGGACAGGGAAGCCTGGCGTGCTGCGGTTCATGGGGTGGCAAAGAATCGGACATGACTTAGCAACTGAACAACAAACAGCTATGCATATTCAAAGTGAACAGTTTGATTAAGTTTTGATGTGTGCACACATGATCTTCACAGCCAATGTGTGAACACAGCTGTTCCCTCAAATGTTTTCTCCTGCCCTGGGGTGGTCCCTCCCCACACCCCAGCCTCAGAAAACCACTAACCTAATTTCTAGTAGATTAGGTTGCACTTTCTAGAGTTTTGTATGAATGGAATCTTGCAGTATGTACTCTTTTAGCTTTTCTGTTGTTATTGAGGATAATTGTTTTGAGATTCATTCATGCTATTGTCTCCGTTCCTTTGAATTCCACTGTGTGGATATACACCGTTTATCTACCCATCCACCTGCTGATGGGCTCTGGAGTTGCTTACAGTTTTGGATTTTAAATTAAAGATGCTGTGAACATCTGCGTGCAAGTCTTTTTTTTATAGAATATGCTTTTATTTCTCTTGGATGAATACCTAGGAGTAGAACGGCTGCACCATACAGTAGGCATATGTTTAAATTTTTAAATAACCTGCACAGTATTTTTTTGTAAGTGGTTAAATGCATTATGATACCTGCATATGATAGAAAACTTTTTAAAACTGAAGCCTTTTAAAAATGATTATGGGTTTGTATTTGATAGAAATAGGACCACAACAGAAGAAAAAAGGTGGAGTATTAACATTCAAATTAATATTCTCCAAAATATCCATAGCATTTGTTGTATTTCACCTAATTTTGATGTTTTTGTGTATACTATTTAATTTGTTTTCATTGTAAGCAAAACAGTTTTGCAAATTTCTCTCCTCTCCACACTAATATTCTTCTAGTATTGGAAAGGACATTTAGGTTGCTTCAAACAGCCCAATGATCGTAGGAAGCAGAGGCTGTTTTTGGAGTATGGGGGTTTGTGGAATGGGAACTAACCATGACTACATTACATGGTTGTTGTTTTCACTGTTCATTATGAACTATATACTTTTCCCTGAAAGAGAAGAACTTATTTTTTGGTATAGAGGAAGAAAAAAAAAAAAAAGGAATGAGTGTTAATAATAGCCTGATTATTTTCAACCCAAATGCCTAAGTAAAGCAACAATTGATGTGTAACTTATGCAGATCTATGCAAACAATTATTTAAATTGGAAGAGGAAGGATGATATATTGAGAATGGCAATGTTTACAGGATTGATGATCTGCCAGGTGGGGTGTTTGGTACAAGGCCACCAAAATGAGGAACGAAGGGCGTTTCACTTTGAGAAGATGCTCGTCATGGCGGGTGATACTGGGGAGTTCAAGGATAACCAAACGTAATGACGGTCATCCATGAAGTGCTTCCTTGTTTCCCAAACACATGCATGTCCATTCACGTGTTTAGTTACCCCTTTGACAGGAGGAGAGGGATTTCAGCTTAATTCCCATTTAATAAAGGAGGAGGGCCAGGTCCATAGAAGTCCAATAAATTAACAACAAACGCTAGGACTACTCATAAAGATACACTGAGAACTTTCATGTGCATCTATCTGCTTATTTGGTCCTCACAACAGGCTCAGAGGAAACAGGTAGAGGGGTGGTTTTCTTTTCTCCTCACCCATTTTCCAGATGAAGAAACTGAACCAAACTAGACTGAATAACTTGAACAAAGACTCAGATGGGGGAATGGGTGATAGTAGATTTAAACTCTACACTTAAGTCCTAAAGCCAGCATCCTTTAGTTTGCTCTGCAGCTGTGACCTGCCTAAAATCACTTGCTGGTGGACAAGGAGCCAGTGCTTAACTTCTGTCCTCTGAATCAACTGAATGCTCGTTCCTGCTACTGGGTGGTCAGGTGACTGTTAGTGCTTGCCTGCCCTACCTTTCCTTATTCTGTTTACTGTGGAAGAAAGTTGAAGAAGTCTATAGCTGTGTGTGTGTGTGTGTTGAATGGTGTTGAAATGGGGATTCTTTCCAAGCCCATGGACTTTGGAGTGCATGGCATGGCGTTATGGATGATGTATTGCTCCATTAAAGCTCATGACTCCCTGTACTTTTCGACAATATCTTATGTCATGATGAAATATGGTGTGTGTGGTTAGAAAAGTGTGGATATGCCAACTGGCCCTGTGCTCCAATTCAATTATTTACTTCTACCACTTTTATCCAGCTAAATAGCTTCCTCTTCTATGGCGTATCTCAATAACGCTAACAATTTGGCCTCTACCTCCTTTTGGGAATCCCTTTTGGGGAGCTTCTCCACATTGATGCATGTAAGCACCACTGTAGTCCTGTCCTCTAAGAGTAAAATTTCTGGCTTGGTATTACCTATTTAGTAAAAATATCTAATTTGCATTTCCTCCTAAGTGGTTTTTATTTTCTGTTAGGATAAGACATTTTTCTGCTAACATGAAAATCCACTTACATTATTGCACAACAAAGTATTACTTTTGTTACAAGCTAAGCCGGGACCCATACGTTTCTCTTTTCTTGGAAACAAGAGGGCAGACGGGTGCCCTTGGAGTTTATTCTGTCCTTTCAGTCACTTGAGACTCGGCTGCACCAGATGCAATTGTTCTGAATGCTTCTAGATGGGCTTTCCTGGCACTCTGCCCATGATTAAGAATGCCTTTGATTTTTAGCATCACCCTCCTTTCAAAAATCGAAAAGGGATTCTTCCAGAGTTTTAAATTCATTTAATTGTATAGCTATGTTTATCTGATGGAGAGAAGTCAAGTGAGGAATCAGATATCTAGGACAAGATCTTGACTATTTGATTTCAATTCTCTGCTCTGCCAAGCTGATTAGCACGCTGGATGGCTACAGCATCGTCCTAAAAGCTTGGCTCTTATCCAGACTGGGCACCCCATCACTGCTTCTGTAACTGCACATTGAGTTCTCTTAATGAATGTCAAGAGTTCTGGATTTCCGAAGATTACAGACACTATCTGACCCTGCTGTCTTGTAATTAAGTAAGGGCCCTTTGGAGATAACCAGGGGGCTGGTGGTTCATTGGGTGGTCTCAGTTGGCCCAATGCTTTGCTTGGCTTTTTTTTTTCTTTAAAATTAATGCCTATTTTTATTGGTGCTCATTCTTTATTAATCATAGGTCATCAGAAGCCTGAGTATGGCTTTAACACCAGCACTAAAATGAGCTGGCAGTAGATAACCAGAAGCAAGTAGCACAGAAGGAATGGGCTCCACTCCTGGCCCTCTCACTTTTCGCCTCCAGAGCTGAGACTCAAAGCTCGGAGCCCAGAGGAGAAAACCTCTGCTAAAGCCCCTCTGATCCTATGGCACTAGGACCCATCTGAGCCCCGCTGCCTGGGCACAGATCTGGCTTCTGGATGCAGGGCCTTGGGCACATCTGGGAAAAAGCCATCTCTTCTGATAGGAATGATATGGTCAATGGAACAAGCAGGTGAAGGAAAGAATTCCAGCAGGAGACTGGGTGGTGCTGTCGCGGGGAGACTGTATGTTCCGCCCTGTGTGGGCGGCCTCAGGGTACTCGAGCTGGTTAGGAAGGTCCAGGGCTTTTTCCATTTCTCTGTCGCCAGCCTGGGAAGTCCAAAGTGAGGAATCAGAGCTGTAGGTCTGTCTACACTGGGGGCCAGGATCCCTGTGGCCTCAGTGGTTGGTCCTGACCCCCTACCCTGTTCCCCTGCCACCCTCCCCCAAACACCCCAATTCTCTCTCTCTTCCCTCCCTGCCCCCTCCCCAGCTCTCACTTGTAAGTGGACTGATGAGAACCCAGGGGCTGTAGTGTGAGGGTGCTGAGCGTTGAGTTAGCATCACAGACATCAGCGAGCAGCCCCGAGGAGCGCCTTCCTCCAGGACAGGTGGGACTTTGCACTAATTCTCACCCAGTCCAGGAGGGCGGGGGCCACTTCTCCTCTCTCTAGCTCAACAGAGACCAGCCTTGGGAGCTGCAGAGACGCATGCTGACTCCGGAAACAGGCCTGGTTCACACCCAGACACCCCACGCTGTGCTCAGATGCTCGCTGCTCTCTGCGGAGAAGTGGCTAATGGGGTGCTAAGTCAGGAAGGAGAGGCCACCCCCAGAGGGGACCGGCAGACTCTCTGTGGGTGTCTGTGAGGTGGTGGAGGAAGGCCAGTGCTCACAAGTTGAAGGAACAGAGAATAACTAGTCCTTGGGTTCTGCAGAGCTCATCTTGCAGAAACAGATGGGAGCTGTGCCTTCATCGAGCCCCTGCTAGATGCTAAATTTGAACCGCTCTTAACTCTGCCACCTTCCCTCTAAAGTACCAGTTTACCCAAAAAGCCCTGACTGTGTTTCTGCAGCTTTTGGCAAAGGTAAACTGAATGAGCAAAAGTGTCTGATTTTTAATTGTCTTTTTTTTTTTTTTTATGTCAGCTGCTAAAAGGATGCCACCTTGTCAGCAGTGGATGCTGATAGCAGGGCTACTTTTCCTTTTTGTTTACAGCATGGAGTCCATGAGCTTCTGGGTCTGAAAGAGTCATCTCCATCCTCAGCCACCCCTGAGGAGCTGATGGCGGTGTGTGTGTGTGTGTGTGTGTGTGGTGTGTGGTATGTGTGTAGGGTGAGGCAGAGGAGTGGGGTTGTAGGAAGGAGGAATGCACATGCCTTATCTCTCTGTGTGTGTGTGTGGTGTGTTTGTGTGTTGCGGGGGCGTGAGGCAGGGGAGTGGGTATGCAGGAAGGAGGAACACACATACCTTATCTTGGGTACCAGGAGAGCCTTCCTCCTGAATCAGAAAGTATGTTTCCTGACATTTGAGATGGTAGGCGTGGCCTCAGTGCGTCCTCTGGGGCTAGCATCGCCCCCTGTGCCTTGAGTGTGAGGTGTGCAGGGTGGACCCTTGTAGGGGGTCACAGCTTTAAGCTGGTCTCTGGCGTGGTTCACTCCTGTGTGTGAATGGTGTGGGCCCAGGCCAGGGCAAGATTCGACTTCTGCAGAAAACATTACAAATAGGAGCACAGACTTCCTTGTCACTGATACTGGGGGGAGTGGGGAGAGGGGTTTGGCATGACACCTGCTCTGGTCACAAGAGCTACTGGGAACGTGGGTGCAACTCAGTCTGTGAGGCTGGGCAACCCCAGCGGATCCCACAGGCTCCGTACCTGGACATTCCAGCCAACACACAGAAGTGGCTCCCACGGGCCGAGTGTGCATGTATGTGTCTGTGTGTGCATCTGTGCGTGCGTGTGCACGTGAGTGACAGAGGAATCAGGGGGAGGGGGAGAGAGACAGACAGATGGGTGTGGGAAGAAGCACGGCCATGAAGAAGAAAGAATCAGATCCTGGGAGTCTCCACCCAAACCACGCACTTGGAAAAGATGAATTCTAAGAGTAGGAGTCGCAGTAACTCAGTCTCAAGTCCATTGACTACATTTGAGACTCACAGGGCTCCCCACCAGCCATTTTCTCCTTCTAGGAAGCCTCATCCGCTTTAACAAAACATGTTCGTTCCACGGAATTTAGTCGTCGCTCACTGCCTAAAGTTGTGCTAAGGGCTGGGGAATCAAAGGGAAAGCAGAAGGCGGGAGTTCACAGTGTGTGTCTGTTTGTTTCACAATATTTAACTATCATTACCTGTATCCTGGGACTTCCCTGTATCTCAGATGATGAAGAATCTGCCTGCAATGTAGGAGATGCAGAGATATGGGTTCGATCTCTGGATCTGGAAGTTCCCCTGGAGAAGGAAAAGGCAACCCACTCCAGTATTCCTGCCTGGAGAATCCCATGGACAGAGGAGCCTGGAAGGTTACAGTCCATGGCGTCGCTAAGAATCGGATATGACTGAATGACTCATTTTCCCAAGTTGTTCTTTAAACGTTGTTTTACAGATGCCAGATCCGAGGCTTAGTTTGGGGTGAAGGAACTTCCCCAGGATCCCACTCCTCGCTGCTGTTGGGCCTGGTGTTGGGAACCACATCTGAGTCCAGAGTCACTTACTTCCCGCTAAGTGAGCTGCTAGTGTCTGCTCTCTAGGTGTCCTCAGTCTAAAACCAGGGGGAGAGGATAATAATAGAAACGTATTAATGAAGAGCATGGCTTGGAGACAGGGACAGGACTGGACGCCCAGCTCCACCCCCATTTGCCTGTGCACGAGAACAGCTTGGCCTTGGCTTCTCTTTTGGAAGTTAAGATCTACTTCACTGGCTGGAATTTAGCCGATGTTCACATGATAGCTGGTGGCATAGGGTGTGTGTGTGTGTGTGAAACAGACCTTTAAATGACTGACATGAAATGTGATACCATATTATTGGCATTTATGAAGCACTGCTATTTACACATTGAAATGGGCCCTGAATAGCTGTGGGAAAATCAATGACATGATGGAAGAATGGCCACGTGAGCTGGGATGACCAGTCCTCACTGGTCAGAACCAGCAGGAGCTGGTGGGAGGCCCTCTGGGCTGCGTCTGCACACAGGGATGGAGACACGATGGCACACAGGTGCTAGCCGTGGGCACGGGGAGACCTAGGTGTGACCAGAAGAGCCAGGAAGGGGCAGTGAGAGGAGCAAGTGGGCGTGGGTCAGCCTGTGAAGGTGCTTGGGTCTGTGCTGAAGCAGGAGAGACAGTGTGCCTGGTGTCAGCTCTTCCCCCAGCAGAGGGAGGGAACCTTCTGCGTGCCTCAGAACACGGCTTCCAGGAGCCCCAGGCTGCTGGGGCATCCTGAATCCTGGGGCTGTGACCCGGAGTGGTGAGAATGGCTCCGTCCCCTCCTCCCCTGCCACGCCCCCTTCGCAGCTCATCTGCTTCAAGCGCAGCGTTTCCAGGCTGTGTGAGAGTGCACGCGGGCAGGAAGCTGGGCCTCTGTGTCTTCCGTCACACCAGCATCTTTCAGGGAGGAAATAGCTCTAAATGGGCACCTCTATTACAGTGATAGCCAGAGGCACTGCTTTCAGGAGGTATTAGAAGAGCAGAGAGAGCTGAGCCCCAAATCCGTGTTTGGAGGTGGGGGGGAGCACAACTTCTCCTGGAAGGAGAATTTAAGCCAGGTGAGCCCAGGCACGTGGGTACCATGTACTGAGAGAGCACCCCAGAATGCCATCATCCTACTTGCCCCCCAGCCCTTCCTGTTGTTTGGGGGTCTCTTTCCCATGATCGTATTGTGTTCAGCCCAGAAGCCTCCTGAAGTGTGTGTGAGGAGAGCCCTCCCGCCCGTCCAGCAGGTGCCGAGTGGAGCCTAGTGGGTCCACCGGTCAGTCCTCGTCCAGCCTCGAGAGGCATGTACTTCGCCGCTTTCCCCACTGGCCGCTGAACCAGCTGAATTGCTCCCCAAGTGGTCCTCCCATGGGCAGTTTGCCCACTCTCGGGTGCCCTGTTGGCTCAGTGAAGTATCTTCAGGCCCTTCCCTGTGGAGTTCAGCTGCCACATGACAACTCAGCCCTGCATAAGGACGGAGGGTGAGCTGCTTTCTCCCCACCCTCTGTGGAGCACCCTCAGCACTCAGGGCCCTCTCGCAGCTGTCTCCCTGATGGGAATATGGCCTTGTCCGATGCAGCGCAGCCCGGCTGGGGAGGGGAGGGAGAGGAGGGGGGTGAGCGGAGGCCCTGGTGGAGGTGGGACAGAGCATGGATGCCGTGTCTGGCTCCTCCATCTTCAAGCTGTCGGGTCCTGTGGGGGTTGGGAACCTGCTCTGTTATCCTTCCATCTCGGCCTGCTTTTACTTCTTGGCTCTGGCTTCCCCGCCCAAGGCAGGGTTAACGCGTGTGACTAATATCATATCCGCTAGAGACGTTTCTCATCTCGCTCCCTCCAGCCAGCGTTGGCTCCTCGGCCCCGTGGCTCTTGTCCCATTTATCTCCATCAGGGAGAGGTAGGATCTTCCCTGTGACTGTGGCAGCTTGACAAGCTCCTGCTTTTCCGAGTGAATAACCCTGTTTGGGGGACATCTAAGAAATGGTTTGAATCCCCAGAAGACCCCAGCCCATGAGTGCGAGCCTCCCTTGGCATGATCGTAGGGGCCACGGCGCTGATAGAGGCTGCTGTCTGATGGCAAACAGGGTCCTCAGGGAGGTGGGAGGGACACAGGGTTTCCAGTAGATGGGAGGACCATTTCTTCCAGCCCTGTGGGCGTGGCTGTTGACAGCACAGATGCATTTCAAAGGGGCTGTTTGGCTAGATCAGCCTAGCACACACATCAGGGCCTTCCTTTCCATCATCCGCATAATTTTTCAAAATATCAATGCCCTTTTTCTAGAAAGCCTGTTAGATGGGCTCTACCCCTCAGGGAGATAATTGTGGCCAGTGGGAGGAAAATGCACTTGGAAGGGAGTGGATGATCCAAGTTCAAGGTTCCACTCCCCCTGAGGGAGGCTCATGCCTGAGACTTTGCCCATGACCCTCCCTGTTCAGGCTGCCTGTGAACAGGTCCTTGACCTGTTGGGACGGGCCTTGTGCAGACAATGCCCAATACCGCATCGGCATCCCTGCCCTAAGAACATCTCTGGGTTATTGTAGGAGCCTGGTGTTTCCCTCGGGTGCTGTTATGATGCCCTCTCTGCAGAGAAGCGATGGGAGCACGGAGATGTCTAGTTCTGGCCGGATGAGAACGGCAGCTGATGCTGCCCAGGAGAGTCTGAGTGCAGGTCCCTACACATTCTCCTAACACAGCGTGAGAGTGGGACAGACGTCATGAGTAATGGGAAGGGAAAGGCTTGAAGTGGCTGGGCTGATGTTGTTGATCCGAATTCAGCCTCATGAGTTACCTACCTTCCCTGCATCCTTCCTCCCCATCAGGTGTACCCTATCTGTGTGGGACTGCTGGTGGTTTAGTTGCTCAGTCGTGTCTGACTCTTTGCAACCCCATGGACTGTGGCCCGCCAGGTTCCTCTGTCCATGGGATTTGCCAGGCAAGGATACTGGAGTGGGTTGCCATTTTCTTCTCCAGGGGATCTTCCCAACCAAGGGAGTGAATCTGGGTCTTCTGTATTGCAGGTAGATTCTTTACTGCTGAATCACCAGGGGAACACCTCCTATTTGTCAACTTTCCACAATCACTGTCAAAATCACGTGCTCCCAGTGCCAACGCCCTTTTCTCCTACTCACAATATCAAGGCTGCCTCAGGCCATCTCTATGTCTATCCTCATTCCCAAGCCCTCCCTCTGTGGGCCTCCTGGAAACCTTCACGAGCCTCCCGAGTGGAAGAAGGTTGTGCAGGCACCTCATTGTGTGTCACAATGGTGTGGGGAGAATGATAATGTCAGGCCCAGGCCGGTGCCCTGGAAACCGGAGGTTATGGAGTTGGTCAAATATACAGTAAAATCTCAACTCTGCTACTTACTTACCATGTGCTTTTAGGAACCATGTTTACCTTCTTTGAGATTCAGTTTCCTGGTATTGACAGTACATCTTGATGGGTAATTATACAAGAAAATAGATGTTAATTTCTGGCGAAGCCCCTGGGGCATTTTGGGTGTGAATAAACATTGGTTCCCATCTTTCTTTCCCTGTAATTGGATTCTAAGCTCTTTAGCCTCAGTGTTCATAGTTTAGGCATACATCTTTACACATTGGGGTCACATAGAGTTGTGGATAGATACAAAAATGAGAAAATAAAAAATGAGTAAATGAAAGATTTTTTTTAATGGAAAAAGCCTCTGAGATCCTTCCTGATTATTATTCTCAAAGTTTCATTTGGGGGCAAGTAATTATTACACAACTGCTCAAAGATGGAGAATAAAAAGATGAGTGAAGTATGGTCCATGTGATGAAGGGGCGTCAATGGAGGAGACATTTTCAAGAACCACTATCAACAATACAGATGCATGGACAGCTCAGGTAGCGGAGCCCCCTGGGCCTGACTGTGGGTGCTGGAGATGGTTGACGTGCAATCTTGGGAACTTGACCTATCTGAGCCTTTGTATTCTCCTCCACAAGAAGGACATGGGATGTCAGTTACTCTAGTTCATGGGTTCTTTGCAAGAATTAAGCGAGAAGTGCCCAGCAGAGAGCCTGGCCCACGTAGGTATGAAGTGAAGTCACTGCAAGGGTGACGGCCCAGATACAATCATCAGTGTCACGGGGGGCGGATACCTTCCAAGAAGATGTCTCTTGTCTCATGGAGCCCTAACGAATGGGAACAGTCTTGAGAGAGAATAAAAGGCAGTCCCGACATTGAGGGTGTCAGGTGTGAGTCCACAGGCATAGACATCAGGCTCGGACAAGAAGGAAGCGAGGAGATGAGAAGGCAGGCTGGAGGTCTGGGTCACAGAGGAATTTAAATGTCCAGCAAAGGCGCTTGCAAGTTATTTATTTATTTTACAGAAAAGAGCAAGCAAATAAAAATTTAATATCGGAGGAGTAATGTGGTCAAAACTGTGTGAGGGACAGTAAGATAAGGTCGCTTTCCCAACTCCTCTGGTGGCTTCCCATGTAATTCAGAACAAACCCACGGTTCCTGCCATGGCCCACCAGTCCCCTCCTCACACCATCCCCACATTCTGCTTCTCCCTGGTCCCCCAGTCCCAGCATGCTCCATGGATACTGTTCAATGAGTGAATCATCTAGATAATGATGAAAAATCTGAGGACCTTCCAGCATCACAGAGGAGAGAAGATGAGGCCTAATGCAGCAGCCTTGGGAGTGAAGAGCAGGAAATGTTTCCGTGTCTCAGACATTAAACTCTGTTACTGGGTATCTTGTCAAAGCTCTGCAGAGAGCGCTGAGAAGTCAAGATAGACAGGGTCCCTGCCTGCCTCCCTAGGGGAGATGAGCCAACAGACCAGGGGATCACAAGACAGTATGAGGGGACATCTGCAGGGTTTTGGGTGCAGAGGAGGACAGATGAACCTGAGAACATGTTCATCCATCCATCCATCCATTTGGTTCATCAGTTGAGAATTGAAGGAAAAAGAAAGGGAAAGCCCTTTCTACCTGGACCACCGACCTGTGATGACAGGTGACGGTGCTGTTTTGTGCTGTGACAATGATCCAGAGAGAGGCTGAGAAGAGGGAGTCCAGGGTGTTCTGTGAGTCAGATGGGGAGGAGTAGCAGCAGCTGCACTTTTCCAGTCACCAGATTTGATGGAAGATCACGGAGGACACAGGACGTTGTGGGTCTGATGTATGTCAGTTTTCATTGAGGCAGAATGTTTATCCTTCAAAAAAGAGGAGAAACATTCCTTCTCAGACTCAACAATGCTCAGTCATATCTGACTCTCTGTGGCCCCATGGAATGTAGTGTGCATCTCCTGCATTGCAGGCAGATCCTTTACCCACTGAACTACCTGGAAAGCCCCAGACTCAATGCAGGAGATGACTTAAGCAGTGGACACATCTTGATTTAATGAGAGCTCTGGGCCCTCGTCAGATCTTCTCAGTCTGCTTCTTGTCACAGAATAAAAGATGGGATTTGAGAAGATGAAATATGAAGAGAAATTGGAAGATGGTCTCTGAGGGGTGGTATCCTTAAAGTGAGAAGCTGCCGTGAGCCCACATTGCAGGAAAGGGTCCCCCCTACTCACCACGCTGCCTTCTTAGAAAAGCTTGGCTTCATCATCTGCTTACCAGTCCAATATCTGCCATGGACTGTCCATATGCATATGTTATTTCTGTACTATTCACCACAACACTATAAAGATGTGGGTTCTGACCTATACTCTACAGATGGATGAAAAAGCCCTGGAGACACAGAGTAATATGAACAGCTAATGAGAAAGAAGATCAGCACTGAGGTCAGATGACAGCCCACATCAGCGCACCTATCTTAGCCACCTCTCTCCCCTAAAGGACCCACCTGAGATGGGGGTTCAGAACATTATCATTTAGTTACTATTTAGAGTCACCAAGTCTGAGCTGGTTCCAGGAGCCCTAAAGGAGTGGCCGAGAGTTCATGTCCCTTTCTTCAGACAAACTGTTGGGTGACAAATCTAATATGTAACCCCAATGTCTCTGTGTCCCTCTGTATGGCCACAGCATGTCCTTTGTTTTCAGTGGGATCTTCCCTTGGTCTAGTTTTGGTAGAACCAGCTCCTAAGATGACAAGGAAGTGTGTTGATTTCTTCTACGGGAAGCTTTTTCAGCTGAACTGACTTCTGGACAAGCCTGGCCAGCCGACTGTTTGCATGGGTATTTATTAAATTTTTTTTTTAAAGCTAAACCTGACCTGAACGAGACCTTGAGGTTCCAGAATTAATATCTGTCCTGTTCCTGCCACAGCTGTGACGCTGTGAATTTGTAACCACAAACAAAACCTGGACAGATTCCATGTCAGTTGTGACTTTAATTAAAGCTATTTGGAAGGGCTGAAGGCTAATTTAAAGGTGATGGCCAGCTGGGTTTTCTCAAGTCTAAAAATGCTGGTTTGACAATTAATGATAGTGAAGGGCTTAATTGGCTCCAGTTAAGCAAGAGGACAGGCAGTTGCAGGGGAAGGCCAGTTGGTGTTCCCTCATCCACATGGGCACAGTCACCCTGAGGTCCTCTTTGCCTGGTCACGGGAGTAGAGGCTGGACTAGCCCAGAGTGTGAACAGGCAACAGTGTGGGGCCTTCCAGTCCATTTCTCCAGTTTAAATGTGTGATGGAAGCTCACAACTCATTGCTGAGATTCACAGAACAGTGAATCAGTGCTTACAGCACAAAAACCGTGGGACATAACCACGAAACATCAAACACCTTTCCTCCTGTAATGGGGTGTCAGTTCTGTGTCTCACCCCCAGCATTTAAAGGTGAATGGCATATTTCATAATAAAAGAAACTTAATGGTGGTGGAAATATAAGAGTCACACTGTGATGTGTGTGTAGATTCAGTTGTGTCCAACTCTTTGCGACCCCATGGACTGTAGCGTGTGCCAAGCTCTTCTGTCCGTGGGATTTCCCAGGCAAGAATATTGGAGTGCTTTTTCCTCCTCCAGGGGGACTTCCCGACCAAGGATCGAACCTGTGTCTCTTGTGTCCCTTGCATTGCAGGTGATTTCTTTACCGCTGAGTCATTGGTGAAGCCAATACCCAGCTAATCCTAATCATTTCAGTTATAACCCATCTCTTGTTTTTTACCTGACTATACAACTGAACTTCTCCCCCCAACAGATTTCAGAAGCTAGTGGAGACGTTCTTAAAGGCAAAATCCACCACGTTAGATCGAACATTCACTCTATTTAAACCTCCATTCCCTCTAACACGGGGAGAATAAAGCCTATTCATGTGTCCATTAGGAACGCAGGCCCCATCCATGCAATCTGGGATTCTATGAATTACAGATGGACTGCTACATGTTTCTGTAACCTTTGGGACCTGTACCAAACTTGACCACACTGGATTTTAAATGACAGAAGAGTTAGACACATGAGAACATTTTATCAGCTGCCATCTTGTTTTGAGGCAGCAGGTTGAATCACTTCAAATATTTTTTGGACGCCACAAGCTAAGAGAAGCTGCTGGAATTGTGTGGTGAGGCAGGGAGAGTGCTGGGCCAGGGGTCAGGAGGGCTGATGTTTCAGACCCCGCTGTGCCCCCTACTCAGCTATGGGTCCTTGGGCTGAACACCTCCCCAGAGCTTCAGCCTTTCATCTGAGTGCTGGCTCTGTTCTCAGTGGGCCAGCAGTTTCTTTCCAACTCTGTGTTTCTCCAACTCTAGTTCATCTTCACAAATTGAGTTCATGCATGGCTTTCCTAGTGGCTCAGAGGTTAAAGTGTCTGCCTGCAATGCGGGAGAACTGGGTTCGATCCCTGGGTCGGGAAGATTCCCCTGGAGAAGGAAATGGCAACCCACGCCAGTATTCTTGCCTGGAGAATTCCATGGACGGAAGAGCCTGGTGGGCTATAGTCCACGGGGTCGCAAAGAGTCGGAGACGACTGAGAGACTTCACTTTCACTTTCTTTCACTTTTTCATGGCTTGAGTTTAGAATCTGGACTTCTGACTCCTAATCTAGTGCTCTTTGCATCCTTATGGCCCAGTGTCTGTGGTTACATTGTGTAAATTGCGTTAACAGTGCCTGGGAGGGGCCAGAACGCAGGAATTGCTGGAAAGGAAGAGCTGCATGCGACAGAGACCTCATTCTGTTCGGTCAGTTAGAAAATGAACTGAGGCCTCTGCATCTATTCCATGCAGGCAGCTGCTATTAGAGCTAATTTGAACAGTCATTGGCGTTGACTGAGTTTGCAGAACCTCTCCATCAGTTAACTCAAAGTCCTTAACCTCGTGATCAGCACTTATTAGCTTTGTTAGCCAGGGTAAACCTTCTGACCTTTTTCTTATAGGTAAATGGAGCCAAGAGACTGGTAATGTATCTGTGCAGTGTCATGGTTGGTCATCCTGTTCCTGCTCTTCCCCACCCCTGTCCTTTTTGAAGTCACCGGATTGTTTTCAGTTCTCTTTAAGGAGGCCTAGAAGTTTATCTACATTTTAGCAACTTATTTGAAGAGAAGTTGCCTTTCTACAGCTCCAGGCTCTGCATGTGTGTCATGTCATTTTTGTTAAGGCTTTTGCAAAGCCAGCTTCTTGAGTTGAGCACCTTTCCTCCTGTAAATATGTATGTTATATCACTCTGCAGCCACGGATCTTGGATTTAGAGGCTGTGTTGAATGCTAATAACA